>NW_006207460.1:393335-444739 GCF_000334495.1 Tupaia belangeri chinensis | reverse complement strand
GAGACAGAGAGACAGAAAGCGAGAAATCACCCCCCAGGGGGGATGGTCATGCCGTAATTCCTTCTCCTCCATTCTCCTCTCGGAATCTTGGGCATGCACGCACACGCGCCCGGCGTGAGTTTTAAGCCAGCGGGTCCGGGACTCGAACCGCAGTCGACTACGTGGGAGTCTAGCGACATAGCCATTAGGCTAACTGCTGGTTCCCAGAAGGAGGAGTTTTTTAAACTCATACAATCCCCAGTGACTTGGGAGAACCTCAAGTGTTGAGAATCTGTGGAGGTCAAGAAACTGTCCTTAGGGAGCAGTTAGCATAATGGCTATATTGCTGAATTCCCACGTAGTCGACTGCGGTTCGAGTCCCGTACCCAGTGGCTTAAACTCACGCCAGGCGTGTGTGCATGCATGCCCAAGATCCCGAGAGGAGAATGGAGGAGAAGGGATTGTGGCGTGGCCATCCCCCCTGGGGAGTGATTTCTCACTTTCTGTCTCTCTGTCTCTCTCTGTCTGGCGAGCTCACGCGCCCTATAGCAAAAAAACTCTCAAAAAAAAAAAAAAAAGAAAGAAAGAAACTGTCCTTGATTAGTCAAGAACTGATTCTGAGGCTAGGGTCCCACCTGTGTCTTGGATAAGGCTCTTCATTTCAGCCTTCCCTGACTGCTACACCAATTGTTTGGGTTCATATGAACCACTAATGCAAATGCAATTTGAGGAAATTTGTACACCTTAAAAATATATTCAAACCTATGGTTTTAAGGTAGTTTCAGCAACTTTAAAATGGTCTTTATCAGGCTGGCATGTGGCTTGATGGTTAGGCTCTGGACTTACACATGGCCAACTGCAGTTCAAGTCCCAGACCTGCTCGCTTGCTTTCTCACTTTCTCTCTCTCTCTCTCTCTGGTTAAATTAAACAAATAATAATAATAAATGAAAAAATTAAAAATAATAAATAAAATGGTCTTTAAAAATTTTTAATTGACTTATATTTATTTATTTATTTTATTTTACTATGCTAAGAGAGAGAGAGAAAGTGAGAAAGCAAGTCACCAGGTCTGGAACTCAAATCATGGTCAGCCATGTGGGAGTCCAGCACCCTTAACCACCATACCATCTGCTGGCCCCAAATAAAATGGTCTTTACCGGGGCCAGCAGGTGGCACGGTGGTTAAGGCATTAGCTTCCCACATGGCCAACCACAGTTGGAGTCCCAGACATGGCAACTTGAAAATCACACTGGGTATGTATGCATGTGTCCCCCAAATCCTGAGAGGAGACTGGAGGAGAAGGGATTGCAGTATGGCCATTCGTGGAGGAAGGGGTGTGTGATTTCTCACTTTCACTTACTCTGTCTCTCTCAGGTAAACATACGTGCCCTGTGGCAAAAACCTAAAAAAAAAGTCTTTACCACAATAGCGTAAGCCTCTTACCCCAGGTTAAGAGCACAGGATGTGGAGCAAACAGACCCAGGTTCAATCCTAACTCACTGCTAACTTAACTACTTCTCACTTAACCTTTCTAAGCCTTAGGTTTCCCATCTGTATGCTATCTGAAAGGGTAGTTGTTCCTACAGGATGCATGTGCCGGCCTGAAGGACAGAAGGAAAGGGAGAAATCATCCCCTTGGGGGTTGGCCACGGGGCAATCCCTTCTGCGTATGCACACATGGTGCTGTGCCCAGGACCCAAACTGTGCAGTCGGTCATGTGCAATCCAGTCACCTTAACTACCAAGCCACCAGTTAGCCTCTGGAGGTGAATTTTAAAGGACATACTCTAAAATTTAATTAAAATGAAAGCAAATGCTCAAGAAGAGGGACTGAGTTTTGGCCACTGGTTTTCTTAGAGCTTGGTGCCACTATAAATGACCAAATAACTTTGGGGGCCCTGGCCCTGTAGCTCAGTGGTTAAGCACTGTGTGCTGGGAACCAGATCCCAGGTGGTTGATGACTGTTCGAATTCCAGCCCCAGAAAATTAAGAAGCACCACGGGCTCACGAGGGAGAAATGGAGGAAAAAAGATTACAACATGACCCTGCTTAGTTGAGGGATGTGTGCACGCTCTCTCTGGCAAGTACATATGCCCTCTGGCAATAAAAAAGAAATAGATTTTAATAAAAAAAATTGTTGGAAACAAAGAAACAACAAAAAAGACAAAATAAAATAATTTTAAAAACAATTTTTTGAATAAATGTTGAGTTCTCAGCAGAGTCACTACAGAACTCAAATGTAGCTTGAAAGTTTTGGAAAGCACATTGTGACTTTTGAGGGCCAACTCATGGTGCAGCAGTAATGCACTATTCAAGAGAACCCAGATCCCACATGGCAACCATGGTTCAAACCCCTGGTCTTGTCCACCTGAAACATGGGACACATGCACAAGTGCTGAAAATCCAATGGGTTGGAGGAAATGGATCACAGTGTGAGCAAACCCTGCATAGGGCGCTCATCTCTCTCACTCACTGTCACGCACGTGCATGCACACATGCTCTATCATAAAGAAAAATAATTAAATGGTGATTTTTGACAAAGTTGAAGAAGAGTTCATGAACATATAAGCTAAACTTAGCCACAGGAAAAAGCACCCATAAATTTGGGCCTACCTGTAGCAGAGTGGTTGAGGTGGCTGGATCCCACATGGCCAACAGTGCAGTTTGAGTTCCAGACCAGGTTTTACTCTGGGTGCACATGTGTGTGTGCCCAAAATCCTGCGAGGAGAATAGAGAGGAGAGTGCAATGTGGCCACCCCCACCTCTGGGGGTTGCTTTCTAACTTTCTCTGTTTCTCCAGTAAACACATGTGTCCTATTATGGGTTGAACGATGTCCCCACAAAAATTTATGTATGTAAGTGCTAACCCCCAATACCTAAGAATGTGGCTTTATTTGGAGACAACATCATTACAGATAGAATTAGTTAAGATGAAGCCATAATGAGAAAGGTGGTTCTCTAATTCAATACAGCTTGGTGTCCTTATTAAAAAAAAAAAAAAAAAAGGAAAATTGGACACGGAAAGAGACACAAGGGTACTGTTACATGAAGGCAAAGGCAGAGATCAAGTGGTACTTCCACAAGCCAAGGCGTGCTAACAGGCGCCAGCAAAACAGCAGAAGCTAGGGTAGAGACATGGAAAAGAATCTCCCTCACAGCCTTCAGAGGGAACCAACCCTGTCAACACTTTGTTGGTGAACTTGCAGCTTCCAGAACTACGAGACAATACATTTCTGTGGTTTAGCCATCCAGTTCGTATACGTGTTACAACAACCCTAGGAAATTAATACATGAAGCAAACAAATCCAAAAATGCTGCCCTTCTGGCTCTCCCAGTGGTAACTCATGCCCAAGCCCAGATATTCCCATCTAGATATGCTCTCTTCGAGCCAGTTCTATTGCTCCAGCTCCCACCAAGTGTGCTCCTGAGAACAAGTAGAACCGTGCAGAAAGCCCTTGACTTAACAGAGTCCACCATCTTTGTTCCTGGGCTCTTCTGCCTCCTGAGAAGATACTGGGCCTAATACAGACAGCTCATGAAATATTAGAAACCTCTCCTTGTCTGACTTGTCTTGTAAAGGACATAAATGCCCTTGCTCATTCTGCCTGCATTTTTCAGCTCAAGGTGAAAGGAAAGTAACTAGCACGTAGTAAGTGCTCAGTAAGTGTTAGCTGTTATTACTATTAATATTGTATTGTACATGCTCCTCTCTGGTGAGGAGGGTAAACGCCCAGTCTCCTGCACATAGTGAGTACCTACAAGTGTTCCTGAAGGAACAAGACCAGTGGGGTAGAAGCCTGGAAAGTAAAGCTGATCTTGGAAAAAATGAGACGTGAGAGTGAAAAGGTTGGGGGTGGGGCAGAGGCGTGTGTGTGTGTGTGTGGGGGGGAGGGCAGAGAAAGCAGCTGGCGGATGGCCAGACTCCATTTTGTCTTTGGTGTGGCTCTCCCTGGGGATTGGGAGGTGGGGGGTGGACAGTGGGATGCTTTCCACGGTGCTTTTTCCTCTACTCCTGATTGGTCAGATCACCTTGCTTTATTCTGTATTTCCTCCCTTTTGGGGTGATGGGGAGGCTGAAACTTGTGGTTACATAAAGCTTCCTGGAATCCTTCCAGGAAGAGAGGAAGCACATGAGGTCCTGGCAAACAAAGATTCAGGAGATGAAGCGGTGTGTGAGCCAGCATGAGTGAGTATCTGCAGTTAGCACCATGGTGAGGCCAGAGAACATGGAGGGTATCAGAATCAGGCAGATTCGGGTATAAACCCAGCTCTCTCATTGTAGCGTCCATGTCTCCTTGAGAAGGTGGCTAACTTGCTTGAGTCTGAAATAAGGGTGATAAATGGTACCTACTGAACAAGCATTTTATGAGGGCTTCATGAAATAATGCATTTATTTATTTTAGATTTATTTTATTTAACTTTAGTCATTGTTATTATTATTATTATTACAATTTGACCAGAGAGAGAGAGAAAGAGAGAGAGAGGGAGAGAAAGTAAAAAGGCCATCACCAGGTCTAGGACTTAAACCACAGTCGGCCATGTGGGAATCCAGTGCCCTGACCACCACTCCAACTGCTGGGCCCAAAATAATATATTTATTTATTTATTGTTTTTCTTTTTAGAGAGTTTTTGCCTTAAGAAAGAGAGAAATCACCACCCCCAAGAGGGGGTGCCACATCACAATCCCTTCTCCATTTTTCTGTTTTGGGATACACATGCACAAGCACCCAGTGTGAGTTTTAAGCCAGCAGATCCAGAACTGAAACTGCTTTCGGCCAAGTGGGAGTCCAGTGCCTTAACCACGATGCCACCTGTTGGCTTTGAAATAATACATTTAAATGCTTAGCTTAGTACCTAATAAATAATACCTATTATTGTTGTTATTGTTATTTTACACGCTATTAGAGTTTGATGTTCTCTTTGCCTTAACATTTGGACTTTGCAGCCTCCTCCTCTTCCTCCTTCAGGGCTGTTCACTAGTCCTGAAATTCTAGGTCAAATGCCCCTCAGTACCTTTTCTTTCCCCTGGATCTTCCAGTGGGGTTCTGGGACCTCTGGAGGGCTCCAGGACAGTGGGATGATTTCCACTGTGATTCTAGGATGTTCCTTTTATTCCACAGCCCAGAAAGTGCTGATAAAAGCCTTATCTGAGTCACATTCCATTATGGGATTAAATCAGACTTGCTCTGGGGCCTTCTGGCTGCTACCCTAGGCTGGATGCCTGCAGCTCTTGGTTATTGCCTTTGGCCCAATCTGAGGTCATCACACTTCTTTGGGCCCAGGGGACCTTCAGAGACAGGGGCTGAGGAGAGGTTCAGAGAGTCATTGGGGATTAATTTCAATTAGCAAGCACTAAGTGTGGAGGTCTACAGGTAGGCACACACTAGAAAACATGGGGAAGAAAGAGGGAGGCCCAGACACTCACTCAGCCTACCTCTCTCTGAGTCAGCAAATGACAGACTCTATGACCACTGTGGTCAGAGATGCAGAGACTGGCAAACAGAGAGTTAGTGGGGCAAAGGAATAATTTTGTGGTTGATTGATTGCACGGTAGTTGCTAAATATCTCCAAACTTAGGTTTCATCTATAAGCTCAGAACGTTAACTATAAAAAGTTAATTTAAGGGGACTGGCAGGTGACATGGTGGTTGAGGGCGCTATATTAACTTTAGAGACCAGCATTTGGTGTAATGGCAGTGTCACTGGGCTCCCACATAGTCGACCGCGGTTCAAGTCCCAGACTGAGTAGCTTAAACTCATGCCAGGCACGTGTGTGTGCGTGCCCAAGATCTCAAGAGGAGAATGGAGGAGAAGGGATTGCGGTGTGGCCATCCCCCCTAGGGGGTGATTTCTCATTTTCTGTTTCTCTGTCTTTCTGGCAAGAGCATGCACCCTATAGCAAAAAAAAAAAAAAATCTCCAAAAAAAAAGTTAATTTTAATATGGCATGGTGGTTAAGGCAGCAGGATCCCACGTGGCCTACAGGGCATTTGGAGTCCTGGACCCAGAAGCTTGGAAAATACACCAGGTGCATGTGCTTGTGCAGCCAAAATCCCAGGAGAATGGAGGAGAAGGGATTGTTGCATGGCCATCCTCCCTTGACGGTGATTTCTTACTTTTCATCTCCTCTGTCTGGCGAGCCCACGCGCCCTTTAGCAAAAAAACTCTAAAAAAAAAAAAAAAAAGAAAGAAAGAAACTGTCCTTGATTAGTGAACAACTGATTCTGAGGCTAGGGTCCCACCTGTGTCTTGGATAAGGCTCTTCATTTCAGCCTTCCCTGACTGCTACACCAATTGTTTGGGTTCATATGAACCACTAATGCAAATGCAATTTGAGGAAATTTGTACACCTTAAAAATATATTCAAACCTATGGTTTTAAGGTAGTTTCAGCAACTTTAAAATGGTCTTTATCAGGCTGGCATGTGGCTTGATGGTTAGGCTCTGGACTTACACATGGCCAACTGCAGTTCAAGTCCCAGACCTGCTCGCTTGCTTTCTCACTTTCTCTCTCTCTCTCTCTCTGGTTAAATTAAACAAATAATAATAATAAATGAAAAAATTAAAAATAATAAATAAAATGGTCTTTAAAAATTTTTAATTGACTTATATTTATTTATTTATTTTATTTTACTATGCTAAGAGAGAGAGAGAAAGTGAGAAAGCAAGTCACCAGGTCTGGAACTCAAATCATGGTCAGCCATGTGGGAGTCCAGCACCCTTAACCACCATACCATCTGCTGGCCCCAAATAAAATGGTCTTTACCGGGGCCAGCAGGTGGCACGGTGGTTAAGGCATTAGCTTCCCACATGGCCAACCACAGTTGGAGTCCCAGACATGGCAACTTGAAAATCACACTGGGTATGTATGCATGTGTCCCCCAAATCCTGAGAGGAGACTGGAGGAGAAGGGATTGCAGTATGGCCATTCGTGGAGGAAGGGGTGTGTGATTTCTCACTTTCACTTACTCTGTCTCTCTCAGGTAAACATACGTGCCCTGTGGCAAAAACCTAAAAAAAAAGTCTTTACCACAATAGCGTAAGCCTCTTACCCCAGGTTAAGAGCACAGGATGTGGAGCAAACAGACCCAGGTTCAATCCTAACTCACTGCTAACTTAACTACTTCTCACTTAACCTTTCTAAGCCTTAGGTTTCCCATCTGTATGCTATCTGAAAGGGTAGTTGTTCCTACAGGATGCATGTGCCGGCCTGAAGGACAGAAGGAAAGGGAGAAATCATCCCCTTGGGGGTTGGCCACGGGGCAATCCCTTCTGCGTATGCACACATGGTGCTGTGCCCAGGACCCAAACTGTGCAGTCGGTCATGTGCAATCCAGTCACCTTAACTACCAAGCCACCAGTTAGCCTCTGGAGGTGAATTTTAAAGGACATACTCTAAAATTTAATTAAAATGAAAGCAAATGCTCAAGAAGAGGGACTGAGTTTTGGCCACTGGTTTTCTTAGAGCTTGGTGCCACTATAAATGACCAAATAACTTTGGGGGCCCTGGCCCTGTAGCTCAGTGGTTAAGCACTGTGTGCTGGGAACCAGATCCCAGGTGGTTGATGACTGTTCGAATTCCAGCCCCAGAAAATTAAGAAGCACCACGGGCTCACGAGGGAGAAATGGAGGAAAAAAGATTACAACATGACCCTGCTTAGTTGAGGGATGTGTGCACGCTCTCTCTGGCAAGTACATATGCCCTCTGGCAATAAAAAAGAAATAGATTTTAATAAAAAAAATTGTTGGAAACAAAGAAACAACAAAAAAGACAAAATAAAATAATTTTAAAAACAATTTTTTGAATAAATGTTGAGTTCTCAGCAGAGTCACTACAGAACTCAAATGTAGCTTGAAAGTTTTGGAAAGCACATTGTGACTTTTGAGGGCCAACTCATGGTGCAGCAGTAATGCACTATTCAAGAGAACCCAGATCCCACATGGCAACCATGGTTCAAACCCCTGGTCTTGTCCACCTGAAACATGGGACACATGCACAAGTGCTGAAAATCCAATGGGTTGGAGGAAATGGATCACAGTGTGAGCAAACCCTGCATAGGGCGCTCATCTCTCTCACTCACTGTCACGCACGTGCATGCACACATGCTCTATCATAAAGAAAAATAATTAAATGGTGATTTTTGACAAAGTTGAAGAAGAGTTCATGAACACATAAGCTAAACTTAGCCACAGGAAAAAGCACCCATAAATTTGGGCCTACCTGTAGCAGAGTGGTTGAGGTGGCTGGATCCCACATGGCCAACAGTGCAGTTTGAGTTCCAGACCAGGTTTTACTCTGGGTGC
This sequence comes from Tupaia belangeri chinensis, assembly GCF_000334495.1. Lineage (NCBI taxonomy): Eukaryota > Metazoa > Chordata > Mammalia > Scandentia > Tupaiidae > Tupaia > Tupaia belangeri. The sequence goes on along the minus strand of NW_006207460.1, from coordinate 436,459 downwards.
ACATGTGTGTGTGCCCAAAATCCTGCGAGGAGAATAGAGAGGAGAGTGCAATGTGGCCACCCCCACCTCTGGGGGTTGCTTTCTAACTTTCTCTGTTTCTCCAGTAAACACATGTGTCCTATTATGGGTTGAACGATGTCCCCACAAAAATTTATGTATGTAAGTGCTAACCCCCAATACCTAAGAATGTGGCTTTATTTGGAGACAACATCATTACAGATAGAATTAGTTAAGATGAAGCCATAATGAGAAAGGTGGTTCTCTAATTCAATACAGCTTGGTGTCCTTATTAAAAAAAAAAAAAAAAAAGGAAAATTGGACACGGAAAGAGACACAAGGGTACTGTTACATGAAGGCAAAGGCAGAGATCAAGTGGTACTTCCACAAGCCAAGGCGTGCTAACAGGCGCCAGCAAAACAGCAGAAGCTAGGGTAGAGACATGGAAAAGAATCTCCCTCACAGCCTTCAGAGGGAACCAACCCTGTCAACACTTTGTTGGTGAACTTGCAGCTTCCAGAACTACGAGACAATACATTTCTGTGGTTTAGCCATCCAGTTCGTATACGTGTTACAACAACCCTAGGAAATTAATACATGAAGCAAACAAATCCAAAAATGCTGCCCTTCTGGCTCTCCCAGTGGTAACTCATGCCCAAGCCCAGATATTCCCATCTAGATATGCTCTCTTCGAGCCAGTTCTATTGCTCCAGCTCCCACCAAGTGTGCTCCTGAGAACAAGTAGAACCGTGCAGAAAGCCCTTGACTTAACAGAGTCCACCATCTTTGTTCCTGGGCTCTTCTGCCTCCTGAGAAGATACTGGGCCTAATACAGACAGCTCATGAAATATTAGAAACCTCTCCTTGTCTGACTTGTCTTGTAAAGGACATAAATGCCCTTGCTCATTCTGCCTGCATTTTTCAGCTCAAGGTGAAAGGAAAGTAACTAGCACGTAGTAAGTGCTCAGTAAGTGTTAGCTGTTATTACTATTAATATTGTATTGTACATGCTCCTCTCTGGTGAGGAGGGTAAACGCCCAGTCTCCTGCACATAGTGAGTACCTACAAGTGTTCCTGAAGGAACAAGACCAGTGGGGTAGAAGCCTGGAAAGTAAAGCTGATCTTGGAAAAAATGAGACGTGAGAGTGAAAAGGTTGGGGGTGGGGCAGAGGCGTGTGTGTGTGTGTGGGGGGGAGGGCAGAGAAAGCAGCTGGCGGATGGCCAGACTCCATTTTGTCTTTGGTGTGGCTCTCCCTGGGGATTGGGAGGTGGGGGGTGGACAGTGGGATGCTTTCCACGGTGCTTTTTCCTCTACTCCTGATTGGTCAGATCACCTTGCTTTATTCTGTATTTCCTCCCTTTTGGGGTGATGGGGAGGCTGAAACTTGTGGTTACATAAAGCTTCCTGGAATCCTTCCAGGAAGAGAGGAAGCACATGAGGTCCTGGCAAACAAAGATTCAGGAGATGAAGCGGTGTGTGAGCCAGCATGAGTGAGTATCTGCAGTTAGCACCATGGTGAGGCCAGAGAACATGGAGGGTATCAGAATCAGGCAGATTCGGGTATAAACCCAGCTCTCTCATTGTAGCGTCCATGTCTCCTTGAGAAGGTGGCTAACTTGCTTGAGTCTGAAATAAGGGTGATAAATGGTACCTACTGAACAAGCATTTTATGAGGGCTTCATGAAATAATGCATTTATTTATTTTAGATTTATTTTATTTAACTTTAGTCATTGTTATTATTATTATTATTACAATTTGACCAGAGAGAGAGAGAAAGAGAGAGAGAGGGAGAGAAAGTAAAAAGGCCATCACCAGGTCTAGGACTTAAACCACAGTCGGCCATGTGGGAATCCAGTGCCCTGACCACCACTCCAACTGCTGGGCCCAAAATAATATATTTATTTATTTATTGTTTTTCTTTTTAGAGAGTTTTTGCCTTAAGAAAGAGAGAAATCACCACCCCCAAGAGGGGGTGCCACATCACAATCCCTTCTCCATTTTTCTGTTTTGGGATACACATGCACAAGCACCCAGTGTGAGTTTTAAGCCAGCAGATCCAGAACTGAAACTGCTTTCGGCCAAGTGGGAGTCCAGTGCCTTAACCACGATGCCACCTGTTGGCTTTGAAATAATACATTTAAATGCTTAGCTTAGTACCTAATAAATAATACCTATTATTGTTGTTATTGTTATTTTACACGCTATTAGAGTTTGATGTTCTCTTTGCCTTAACATTTGGACTTTGCAGCCTCCTCCTCTTCCTCCTTCAGGGCTGTTCACTAGTCCTGAAATTCTAGGTCAAATGCCCCTCAGTACCTTTTCTTTCCCCTGGATCTTCCAGTGGGGTTCTGGGACCTCTGGAGGGCTCCAGGACAGTGGGATGATTTCCACTGTGATTCTAGGATGTTCCTTTTATTCCACAGCCCAGAAAGTGCTGATAAAAGCCTTATCTGAGTCACATTCCATTATGGGATTAAATCAGACTTGCTCTGGGGCCTTCTGGCTGCTACCCTAGGCTGGATGCCTGCAGCTCTTGGTTATTGCCTTTGGCCCAATCTGAGGTCATCACACTTCTTTGGGCCCAGGGGACCTTCAGAGACAGGGGCTGAGGAGAGGTTCAGAGAGTCATTGGGGATTAATTTCAATTAGCAAGCACTAAGTGTGGAGGTCTACAGGTAGGCACACACTAGAAAACATGGGGAAGAAAGAGGGAGGCCCAGACACTCACTCAGCCTACCTCTCTCTGAGTCAGCAAATGACAGACTCTATGACCACTGTGGTCAGAGATGCAGAGACTGGCAAACAGAGAGTTAGTGGGGCAAAGGAATAATTTTGTGGTTGATTGATTGCACGGTAGTTGCTAAATATCTCCAAACTTAGGTTTCATCTATAAGCTCAGAACGTTAACTATAAAAAGTTAATTTAAGGGGACTGGCAGGTGACATGGTGGTTGAGGGCGCTATATTAACTTTAGAGACCAGCATTTGGTGTAATGGCAGTGTCACTGGGCTCCCACATAGTCGACCGCGGTTCAAGTCCCAGACTGAGTAGCTTAAACTCATGCCAGGCACGTGTGTGTGCGTGCCCAAGATCTCAAGAGGAGAATGGAGGAGAAGGGATTGCGGTGTGGCCATCCCCCCTAGGGGGTGATTTCTCATTTTCTGTTTCTCTGTCTTTCTGGCAAGAGCATGCACCCTATAGCAAAAAAAAAAAAAAATCTCCAAAAAAAAAGTTAATTTTAATATGGCATGGTGGTTAAGGCAGCAGGATCCCACGTGGCCTACAGGGCATTTGGAGTCCTGGACCCAGAAGCTTGGAAAATACACCAGGTGCATGTGCTTGTGCAGCCAAAATCCCAGGAGAATGGAGGAGAAGGGATTGTTGCATGACCATCCTCCCTTGACGGTGATTTCTTACTTTTCATCTATCTTTTTCTTTCTCTCTCATCCCACAGGTCCTATAGAAAACTATTTTTTTTAAAGTTAATTTAAATAAAAATGTATTAGTTATAGTTTTAGAGATACACTTGGGTTTGGATTCTGGCTTGGCCACTCACTGCCTTTGTGTTATTGCTGTTAATGCGTGTATGAGAAGGAGGAAATAAGACCTTCCTGACAGGGTTGTTAGAGAGTTGGAGAAGACTAGGCATATAAAGAGATAGTGTTTACCTGCAGAGTACACACTCGCTGTTCAATAAACAGGAACAGGGCCAGGGGATTGCTCAGTGCAGACGCAGTCAGACTCCCTTGGGAGAAGTCCTAGGTTTGAGTTCCAGGACCTCCCTGGTGCACACATGCCTGTGAGTTGGTCTGGCTGAAACTGGGGGTGCTTGTTTTCTCTCTTCCCCAGTGGAAAAAATAAACTTTAAATAAATAAGTGGAGGGAGAGAGAGGAAGTCAGCCCTGTGGCACAGTGGTTACACACAATGCATTACAAGTTAGATCCCACATGGCTATCCAGAGCTCAAATCCTGCCCACGGCTACTTGAAAACCATGCCAGGCTTATGTATATACACACCCAAACTCCTGGCAGGATGGAGAAATGGAGGAGGGATTACAACATGACCCCACTCCACTGAAGGATGATTCATCTCTCTTTCTCTTTTTCTCTGGTGAGCACAGTTGTCCTCAGGCAATTAAAAAATGAATAAATAAATAGGAACTCATGCTTTTTCTACTTCTTTGGGCAGCATGGATGGGTGTGGTTATCTGCCGTTGACTGACTCCACAGGAAAGGTCACAAAGCCAAGTGCACTATGATATTACCTCTATGGAAATGTGTTTATGGAATCTGGGTCAGCCTAGGACCAACCTCAGATTGGAGGGACAGCAAGAAGGAGGGAGACAGGGGTGTTTTCATTAGCCTCTGACATTGCAGGGGTCCTTGGAATAGGCAGGAGTGAGTTGTGAGTTGTCTGGGGGACCATGGAAAGAGAGGCAAGGCTGGTGCTCCCTGGCAAAGCCTCAATCCTGAGTCCAATGTGCCAACTCACTTGTATCTCAGTCTCTCTCACCACAGATCTTTGTCTTCCTGGCTCCCCTCGTCCCCTTATCTCTCTCTCTCCTTTTTAAAGAATTATTTACTTAATTTTACTTTATTATTTTAAAATTTGATCAGAGAAACAGAGAGAGAGAGAGAGAGAAACAGAGAGGGAAAGTGAGAAAGTAAGCCACCAGCTCCAGGACTCAAACTGTGGTCGGCCATGTGGAAATCCAGCACCTTAATGACCACACCACCTGCTGGCCCCCTTACCTCGTTTTAATTTGCTACTACTTTCAAATTTATCATGGTTGATTCTTTTCTAGACCCAGTTGGGAATCTAGCCAGCCTGAAAGAATCCAGGACCTGGCGCTGAATGAAAATCAGCAATCTTTGTGTACCTACTGTGTGCATGGCATGTTCTCCTCTCATCCTCAAAAACAACCCTATGACCAAGCTACTTTATTTTTTTTTTTAACATTCATTTATTTGTTATGGTTTTCAAGCTGCTGGGTCCTGAACTCAGACTGCAATCGGCCATGTGGAATCCAGTGCCATAACCACTATACTACCTGCTGCTCCTCCCTTTTTTTTGGAGAGGTTTTATTTGTTATAGGGTGTGCTCGCTAGACAGACAGAGAGAGACAGAGAAATAGAAAGTGAGAAATCACCCCCCAGGGGGGCTGGCCAAGCCGCAATCCCTTCTCCTCCATTCTCTTCTTGGGATCTTGGGCACGCACGCACACGCGCCCGGCGCGAGTTTAAGCCACTGGGTCCGGGACTTGAACCGCAGTTGACTACGTGGGAGTCCAGTGACATAGCCATTACACTAACTGCTGGTCCCTGCCCCTCCCTTTTTAAAAAGTATGCTATAGGGTGCATGCACTTGAGGGAGAGAGCAGAGAGAGAGAGGGAAAGTGAGAAAAACCAACCCCCACCCCAGGGGGGTTGGCCACACTGCAATCCCTTCTCCTCCATTTTCTCAGGATTTGGGTCACACGTGCACATGTGCCCAACGTGGTTTTTAAGTCATTGGGTCCAAGGCTCAGATCATGCAGTTGGCCATGTGGGATCCAGCTGCCTTAACCTCCACAACACCTGCTGGTCCTAAGCAAGCTTCTCTGAAAACTCTCTTAGTCTAGGTGAGGAACCTGTCACTCTAAGAGAGAAAATATGTAGCTTGGGAACCAGCAGATGGTGTAGTGGTTATATTGCTAGACCTCTACATGGCTGATCACGGTTTAAGCCCTGGACCCCGAGGCTTGAAACTCATGCTGGGCATGGGTGTGTGCGTGCCTAAGATCCCAAGAGGAGAGTGGAGGAGAAGGGATTGCGGGTGTTGATCCTCTGGGTGTTGATTTCTCACTTTCTGTCTCTTTATTGCTGTCATTCTGGCAAGGCCCCACATGCTATAGCAAATATCTCTCTAAAAAGAAAACAAACAAACAAACAAACAAACAACAAGGGGCCAGCAGTTAGCGTAATGGCTATGTTGCTGAACTCCCATGTAGCCAACTGTGGTTCGAGTCCTGGACCTGGTGGCTTAAACTCAAGCCGGGCGCATGTACATGCGTGCCAAAGATCCCAAGAGGAGCACGGAGGAGAAGGGATTGCAGCGTGGCCATCCCCTTTGGGGGGATGATTTCTCGCTTTCTGTCTCTCTGTCTCTCTCTGTCTTTCTGGCGAGCGCACGCGCCCCTATAGAAAACACCTCGCCCCCCCCCCAAAAAAAAAAAAAAAGAGAGAAAGAAAAGAAACAAACATAGTTCAGGGTCACTTAGCTAGGAAATGGCTGGAGTAAGATGAGTTGAAGACTGACTCTAAAACCCATGATGTTTTAATTCTGGCACCAAGTAAAGAGTATTCTAAGGTCCGAGCTTTGCTTTCTACACTTGCAGACCCGAAAGTGTGAAAGGTGTGCTGTTTTCTCAAGAAGGGCACAGAGCCCGACTGCCAATGTGGCCTTCAGAAACTGTGCTGTTAAAAGGTCCTCTGTTGTCTTCCTCGTGGAGCAGAAATCTTTCACTGAGCTCACAGGAGGGGTACACTGAGAATGGAGATGGACTCATACACGTTGGGTTCTGTTTTGTTCTGTTTTGCGCTAGAGGGTGTGTGCACTAGCCAGAGACAGAGAAAGGAAGAGGAGAAAGCACTCCCCATGGGGCATGGTCATGCTGCAATCCCTTCTTTTCCATGTATTTCTTTTAGGATTTGGGGCAGGTATGCACACGTGCCTGGTGTGTTTCTTGAGGTGCCATGTCTGGCACTCAAACCACGCCATTTGCCATACAGGATCCAGCTGCCTTAACCACCAGGTCATGGAGCTGGTCTCCATCCAAGTTTTAAAGGGGTGTCTAGGAGTTCCTGAGAAGATTAGTACAATAAAACAAAATGGGAGAGGCAACAGATTATTTGTTTTTTAAAAAATTATTTATTTAATTTCATTTGTTACTATGATTTTTCAATTTGACCTGAGAGAGACAGAGAGAGAAAGAAAGGGAAAGTGAGAAAGCAAGCTGCCAGGTTCAGGACTCAAACTGTGGTGGGCCATGTGGTAGTCAAGAGCCTTTAACCACCACGTTGCTTGCTGGCCCCCATTTTTTTTTTTAAATGATGCAAAGCATGCACATATCAGACAGAGCTAGATTCTCAAAAGGGTTTCATCACACCTTGATTCCCTTAAGCTAGCCCTCCAGCAGCTTAGCATACCAGGGTACCTACGCGCATGCCCAATGTGTTTTCAGGCTGACTTGGGGATCTACACCTATAGCCTTACAAGGTACTGCATTACTGCTGGGCCCGGTGCCTGGACCAACATGTCACTCTAAAATGGTCCCAATAAGTGCCAGTGGTTAAGCGCGTGGGCCTTGGAGCCTGGCAGACCTGCATTTGAGTGCTACTCTAGAATCTGCCTCTTCTGCCAATCGTTTTAATTCTAGAAGCCTCAGTTTATTCATCTGTAAAATGAAGATGATAATGGCAGTTTATTTCAAGCACCAAATGATATCATGCACATAAAGCAATTAGGCAAGTGGCTTGGAACTCAACAATGTTAAAAAAAACCCAGTATTATTGGACCAGAAGGCGGTATGGTGGTTAAAGCTCTGGATCCTACATGGGTGGCTCTGCAGTTCCAGTCCCAGACCCAGTGGCTTGAAAAACATGCCAGGTGCATATGTGTGTGTGTGTGTGTGTGTGTCCAAAATCCCGAGAGAAGAATGGAGAAGTGATTGTGGAGTGCCCATCCCTCCTTGAGGGTGATTTCTCACTTTCTTTCTGTCTTTGTCTCTCTGGTGAGTGCCTGGCCCCTATGGCAAAAATCTAAAAAAAAAAAAAAAAAAAGTATTACTGTTAATAAAACTGGATCAAGAGTAAATAGCTATCAGAAATTTTCTGTATCTTGATTTGAGTGGTGATTATGAGTATAAACATATGTAAAAAATTATTGATCTGTACACTTAAGATCAGTGTAGCTTGCTTTCTCTTCCTTCCTTCCTTCCTTCCTTCCTTCCTTCCTTTCTTTCTTTCTTTCTTTCTTTCTTTCTTTCTTTCTTTCTTTCTTTCTTTCTTTCTTTCTTTCTTTCTTTCTTTCTTTCTTTCAGGAGGTTTTTGCTATAGGGCGTGCACTTGCCAGAAAGACAGAGAGAGACAGAAAGCAAGAAATCGTCCCCCCCAGGGGGGATGGTCACACCGCAATCCTTTCTCCTCCATTCTCCTCTCAGGATCTTGGGCACAAACACACACATGCCCAGCGTGAGTTTAAGCTAGCACCTGACTGGGACTCAAACCGTGGTCAACTACATGAAAGTCAAGCTACATAGCCATTACCCAACTGCTGGTTCTAAGATCAGTGTAGTTTTCACATTTTACTGTATGTATCTTATACCTTGACCAAAAAAAAACCCCAAAAACAAGGACTAGAAAAATAAAAGGAAGCTCTTATAAGTCAAAGTTGGTAAAGTGAAGGTTCAAAAAAAATTTTAAGTTTACAACCTAAGATATATTATATTCTCTATATAATGTATATTAGGGGAAAAATATAGAGGCTTGTCAGGCAGCTAATTACTAAGAAATTATTGCTTCCCCCTTACCCTCGATTTTATAGTGCTTGTATTATTTGTCAGTTTTCTCTCTCTCTTTTAATCTCCCTCTGTGGAGGATGGCAACGTTGTAATCCTTTCTCCTCCATTCTTCCGTCATGATTTTGGGCATGTATACACAAGCACTACCTTGATTTTCAAGCCACCAAGTCTGGGACTCAAACCGTGAAGTCAGCCATGTGGGAATTCAGCATCTTAACTACCATACCACCTGCTGGCCCTGTATCAATTTTCGTAATTGCATAATTTTTTATGACTTATTGTATTACCCTAAGTAAGTGTTCACTTTTGGGGCCAGTCCCGTGGCCCAGTAGTTGGGGGAGTCAGATCCTACATGGTCAATCATGCAATTCAAATCCTGGCCCCGGCCGCTTCAAAGACACACCAGCCGCATGTGCATGTGCAACCTAAATTCCAACAGGATAGAGAAATGGCGAAAGGATTGCAGCATGAGTATTCCCCACTGGGGACTGCTTTCTTTCTATCTTTCTCTGTCTCTCTGGCATGTACACATGCCCTCAAGCAAATACAAAAACTAGTTAACCTCCCCCCACCATGGGTATGTATGTTCGACAAAGAGAGACAGAGAGAGAAAGAGAGAGAGAGAGTAAAAAATTACCAGCATCAAGGGGTGGATGGCCACGCTGCAATCCCTTCTCCCATTCTCCTGTCTGGATTTTGGGCATGCATGCACACACACCTGGCATGTCTTTGAAGCTACTGGGTCCAGGACTCAATCCATGGAGTCAGCTATGTGGAATATAGCACCTTAACCACCAAGCCACCTGCTGGCCCCAAATAGTTCACTTTTGTACTTAAAAAATTGTAAATGTCACCAAACCCCTCTTTGGTAAGGGTTGACAGTAGGACTCCCTTCCTGACAGGATAGAGCCAAGTAGCTAATTCAGAGGCCCAATGTCCCCTCCTTCCTCAGCCTACTGGAACCAATTAATGGCCTGGGTGTAGGGTTCTGTGTTGTTTTCTGGGGAAGCCACTGTTCTGGACTACTTGATGGGATGCCTGCTGTGATGAGACTCAGCCTATTGGCCCTGCAGGGAAGTCCCCACTGGAGATGATGCAAAGGGTGAGCAAGACAGTGACGTCAGCCTGGTTAATTCTCCCTCCTTCCAACAGTTCTCAGCAATGACCTTGGAGGTGAGGCATCCTTAGGGGACCTTTATGGAGTAATAGAAATGACAGACACTGGGAAGGGGGTGTACCCAGGCTGGGCTACACAGGCTGGGAGCCCCTACGGAGCAGAGCTGTCTTCGAGGCCTCCCATTACATCCTGGGGCATTACCTTGGGGAGATGGAATTGGACAAGCCTGCCTTTCCATTATGCAAAGAAAGGCTTTTCAAGTAAATTTCCACTTAAGTATGAGCTTAGATCAGTGAAGATGGGGTCATAATAGCTTTGATGGTCATCGCAGCTATTAAAAATACATTTTTCCCCTGTGCGCAGGCTGCATTGTCATCTTCATATCATTTGTCCCCAGAAGACTGGGGCTCAACCTTTTCTAAGCTTCTTTTTTTAAAAAATAATTATTTATTTATTTTAATTTGACCAGAGAGAGCAAGAGCTCTCTCTTGTGTGAGAGCAAGAGCGAGAGTGAGAGAGAGAGAAAGTGAGAAAGCTAGTCACCAGGTCTGGAACTCGAACTGCAGTCGACCATGTGGGAATCCAGCACCCTTAACCACTACGCCACCTGCCAGCCCCAACTTTTCCTGCTTCTAGGAGGCAGATTAATGTCAATTTGTATTTTCAACTTTTTAATTCTTCAACATACGCAGTGGATGAAATTTACGTGCTTGAGACACATAAATATACCCAGAATGGGCTAAAGCCTAAAAGTTGGTTTGGGAACATAGGTGGGCCGTGGGTGGTAAGTAAAGCACTCCACCTATTGGCCAGTGCCTATAACCTGGGCTCACCCTCTCTTCAGACCTTCTATGCTCCCACTCCCCCATAGGTCTTCAGACATAGAGTGCTTTTTTTTAGTTCGCGGTTCTCAAACCGTTTTGTCGGCTGCCTGAATCCTTTTCCTTGCTCTATCAGGCTGATTCCCACTTACCCTCCGGGTCTCAGTTTGTACCTGAGTTTTTCAAGGAAGCCTCCCATAACCCACTCCCCTACTCCAGACCAAGTTAGGGCTTTGTATTAGCTTTCTTTCCCTGTATAATAAACCACCCACTCAGGTATTTGCACAATTTTGGCTAGGCTCATTCTGGCCTCAGGCCACTTTTGTAGCTGCAAGTCAGCTGTTGGGTTGACTCAGTGCCATCCGGTCCTGCACAACCTCACTCATACATCTAGGGCTTCAGCTAGAACAGTGGGAACAGCTGGAAATCTAGGACAGCTGGACAGCGAGGAGGCTAACCTGGGTCTTCCTTATTTGGTGGCTTTGAGGCAGCAAGAGTGCAAGAGTTAAAACTGGGAGGTCCCTTGAGGCTGAGGCTCCGAAGTCACATAATGTCACTTTCACTGCATTCTATCCGGTGAAGTGAATCACAGAGTAATGCAGATTCAAAGGCAGGGATATAAACTGATTTCTTGATGCAAAGTCACCTTGTAAAGGGGCACTTATCCAGGGAGGGAGGACATGGGGCCTCAGCCCACAGCTGAGTACAGGCCTTCTGTGTCCTCTAGGCTTTTCCGTCACTGCACTTATCGTAATTGGTATCAGATAGTTTCTTGTACGATTGTTTATCTGTTTCTCCCTGATCAGACAAAAATGTCTGAGCGTAGGGATTGACTAGTTCATTGGCCTGTTCCCAGAGCTTGGCACATAGTCGGGGGCTAAGAAATTAAAGTATTGTCGTTGTTAAATGAATATTTAGATAGTCCCCTTCTTCTCCCCCAACAAAGAACTAAGCAGTCCTAAATGTCAATAATGCCAAAGTCAAAAAACCTTGCTAGGAACTGTTCTTTCAGTACTCATGAGATTTAGATGTAGTAAGTTTTTCCTGGTAGTAGTTAGCCCGCGCTCTACTTTGGCTTCTGGTGTCTGGTCCTACAAACCCTTTGAGCAACAGCTTTTCTAATGAAGCAGATTAAAGAGCGGGACGGGGAGAATGGTTCCATCTGTTGGTCAGAGTGGGGATCGCAGTGGAAAAAGGCAGTAGTTTTTTTCTAGGAAGGGTCTCAGGTGGGTCAGCCTTAACAGAACTACATCCCACAAAAGCAATCAGAGAGCGTTCCACGAGGCAGCACGTGACTAAATAAAGTTATTATGGAAGCTGTCATGTGTGACAAGCTTGGGGTTAGGGACTGGAGTTGTTTTTAATAGCAGCTTGAAAGACTTTCTTTTTTTTAAATTATTTTTTAGAATTGTGAACCATCAGATACATTTATGTCATATGCTTTTATTATATGATTGTCATATTCTTGTGTTACATGCTTATATATCACATACATTATATGACTATAGTTTAAAGAATATCGAGAGGAACATGCATAATCTCACCACTCAGAGTAGGAAATAGAACATTACTAGGTTTTCAAAATCTTCCTGTGACAATCAATCCGTTCTTTCCTTCCTTTTCCCTTCCTTTCCCTTTGCTTGTTTTTCTTCCCTTTTCTACTTGTGCTTTCTTTATCCATTCTGTTCCTTTTAAAAGAAATTTCTCTTTTAAGTGTTGTTTACTTTCTGCACTCTGACTTTTTTGTTAAGTTTTTGCCATAGGGCGTGTGCACTTACTGGAGGGAGACAGAGAGAGGGAAAGTGAGAAATCAAGGGGAATAACCATGCCCCATTCCCTTCTCCTCCATTCTCCTCTCAGGATCCTGAGCACACACGTCCATGTGTTTAGCATGCTTCTCAAGCCACCAGACCTAGGACTTGAACTATAGTCAGTCATGTGGGAATGCAGTGCCATAACTATCACGCCACCTGTCTGGCCCCTGCACTCTGTCACTTTATTGCTAGATCAAGATACTTAATTCTCATGAACTTCAGTATTTTTATCTGTAAAATGGGGATAATAATAATACTTACCTTACATCTTGTTGGATTGTCATATTCTTGTGTTACATGCTTATATATCACATACATTATATGACTATAGTTTAAAGAATATCGAGAGGAACATGCATAATCTCACCACTCAGAGTAGGAAATAGAACATTACTAGGTTTTCAAAATCTTCCTGTGACAATCAATCCGTTCTTTCCTTCCTTTTCCCTTCCTTTCCCTTTGCTTGTTTTTCTTCCCTTTTCTACTTGTGCTTTCTTTATCCATTCTGTTCCTTTTAAAAGAAATTTCTCTTTTAAGTGTTGTTTACTTTCTGCACTCTGACTTTTTTGTTAAGTTTTTGCCATAGGGCGTGTGCACTTACTGGAGGGAGACAGAGAGAGGGAAAGTGAGAAATCAAGGGGAATAACCATGCCCCATTCCCTTCTCCTCCATTCTCCTCTCAGGATCCTGAGCACACACGTCCATGTGTTTAGCATGCTTCTCAAGCCACCAGACCTAGGACTTGAACTATAGTCAGTCATGTGGGAATGCAGTGCCATAACTATCACGCCACCTGTCTGGCCCCTGCACTCTGTCACTTTATTGCTAGATCAAGATACTTAATTCTCATGAACTTCAGTATTTTTATCTGTAAAATGGGGATAATAATAATACTTACCTTACATCTTGTTGTAAGATTTAATGAGACAGTTTGTGCAAGGCTTAAATGAAATCATTTATGTAAAACCTCAGCACAGACCTCGGTATAGCGTTGGCATTCAATAAATGAGAGTTTGTATTTTACTATTATTTTAAAACCTTTTCTTGTCTAATAGAAGAACTCTGTAGTATAATGGTAATATGAGTGAGTTTTGGAATCAGAAAGACCGGGGTTCGCCTTGTGGTAACATTGTATTCCACCAATGTAGCTTTACATAAGTCACTAAGGTTCTCCATCTACAAGATGGGGGTGATGCTGCTGATCACAGAAGGCTGTTATGAGGATCAGAGGAAATGACAGAAAATGCCCAATAATCAGTTTATATAAGTGTTCATTTCTTTCTCTTCCTCTCATACATTTTCTTCTCAACGGGGACATTAAAAGCATCTGTGTGCTTGTGGCAGTTTCTCCTGAACTCTGGATTCAGTTCAGCATGTATTTATGAAGCACCCGCTAGGCGGCTAATGGCATCTTCCTGGCTGGTGTGTTGTTAAGTAAAGGTACTAACCCATTTGGTAGAAATGAAATTCTAGGGCAATCTTTCTTCCTGAGCCTGGATTCCTGAGCAACGCCACAGGGATGCAGGGGGTGGGTCAGCTCTGCTCTAAGAGACCAGTCTCCTGAGCTCGGAGGCTGCTAGTTAGGCTGTATGTTCTTGTGCGGGATTAAGAGGGTGCATCCTGACCAATGAGTAGACTCAATGGAGTCTCATTCACAGTGAAAATACAACTTATGACTACAGTATGGAGACCTACTAAAGGCCAGGGAACTGGGACTCTAGTCTCCTCTGAATTCTCCTCCCCTGCAAGGGATCTGCATAAAATTGTAGGGGAGGTAAGTGTTTTGGTTGTAAAATAGGAAAGGTACTAGGAGACTGAGGTCCAAAACTCTGACTTTGGACTGAGCCTTGTTTCTGGAAGGGGATCACAAGCTTCAGCTGGGAGAGGAGCGCCACATCCCAGACATAAACGTGACTTAGTTCCTCACTATATCAGAATTGTAGGGGTAAAAATGTATGATGCCTTTGCTCCATATGATAAGGGTAATGGCTGGCATTCCTATAGCAGAGACAAGTTAACAAGAGCAAAAATGTAGCAGGTGTATCTAATCAAAGTTTTATCTTTTTTGGTTTTGAAGAGGTTTTTTTTTTTGCTATAGGGCGTGTGCACTCGCCAGACAGAGAGAGACAGAGAGACAGAAAGCGAGAAATCACTCCCCAGGGGGGATGGCCACGCCGCAATCCCTTCTCCTCCATTCTCTTCTTGGGATCTTGGGCATGCATGCACACGCGCACTGATGTGTTTTAAGCCACCGGGTCTGGGACGCGAACCGTGGTCGACTACATGGGAGTCCAGCGACATAGCCATTACACTAACTGCTGGTCCCTCTAATCAAAGTTTTACATGTCACTTGAGAACTGTCTATTTAAAAAGAAAAAAAAAAGAATTATTTTTATTTTAACTTTATTTATTTATTTATTTATTTATTTATTAACTTGGCCAGAGAAGGACAGAGTGAGAGAAAAAGAGAGGGAGAGGGAGCAAGGGAAAGTGAGAAAGCAAGCCACCAGGACTGGGACTCGAACTGCCGTCGGTCATGTGGGAGTCCAGCACCCTTAACCACTACGCCATCTGCTGGCCTCCAGAACTGTCCATTTTTAAACTTAGGTTTGATGAATAGCGGTGTTCGGTCATGTAGAAATGTGGTTGGACAAAAGCGTATGACGTAATGGTCACAGACTAAGGGGGAAAAAAACAGCAAGGCCTATCCATTCAGATTCTTCTTGGTCTCTGCATGTAGCATTCCCTCCTTTGAAGCATGGGGCAGGACCTCTCTGGAGTGAGGATCTTAAACCTTAGACAAGCAGAGGATTTCTTTTTTTAGTTCCTTTTTAAAGAAATTTTATTTATTATTTTCATTTTTTAAATTTGACCAGAGAGAGACAGAGAGAGATAGGGAAAGTGAGAAAGGAAACTGCTAGGTCAAGACTTGAACCATGGACAGCTATGTGGGAGTCCAGCACCTTAATCACCATGCCACCTGTTGGTCCCTTTATTTTCTTTATAAGTGGAGATATTTTTTAAAGATTTATTTACTTTTATTTATTATTATTATTTTTCAGTCTGATCAGAAACACACACACACACACACACACACACACACACACACAGAAAGCAAGCCACTAGGTCTATGTCTGGAAACATGTTTGGCCATGTGGGAGTCCAATGCCTTAAGCACCACACTACCTGCTGGCCCCATGCAGAGAATTTTTTATGGCCGGCTCTTACACAGAAAGGCAGGGAAAGTTTAGAGTAATATTGTTGCAGAAAAACAGATAGGAGGGATGAAAAGCACTCTGGAGAGAAAAAGAACTCTTTATTACGCTAGCAGGCATGGAGGAGTTAACACTCTCAGTCTGGTCCTGCTGAGAGTTGGACACAGCCTTTTACCAGTGAATTGGGGAAGGGCAGTTTCAGCATGCTTAGAGTGTCCTATCAGGGTAGGGGCCCTGTGTCTGCCCCAATACAAAGCTGGCAGAGAAGCAAGGAGTTCAAGACCTCTGGCTTCTCAACAGTTCAGGGGAGGGGAAGTTTCAATGCGCTGGGAAACAGAAAGCCCAAGCAGCTATCAGCCAGCCCTGGGCTGCTTCAAGGTTATGCACACGTTTCTCTATATCAGAACAGAAAGTTCAGGCAATTACTAGACTTGGGTTGTTCTACATTAATATTTCTAAGTTAAATGGCTGGCTTTAGGGAAGAGAGGTTCTAGTTTTCACAACCTACCTCAGAGTAAAGGAAATTCTAGTTTCTATGGCTTATTTTTTGGGGAACTGGTTTTTAAATTTATGGTACATCCATGTGTAATGGATTACCATGCAATCATTATGTAGCATGATGTAAAAGAATACTTATTAACTTGGGAAAATACTCATAGTGAATTGTCGGGTGACAAATGTGGGCAACATGCCAGTATGAAGGTATGTACTCAGATGTACATAATCTGTGTTGTGGTGTGAGATATTACAAAGACTGAGACCACCAAGGAAATTAGAATTTTAGGAGCCTTTATTCCTGGCCAGAGACTGCGTTTGGGATGACAGCCCTGACCCACAGTTTTACAGAGTATTTAAGCATAAAAACCACAAAGAAAGATTCCATTTTGCAGGTGGTGTGGGGCGAGACTAGGGTGAGGGGGGTTGCAAGGGAGGAAGGGCTGCAAAGGTTGTTATATCTTAGGGGCATGGAAAATTTCCAAAGTGGCTACTGTGGTTACCTTTTGCCAGCCAGGTGTTGTGTAAGCAGAACATCATGTCTTTTGCAAGTTACAACCATATTCTTCTTTTTTTCCTTCTAGCCGGAGTCAGGGCTGTGGGATATTTCTTAGCCTAACAGACACCATTTTGTTACAATTTACTTTAGTCCATCACATCTGTACTGACCAAACATTACTTTTATAATAGAAAAAAATCTGGTTGTTGGAAAAGTCGTGATGCATTTTTGCATCTAAAAACATAGGAAAATATGGCATAACTTTTTCAACAACCCAATATGTTATAAAATGGAAACCTGCAAATGTATGTAAGGTTGGAGGTAAGGGGGAGAGAGATGGTGGTGATGGCAAAGAAATAAACACTAAGAAACATTACATAAAGAAAATCCAGGGGTCAGCGAGGGCCGTGGTGGTTAACGAGTTGGATTCCCACATGGCTAACTGTGGTTCAAATCTCAGACCCAGAGGCTTGAAAATCACAACAAATAAGTAGATAAATAAATGTTAAAAAGAAGAAAAGAAAAGAAAAAAAAAGAGAAAATAAAAATACAAAGCAGTATCATCAGAACAACATTTTTTTTTTGAGAGAGAGATTTTTAGTTTAGGGTTGCACGTGTTTGCCAGACAGACAGAGAGAGACAGAAAGTAAGAAATCACCCCCCTGGCGGGGGGTGGGGGTGGCCATGCTGCATCCCTTCTCCTCTATTCCCTTCTTGGGATCTTGAGCATGCGCACACAGGCACCCAAGTCCAGGACTCGAACTGTGGTCAACCACCTGGGAGTCAAGCGATGTAAACATTACGTCATGGTTGAACAACTCTGTTTTTAAAAAATGTTTAAAAATGGGGGCTGGCAGATGGTGTGGTGGTTAAGGGCGCTGGACTCCCACATGGCCAACTGCAGTTCAAGTCCTGGACCTGGTGTTTTGCTTTCTTTCTCTGTCTCTCTCTCTCTCTTTCACTCTGTCCCTCTCTGGTCAAATTAAAACTAACTAACTAACTAAATAAATAAATAAATAAAGTTAAATAAAATAATTATTTTTAAAAAGTGTAAAAAAGAAACTGTTTAAAGATGAGGGTTGGACAGTGCACAGAGATAACACAAGGCTGACCCACATGGGAAGATTCTGGGTTCATGTGCAGAGAGCTTCCTGAACACACTAAGCCTGCCCCAAATCTGGAGAAGGATGTAACGGGGGATGAATCCAATGTGAACACCATATGCCTCTATCTACCTTACTCATGGAAGAAAGAAATTTTTTTTTTTTGAGAGATTTTCATTGTAGGGCGTGTGCGCTCGCCAGACAGACAGAGAGAGACATAGAGACAGAAAGCGAGAAGTCACCCCCCAGGGGGGATGGTCACGCTGCAATCCCTTCTCCTCCATTCTCCTCTCGGGATCTTGGGCACGCACGCACATGCGCCCGGCGTGAGTTTTAAGCCACTGGGTCCGGGACACAAACCACGGTCGACTATGTGGGAGTCCAGCGACATAGCCATTACGCTAACTGCTGGTTCCCAGAAAGAAATTTTTTAAAAATTGTAAAAACTGGGGGCCCGCAGGTGGTGTAGTGGTTAAGGTGCTAGACTCCCACATGACTGCAGTTCAAGTCCCAGACACAGTGGCTTCAAAATCATGTTGGCACGGAGGTTAAGGCAGCTGTGTCCCACATGGCCAACTGCTTTCCTGTTGCCGGGAGCTGAGTGGGAGGAAGAAGTTTCTGGAAAGGGTCTGGTTATAACTCCTGATAAGTTGTGATTGATGTGGCTAATGTCTTTCTGCTATTTTTTTATGGCTACCTGCTCATTTCTAGTTAACTGCCTATCAGTGTCAAAAGACAAAATTACAATAAATTTAGTTATAGAGATAATTTTTTTCAGGCCATAAGTTTATTTACAAACATATCTAGTATGCTATCAGTTTAAGAGTTTGATCCATTTTTCAGAGGTTGGGACTGAACCTCTTAAAATGTTCGTCATATCTATGAAATGGATGAATTAAAACATCCTTATTTCTTTTTAAAAATATTTATTTATTTATTTTATTCCATTTATTATTATAATAATTATTATTAATTTTGTCAGACAGAGAGATAGAGAAAAAGGGAAAGTGAGAAAATAAGTCACCAGGTCCAGGACTCCAACTGTGGTCAGCCATGTGGGAATCTAACACCTTTAACTATTATGCCACCTGCCAGCCCAAACATCCTTATTTCTTAAGCAGCTAGTGTCTTACTATAAAGAAAGTTGCAGCAAATCCAAATCCAAAGTATAAGTTATCATAACAAGTAACCACCACTTGCTTTCCACTGAAAATGGCAGATTTCTTCCCTGGACCCTCCTCACAATGTCTCCTACGGAGGTTGTGAACTTCTGGATGCTCTGTCCTAGCATGGTGCTGCTGGAAGCTCTGTGACACGCCCAGGGTCTGAAGAGGAAGAAATGGCAGAACTGCAACAACCTCTTCTTTTCTCATGACTTTATTCTCTAGCTACAAGGACCAAAAGGGAAGACCTAGAGATAATTGATTTTATTTGCAATTTCTGAGTCCGGGCAGCCTCCATTCTACAAAATAGAATGAGAACTCACATTGGGCAAGAGTAAAATGTGGGTTTTATAAGGCGGGAATAAGGAAACAGAATAGAAAAATAACTGATTGGGCCCAACTGTGGTGGTAGAGGTGGTAGGGTTCACTGGAGCCACATGGAACACCCAGGTTTGGATCCCTGGTCCATCCAAACATGCTAGATGTACATGCCTACATTTGCAATCCTGCTGTTTGAGAGGCTTGGCGGGGGGTATAAGTGGTATGGAGATGCTGTTCAGGGGCTTCTCTATCTCTCATGAACATAAATAAATAAATAAATAAAAATAAGTAAGTAAACTGAAAAACAAACAACAGAGGGGTCAGCAGATGGCATAGCAGTACATTACCGGACTTCCACAAGGCCAACCATGGTTCCAGTCCCAGACCCGGTAGCTTGAAACTCATGCTGGGTGTGTGTGCATGTGTGCCCAAGATCCTGGGAGGAGAATGGAGGAGAAGGGATTGAGAAATCACCCTCCTTCCCTGGAGGGTGATTTCTCACTTTTGCTCTCATTGTCTCTCTCTCTCTAGCAGTACATGTTCACTAGGAAAAAAAATCTCTACCAAACCAAACCAAACCAAACCAAACCAAACCAAACCAAACAAAAAAACCCCAACGACAGAGGGCTAGGCGGTGGTGCAGTGGTAATGCAATACTCTGTAATACAAGACCCACATGGGAAGGTTCTGGATGTGTATCCCAGGACTCGTTGCGCATGTTTGGTGTACAGAGTATGTGCCCTTGATCCAAACTGGCTAAAGGTGGAGGTGGGTTGTGGTGTGAAGATCCCGTTGGGACCAGGTGTGGTGGTGCTTATTTGTAGTCCCAGTTACTCATAAGGCTGAGGCAGGAGCATCAAGAGCTCGAGGTTAGCCTCAGCAATTAAACAGAAGATCTCAAAAAGAAGGCCTGGCCTGGTGACACGGTAGCAAACCAAACTGCAGTGCTGTTGACTGTGTCACTATGGGTTCAGATCCCAAAGTCGGCTTGAATACTGTCCAGAAACATGCCAGTGCTTTCAAGATTGTGAGGAGTTGGAGAGCTGCAGGAAGGAAAATGTGGTATGATGAGACTCTGTTGAGGGTGCTTGTCTGTCTCTCTAGTGCATGTGTTGTCTATCATGAATTAAAAAACAAAGCAAAACAAAACAAAAAACCCTGTTGGGGGTGATCCCTTCTCTCTCTTTGAAGGAATAAACTTAAAAAAACAAAACTGACTGGTTGTCAGTTTACTTTTTAGTAAAGGCTAAAGCAACGAGAATTTCCTTATTAAATTAACTCAAATATATGAATCTCCTATTTTCAGGAAAAAATGGTCTGTTAGGATCTGTTTTCTTCTTTAAAATTTCAGTTTGAAAATGTAGCATTTAGCACAAGTGATTCCATTTTAGTTTGGGCTGGTCTGTTGGAGCCTAGGACAGGAGCACAGTCTAAAATAATAGCCTCCTGTGATTTTTTTTTTTTGGAGAGGTTTTTGCTATAGGGTGGGAGAGCTCACCAGACAGACAGAGAGAGACAGAGAGACAGAAAGCAAGAAATCACCCCCCAGGGGGGATGACCATGCCACAATCCCTTCTCCTCCTTTCTCCTCTCGGGATCTTGGGCATGCACGCAAACGCACCCGGCTAGAGTTTAAGCCACTGGGTCCGGGACTCGAACCGCAGTTGACTACGTGGGAGTCCAGCGACATAGCCATTATGCTAACTGCTGGTCCCAGCCTCCTATGATTTTATTTTAATTTTTTGAAGAGGTTTTTGCTATCAGGTATGTACTCTCTTCAGAAAGACAGAGAGAGACAGAGAGACAGAAAGTGAGAAATAATTTTCCCAGGAGAGATGGCCATCCCACAATCCCTTCTCCTCCATTCTCCTCTTGGGATCTTGGGCACGCACGCACATCTGCCCAGCTTGAGTTTAAGCCACCGGGTCCGGGACTCGAACCATGCTTGATTACATGGGAGTCCAGCGACATAGCCATTATGCCAACTGCTGGTCCTGCCTCCTATGATTTTAATACCAGATTATACTTGTAAAACTATAGAAGCTGACACAGGGCAAACCCTCAAAAAATGTTAGGCATCTTTCCTCACCCTGAGGTAAGGAAAAAGGTAGATAAAGTGAAAGGAACGCTGGCCTCCTAGCTTAGTGGTTGAAGAAGCTGGATCCCACATGGCTGACCAACAAGTTTGACTCTTGACCTGGGAGCTTAAAAGATACTAGGCACATGTCAAATCCCAGAGGGATGGAAAAATGGAGGTGAAGAAGTTGCAGTTTAGGAACCAGCAGTTAGGGTAATGGCTATGTCACTGGACTCCCACGTAGTCGACCGTGGTTCGCATCCCGGACCCGGTGGCTTAAAACTCACACCGGGCACTTGTGCGTGTGTGCCCAAGATCCCGAGAGGAGAATGGAGGAGAAGGGATTGCGGCGTGACCATCCCCTCTGGGGGGTGATTTCTCGCTTTCTGTCTCTATGTCTCTCTCTGTCTGTCTGGCGAATGCATGCGCCCTACAGCGAAAAAAATAAAAAAAAGAAGTTGCAGCTTGACCAGTTCCCATTGAGGGGTGCTTTGACCCCCCACCCCCAGCAATTTTTTTAAAAGAGATTTTTGCTGTAAGGCACGTACACTTGCCAGAGACACCAGAAAGACAGAGAGAGATAGTAAGCAAGAAATCACCCCCTGGGGGACTGGTGATGCCACATGCCCTTCTCCTCCATTCTCCTCTCGGGACTTTGGGCATGCACATGCAAGCACCTGCTGTGAATTTGAAGCCACTGGGTCCAAGATTCGAACTGTGGTGGACTTAGTGAGAGTACAACCACGTTAGTCATTACGCCATCTGCTGGCACTTCTCCAGTAAATTTTAAGAGAGAGAGAGAGAGAGAGAGAGAGAGAGAGAGAGAGATTCTCCACAAGGGGCGTTCCTCTTTTTTTTGCTATAGGGCACGTGTGCTTGCAGGAGAGACAGAAAGACAGAAAGAGAGACCCCCCCCCCCCCCCCATGGCCATGCTGCAGTCCCTTCTCCATTCTCCTCTTAGGATTTTGGGCACGCACACACACGCAACTGGCGTGTTTTAAACCCCTGGTCTGGGACTCCAATCGAGGTCGACTATGTGAGAGTCCAGCTATGTAACCATTACACCATGTTCTTTAAGGAAAAATACAGAAGATACTATACATCCTTCCTAGACCATATGCATTCCTTTGTCATCCCTTGGCACAGAACTCTGTCCAGAAACTATACCCTATTTTTCGCCCAATCATATCACTACTAAGGTACATGGCATTCTTTCTTCATCATCCTTTCTTGCCCTTACTCCCACTTGCATCTTTCCTGTGTACCTTTCCAAGTCTTCTAACTTTCCCGCCTGAGTAGCTCTTGGCCAATCCTGTACGTAATTGTCTATTTTCCCCGCCTCTTCGTGACGTTATGGGAAAGACCGCTGATTGGTTTTTCTGGAGCAAGAACTGGCCAATGATAGGCGGACTTTTTAAATGCAGAAGGGCCGCTAGTATTATCGTCGGTGATTGGTTGGAGTGACCCGCGTCAGGAAAATGGCCACGAACACATCTGTAGTCCCGGTGGCTGTGCCAGCTACCGTGGTGCCAGTCCTGTCCACGAATGGCGATTTCTCAGATTTGCGAGAAATTAAAAAACAACTGCTGCTTATTGCGGGCCTTACTCGGGAGCGGGGCCTGTTGCACAGTAGCAAATGGTGAGATGTGCGGGTCGGAAGGGACAGGGCGTGGATCCTTGGCCTTAGGGGCTGGTGGAGCTGATCCAGTTTGTGTGGGTGTTCCAGGTCCGCGGAGTTGGCCTTTTCTCTCCCCGCGTTGCCTCTAGCGGAGCTGCAGCCGCCGCCGCCTATTACAGAGGTAAGGACCTCTTTACTGTGAGCGCTCCCCATAGACGGAGGGGTGTGTCTGAAGAGCAACCGAGTGCCCTGTCACTGGAGGGGGCAAACTGCTTATCGGGGAATGTTTGTAGGGAATTCGAGCATTTAAAGAGCGGGGTGTTACAAGTTCTTTTACCCATGTTGTTTTGTTGATCTGTGAAAGATTTGGTCATCTTCTTATTTAAACTAGAGAGAGTTAGTAAACAATTATTGTTTAAGATTTCAGCCTCTAAGGTTTCGGCAATACTCGGAAAGGCGGGAAGAAGCGACTTTTTTATAACAGCATAAAACCTTTTCTGCACTTGTCTGATTGTCATAGTGAAATGGTTAAAAAGTGTGGGCTATGGATTGAGACAGCTCTGGGTTCAAATCTCAATTAAACTAGTGACTTTTGGCAATTTACTTAACCTACTGAGCCAATTTTCTCGTTTGTGTAATAAGGATAATATTACCTATTTAGGATGTTGAGAGGATTAAATGAAATAATAGATGTAGACTGCTTAGAAGTGTACCTAGCACATAGGACTCAGTAAAATAGCTATTCTCATTATTTTGAGTCTCCTTTTTTAATTTTTTTTTTTTATTTTTTGAGAGATTTTTGCTGTAAGGTGAATATATTGTCAGCCAGACAGAGAGAGATGGAGAGAGTGAAAGTGAGATATCACCTCCCTGGGGGATGGCCATACTGCAGTCCCTTCTCTATTGGGACTTTGGGCACACACCAGATCTGGGATTCGAACTGTAGTTGGCTCTCCTTTGGAGAGTGGTCACACTGAAAGTCCTTCTCCATTTCTCCTTCCTTTTGGGACTACAAAAACATTTATTTTCAAATGTAGCACTCCCTAATGGTGCCCGGTCATGCTGCGATTATTTTTCAAGCCACCGGGTCTGGGATTCAAACTACATGGTTGTCCATGTGGGATCTAGCAATTTAACCACCATGCCACTTGCTGGCCCTCCTTTCAGGATTTTGGGGATGCATGCACAAGTGCCTGACATGGTTTTGAGACTAACATGTTTTCAACCCACTGTTTTCCAGGTTGCCAGGTATGAGACTAGAGATTTTAAAAGTCAGTAGATGTATAGAAGTGTTGGGTTGTCGGAAAAGTCATGACACATTTTTGCACGGAAAAAAATACATTATGACTTTTCCGACAACCCAATAGTATATATATATATATATACACACACACACATGAGAGAGTCTTCAAAAAGTTCATGGAAAATATATTTTACCCAAAAACTATGCAAACTATGCATGAATTTCAAGATGTAAGTTTATTTTACAATAGAGAGCAAGTGCTGGTCGCATGTGACAGAGAAAAAGAGAGAACTCTCGACAGAGTTTCATCATGCTACAGATTTCTTCCATCAGCCCTCTTGCTTGTCAGAATCTTGTTCATATGCACCCAGTGTATTTCAGGACAACCAGGATGGAGATTAGCACCCATGTGGCTTCCAGAACTACAGCTCACTATGCTACCTACCATACCCCTGAGGCTGAGATGGCTTTCAAACTTTTTTTGTACCCAAATCCATTTTTCTATGAACTTTTTGAGGTACCCTCAGTTTTTTGGGAGGAGGAAAATAACCATTATTTTCCTTACATCTTGAAGTTAGTGCATATATATCTTACATTTGACCTTTTGTTGTCCTCTTCCTAACTACTTACACAGACTTGTCTCTTTTCTAGGAGGATGCCCAGGATATGGATGCTTACACGCTGGCCAAGGCCTACTTTGATGTTAAAGAATATGATCGGGCAGCTCATTTCCTGCACGGCTGCAAAAGCAAGAAGGCCTATTTCCTGTACATGTATTCCAGATATCTGGTGAGGGTCATTTTTAGGTATTCTTCCTTCAGTGAAGCATCCATATTTACAACCAAGTGGCAAAAGTTTAATCTTTTAGATAGGCTAGTGATGGACTACTAAGTGAATGTGCTTTATATACTTAACAAGAATTAAAAAGAGATATAAGTAGAAGTTTTAAGTAATGATAATATAGAAGAAAATGTTCTTAGTAATGACTAATGCACTGATTAGTTACAACCTGATCTTTTACTTTAGGTCATACACGGTTTTTTATGCCTGTGGATTGACACTACTGTTTTTTGTTCTTTTTAAGTTGCTAGATGGTGTAGGTGTTTGCCAAAGAGAGATGGAGAGACAGAGAGAGAGGAAAAAGGCACTCCCTAATGGGGCATGGTAATGCTGCGATCCCTTCTCCTTCATTTCTCCTTCCCATCAAGATTTTGGGCTCACACTACCTGGCATGTTTTTCACACTACTAGGGCCAGGATTTCAATCAGAGTCGGCCATGTATAATTCAGTTCTCTTAACTCTTAGATTATGACGATTACCCAGATGTTGTTTAAAAGTAGAGTTTAAAAACTTGGGTGGGGTCCAGCAGGTCATATGGTGGTTAAAGCTAGACTCTCACATGGTTGACCATGGTTCAAGCCCTGGACCCAGCAGTTTGAAAACCATGCAGAGTGCATATGCCTATGTGCCCAAAATCCTGAATAGAGACAGGATTACAGTGTAGCCATCCCTCCAGGAGGTGATTTCTCACTTTCCCTCTCTCTGTCTCTCTTTGGTGAGTGCTTGCACTCTATGGCAAAAACCTTTAAAATAAATAAATAAATAAATAAATAAAACTTAGGTTGGGCCACCCTTGTGACCTAGGGGTTAAAGAAGCTGGATCCCACATGGCTGACTGCTTGTTTCAAATCCTGCCACAGCAGCTTGGAAAATAGCAGGTACAAATATGTGCATGCCCTAAGCCCTGACAGGAGAGACAAATGGAGAAGAGATTGCAGTGTGATCACGCCCATTGGATAGGTGTTTTCTCTCTTTCCTTCTGTCTCTGGTGATTGCATGTACCTTATGGCAATTTAAAAAAATAGTAAGATAGGGCTAGCCAGTGGCATGGTGGTTGGGATAGCTGGATCCCACATGGTCGACTACGTGGTTTGAGTCCTAGACTGGCAGCTTGAAAAACACTCCAGGCATGTATGTGTGCATGCTCAAAATCCCAAAAGGAATGATGTAGGAGAAGGGCATGTGGCATGACAGTCCTCCATCAGGGATGTTTTCTCATTTGCCTTTTCTCTGTCTCTGGTGAGTGTACATGCCCTGTAGTAAAAATAAAAATAAAATAAAAGCTTAGGTATTCAATTGATTTCCAAATTTAAAAAAAAGTTATTTATTTATTTAAATTTGACCAGAGAGGGACAGAGTAAGAGAGAGCAAGAGAGACAGAAAGTGAGAAAGCAAGCCACCAGGCCCAGGACTTGAACCGTGGTTGGCTCTTAACCACCATGCTACCTGCAGGCACCATGATTTCTAAATTTTTGAAGTCAATTATCTTTTTTTCTTTTCTCTCTCTTTTATGTTTTAGTTTTTTACTATAGGGCATGTGTGCTCTCTGGAAAGAGACAGAGATGGGGAGAGAGAGAAATTGGCTTCCCCAGGGGATTGACCACACTGCAGTCTCTTCTCTTCCATTATCACCTTGGAATTTTTAGCATGCATACACACATGCCCAAAGTGATTTTCAAGTCACTGGGTCCAGGACTCAAACCATGGAGTAGACTATGTTTCAGCTGCCTTAACCACCATGCCATCTGATGGCCCAAGTCATGATGATTTTTTTTTGTTTTTTTGTTTTTTTGAGAGATTTTTACTTATAGGGTGCACGTATTGGTCAGAAAGACAAAGAAACAGTGAGAGAGAGAGAGAAAGTGAAAAATCACTCTCCAGGGGGGATGATGAGCACATTGTAATTCCTTCTCCTCCATTCTCCTCTTGGGATTTTAGGCGCGCACACACACACACACACACACACAGTATGAGTTTCAAGCCAGTGGGTCCGGGACCCAGACTGTGGTTGGTCATGTGGGAGTCCAGTGCTTTTACTATTACATCATCTGAAGGCTCCAATTATCATCTTTTTTTTTTTTTTAATAAGTTATACTTTTATTTTCCAGAAACAAAAAAAAACAAGTGGCAATTTGCCTTTGTAAAAGCCATGAAAGAATATCAGAATAATAAGTAAGCTATCTATCTCAGGGAGACAGTAGCCTCAGAAAGCATATAGGGTTTTCAAAGAAAGTCCTATTAAATAAATTTCAGAAAAACATACTTTTAACTGAATCAACAAAACAATATCAAAAAATTATATAGAACTCGTAAAATGGTATGTGAAGAAGAAAAAGGAAAATTCTGGAAATCCACATACTGAGATTTCTCTGTGACAATCATGGGGCTCAAATCTGTTTCTTTTTAAAAATATTTATGGATATAACTGTGTTTTTCTAAATGTTTCATTAGTAAGACCCAGTCTTGGAAGTGTGGTTCTATAATAATCTATAATGTAACTACTTCCATCTGAAGGTCTAACAATCTGTATTGAAATAAGAAAGAAATCAGGAACCAGCAGGTTAGGTATGGTGGTTAAGGCGCTGGACACTTGCACGTGGCCGACCATGGTTGGAGTCCTGGACCTAATAGCTTGCTTTCTCACCTTCCATCCCTCTCCCTCTGTCTCTCTCTAATCAATTAAAAAAAAAAAAAAAAAAGAAGAAGAAGAAATAAATACAATTAAATAAGTAATTCTTTTCTTTTTTTATTTTTGGAGTTTGTTTTTTTTTTTTTTTTTCTTTTTTTTTTTTTTGCTATAGGGAGTGTGTGCTCGCCAGAAAGAGAGACAGAAAGCAAGAAATCACCCCTCAGGGGGGATGGCCATGCCACAATCCCTTCTCCTCTATTCTCCTCCCAGGATCTTGGGCATGCATGCACACGCGCCCGGTGTGACTTTAAGCCACTGGGTTGGGGACTTGAACTGTGGTCGACCACATGGGAGTCCAGAGACATAGCCATTATGTCAACTGCTTGTCCCTAAATAAGTAATTATTAAAAAAAAATAAGAATGAAATCAATTAGGCTCCCAATTCCACAAAACCCGACTGTACAAAACTTTAACAAACCAAAGGCAGGGTATCTGAGGTAAAATCGACCTGCTCGCAGCCATCCAAGAAAAAGAGATAGTGCAAATGGCACTTTGTCTAAATAGCCATTTATATTTTGGCAAGCTGGGTTTGAGAAAGCCAGCTTCATTTCCAGTAAAGTGTGTTTCATGCCACTAAAGTCCTTCCAAGTTATGTTGGGTGCTGGTAAACATGGAACATGAGTTGTGTGGTTTATATGATTAACTGGTACCTGCATAGCATAATTTTTTCTTTTGGCTCTTTATAAATATATTGTCCCCTTTGTGGTCCTTGCACTTAAGTGTCTCCTTGCCTCTGTTGGTGGCAGTGGGACCAGCCTCCAAAGTCCCACGGTGACTGACATAAACCACAGGACACCAAGAAGGCAGGCAGCCATGGCCTCTGGAGAAGCCAGCCTGGAGGGCCAGGTGGCTGCCATGTTGTTTACTGGCACATTCCCAACAGTTTCCAGTTCCTCAATTATCTTATTTACAATATATTTGTTGTTTAAGTTTCATGGCTACTTAAAATTATAAAGGACATACAAATAAAATAATTTACTATTAACTATAATTTTGTATAATTTATTATTTCATTTTAGAACATTATGAATGTACTTTTCTACTTCTTTTTAGTTGTTTTTTCTTCTCCTTTCAAGAAGGATTTTTGCTATAGGGAGCATACACTTGCTGGAAAGACAGAGAGAAACAGACAGAATGCGAGAAATCACCCCCCTAGGGGATTGATCACACCACAGTCCCTTCTCCATTCTCCTCTCGGGATTTTGGGCACACACATGCACCTGGCATGAGTTTTAAGTTGCCAGATCCAGGACTCAAATTGTGCTTGGCTACATTGGAGTTCAGTGACATAACCATTACACTATCTGCTGGTTCCAATGGTTCTTTCTTTCTAAGGAGACAGATTTTCACTGTGGTGCCCTGGCTGGCCTCAAACTTGTGATCCTCCTGTCTCAACTTCCTAAGTAGCCAGGATCAGATTATAGGCATGCACCACTTTGCCTGGCTTACTTTTCTTAGCTGTTATCTTCTATATAAATGGATTTTTTTCTTTTGGAGAGGATTTTGCTGTAAGGCACGTGTGCTTGCCAGAAAGACAGAGAGACAGAGAGACAGAAAGCAAGAAATCACCCCCCCCCAGGAAGGATGGCCACACTGCAATCCCTTCTCCATTCTCCTCTCTGGATTTTGGACACGCACACACACGCACCCAGTATGAGTTTAAACCACCAGGTCCAGGACTCGAACCATGGTCAACTACATGGGAGTCCAGTGATGTAGCCATTGTGCCATTTGCTGGTCCCTATAAATGGATTTTTAAAAGACATTTTATATATATCTCATTTCTGGGTACATGTTGAGCATCCCTAATACAAAAATTTGAAATCTGAAATGCTAGAAATGTGAAACTTTTTTTTTTTTTTTGAGAGATTTTCGCTATAGGGCACGTGTGCTCACCAGACAGACAGAGAGAGACAGACAGAAAGCAAGAAATCACCCCCAGGGGGGATGGTCATGCCGCAATCCCTTCTCCTCCATTCTCCTCTTGGGATCTTGGGCACGCACACACATGTGCCCGGCGTGAGGTTTAAGCCACCGGGTCCGGGACGCGAACCGCGGTTGACGACGTGGGAGTCTAGCGACATAGCCATTACGTTAACTGCTGGTTATCAGAAATGTGAAACTTTTTGAGCATTAACATGAGGTCACAGGTGAATCTAAGGTGTAGTCAAAACATTACAATACAAAAATATTGTGTAAAATTGCCTTTGGGCTGTGTGCATAATGCATATATGAAACATAAGTGAATTTCGTGTTTAGATTTGGGTCATATACTTCATTATGTATATACAGATATTCCAGAATCAGAAAAAACTTGAGCTATGAAATACTTCTGGTCCCAAGCATTTCAGATAAGGGTTACTCAGCCTGTATAAGCATAATCTATGTTTGTCAAGTAAGTAGCTTTTTATGGTTATAGAGTCATTTAATATTTACAGTTTTTTAATTGGGTAAAATAAAATCTTAACTATTAAATTTTTTTTTAATTGCTGGAGGGCATATGTGCTTACAAGTTCGAGACAGAGAAAGAGTGAGGGAGAAAGCATCCCCCAACAGGACATGATCGTGTCACAGTCCCCTGTCCTCCATTTCTCCCTCTTGTCAAGATTTTGGGCACATAAGCCTTGCTTATTTTTCAAGGGACTCTAACTGTTGTTAGCCATGTGGGATCTAACTCCCTCAATGACTAGGCCCTGGGACCAGCCTTAAAATAATTTTTTATTGAGTCCAGCAGGTGGCATAGTGGTTAAGGTGCTGGACTCCCACATGGCCAGCTGCAATTTAAATCTCCAGCCTGGAGGCTTGCTTTCTTACTTTCGCTCTTTCTCTCTCTCTTTGTCTTTCCCTGGTGAGCACATGTGCCCTATAGCAAATGAAAAATAACAGTAATAATAATAAATAAATAAATATTTTTAAAATTATTTTTTATCGATGCATTAATAATCATACATACAGTGTGCTTTCTCAGTATATGAATACAATGTGAAATGATCAAATCAGGGTAATTAGCATATTCATCTAAAACATTTATCTTTATTTTTGTTGGACACACAAAATCTTTTTTTTTTTTAGGAATTATTTATTTAATTTTATTTGTTTTTATTATTATTTTTTAATTTGACCAGAGAGAGAAAAAGGAAAAGTGAGAAAGCAAGCCACCAGGTCCAAGATGGTCAGCCATGTGGGAGTCCAAAGCCTTAATCACCATGCAACCTGGTGGCCCCAAAATCGTTTTTTAACTATTTTGAAATATACAGAAGTTATCCTTTATTGTAGTTCTCCCTCTCTGTTATGGATACTAGAACTTCTCTTGTATAACTAATTTTTGTATTTGTCAACCAACATCTCCCTAACTCCCTCTCTATTCCACTTCCCAGGCTCTGATAACCATTGTTCTACTCTTACATTTGTGAGGTCAGCCTTTTTAGTTTCCATGTATATGTAAGAACATACAAATTATTTTAAACATTTTATTTATTCATTTTATTTTAATTTGACCAGAGAGAGAGAGACAGAGAAAGAGGAAAGTGAGAGGGCAAGCCACCAGGTAGGTCCAGGACTTGAACCATGGTCAGCCATGTGGGAGTGTCCAGCACCTTAACCACCATGCCACCTGCTGGTCCCAAGAACATAAAATTTTTCTTTTTCTTTTTCTTTTTTTTTTTGGAGAGGTTTTTGCTATAGGGCGTACGCGTTTGCCAGAAAGACAGAGAGACAGAGAGACAGAAAGACATCCCCTAAGGGGGATGGCTATGCTGCAATCCCTTCTTCTTCATTCTCCTCTCAGGATCTTGGGCACGCACACATGCGCCCGGCGTGAGTTTAAGCCACCGGGTCTGGGACTTGAACCACGGTCGGCTACATGGGAGTTCAGTGACATAGCCATTATGCTAACTACTGGTCCTACAATTTTTCTTTTTCTATGCCTAGTGTGTTTAGTTTGTGCTGTCTGAGATGCTAAGATTTCATTCTTTTCTTTTTAAGGTCTTTTTTAAAATAACAATTTTATTTATTATAATTATTTTAAAGTTTGCTATAGGGCATGCATGCTTACCAGAAAAGAAAGTGAGAAAACAAGCCCCCAAGTCCGGGCCTTGAACTGTGGTCAGCCATGTGAGAGAGTCCAGTGCCTCAACCACCATGCTACCTGCTGGCCCCAAGATTTCATTTCTTTTAATGACTTCTCCCTCTCCTTCTCTGTTTCTCTCTGGCAAGCGCACCACCTATGTGTCTGGCAACAACAACAAAAAGATGTCCATTTTCTCCACTGTGTAGGTAGTATTATTTCTCTTGCAGTTACCTTCAATCTGTGCGGCTATACTTAAGGCCACACAAATATCCTATTCAGCATAGAAATTTCTCTGAATTTAATGTCCATTGTTAATTCTTGCCTGAAGTGCACTTTACAATGGTGTTAATCTGATGATTTTTCTGCTCACTCTCTCTACATTTACTACTCAACACTTGGCATTCTACTCTTTTTTTTAGAGGCTTTTGCTATAGGATGCGTGCGCTCACCAGAAAGACAGAGAGAGACACACAGAAAGCAAGAAATCACCCCCCCGGGGGATGGCCATGCTGCAATCCCTTCTCCTCCATTCTCCTCTTGGGATCTTGGGCACTCACGCATATGCACCTGGCATGAGTTTAAGCCACCGGGTCCGGGCGTGTGTACCTGTGCCTGGCATGTTTTGAGGCTGACAATGGCATCTGAGCCCACAGTCGGACATGTGGCTCCCAGCACTGCAGTTTAGTTTGCTGTCATCTGCCCCACGGGCTGGACCACCTTTGTTGTTCATAGTTTATAGTTCATTACTTAATCATTTTGATACTCAGATTTTGTTGCTCAGATTAACCCAGAGTTTGTTAATGGTAGCCCCTGAGTAGCTGTTTAAAATTGGTGACAAAAAGTAAATGCCATTTTGCTTAGGCTTGGTCCTTGAGGTAGAGTCAGGATGCTAATTTTAAAATGTGTATTGGAATATTTGTTGATTTTCTTTTACAGTCTGGAGAAAAAAAGAAGGATGATGAAACAGTTGATAGCCTAGGTATGACTTTCTTTCTCTTACCTCTTGGTGTAAAAAACAGGGTTGCAATCTTAATGCCTATGGGAACCAGGCAAGTATAGAAATGAATTGAGGAGAGAGCAGGACAATGACAAAAGTTCTATTGAGAAAGAAAAAGAAAAAAAGCGAAAAATAAAGAAATGAGCCGAGGAGGACTGCTGTGAATTAGAGAGCACATGGCTTATCTCAGCCATTGATTGCCACCTGGTTTAGGCTGAGGTTTGCCTTGTGGTAGTCTGGACCTGGTGCTTGGCCCTTTCCTATTCCCTGCAACCTGAAGTTGTAAATTTATTTTATTTTAGTATTTTTTTGCATTTTTTTTTCTTTTTTACTAATTTTTGACGTGGGGCATGTGCATTCACCAGAGACAGACAGAGTTAGAGAGAGAGAAGGAAAGTGAGAGAGCACCTCCACAGGGGCGATGGCTATACCACAGTCCTTGTGCGCCTGGCTTATTTTTCAAGGCACTGGGTTTAGGACTCAAACCTTGCAGTCGACCATGTAGGATCCAGCTTTCTTAACCCCCATGCCATGTGCTGGCCCATATTTAAAAAGTATTTTTAAAAATTCATTATAAAGAGGCTGGCAGGTGGTATGTTAATTAAGGGTACTGGACTCCCACATGACTGACCACTGTTCAAGTCCCAGACCTGGAGACTTGCTTTCTCACTTTCCCTTTCTCTCTGTCTCTCTCACTCTATTCCTCTCTGGTCAAATTAAAATAAAACTATTAAGTTAAAAATTAATTATAGATAATGCGTGTGTACTTGAAAGAGAGAGAGAGACCCTTGACAGGGTGTCCCATGTTGCAGGCCCCCTTCCCCAGCCTTCCAGTTCCTCAAGATCCTAGGTGTCCATGTGTGCACATACCTGGCATGTTTTCAGGCAACTTGGATATTCAGACCTACAGCGATCCACATGGCTTCCAGGCTTGCTGGGCTCTTGTGTACCACAGCAGCTGGACCTCATTCAGTTTTTTTTTTTTTTTTTCCTTTTCCTTCCTTAGTCTTTTATTTGTAAAACGTTGATATTTAACAATAAATACAGAAGAAAAGCAACAAACAAGTAGTTGACTTGCACTGTGGATGAGAAACTCAAGCCAGGGCAGAGCAGAAGTCCCTGGTACTCCGGAGGATGTGCTGTGGGGCCACCAAGCGTCTGCAGTGTGAAAGGCACCTCTTTCTCCTCCCACAGGTCTCAAACAGCTTAGATGGGAGGCCGAGCGTGATGACTGGTCCTAATTTTTGCTATTCAGCCATTTTTCTTGATCTTGTTCTCTGATCCCAGTACATTCCAGATTGTTCGATGGATTTGTAATAAACTTCTAAGATGAAAGGGAATTTCTTGTTCATTGTATGCCTGAACTCTTGGCTTGTGTTCATCTTAGTAAACAAAAAATATGCTCTGAAAACGCCCATAAGTTCAGCTACTAAAACTCCTTTAAAGATCTTCTTTGCCAGTGGTTCCATAGTGTGGGCCATCCCGGGAAACCGAAAGTGAGTTCGGCAAGCGGAAGCCGAGTGCTCCCCACCCGAGCCCCGAGCTCTCCAGACTCCTCATTCAGGTTTTTAAAAAACTGTATGTTCCGAACAAAATATGACCGCAGACTCCATTATCAGTTGCAGTTTCTGGAATAAAGTAAATGGATTGTGTAATATATTATTAGCCACTTGTGAATGTTTCCTGGAGGATTCAAGTGTAACTTTGGATGATTCTGAAGGCAATTATCTATGTAAAATGAAAACCATTATCTTTCCCTTTGATCAGAGACATTGTTTCTTTTGTAGGCCCCTTGGAGAAGGGACAGGTAAAAAATGAGGCGCTTAGAGAATTGAGAGTAGAGCTCAGCAAAAAACACCAAGCTCGGGAACTTGATGGATTTGGCCTTTATCTGTAAGTGTTAAAGTAATTTGAAACCTCCTGTAACATATTCTCCTGAGTAGAGGGAGACATCATAAAGTACTCATTTCTCCTCATTTCTCCTATGATCATTTCCTTGTTTCCTAGGTATGGTGTGGTGCTTCGAAAACTCGATTTGGTGAAAGAGGCCATTGATGTGTTTGTGGAGGCTACTCATGTTTTGCCTTTGCATTGGGGAGCCTGGTTAGAACTCTGTAACCTGATCACAGACAAAGAGATGGTAAATGGAGATGAGCTATGCGAAAACTCTCTGCTCCAAGTCTTACATGATTCTATAATAAGTAGGGGTGGGGGAAGAGTTTTGTCAAACTTTAGGTTATAGCTAGCTCATTTACTGCATCTTCAATTGCTCTCATTGTTTTCTAACTTAGTTCTTCATTTGAAAGATTAATGACTAACTCTTGATTAGTAGTTGCTATTGTATTTGCATACAGTTTTATTAGAGTTTTTTGGTATTTATATTTTTACATTAAAGTTTTACTGTAACTTGTTTAATCAACTAAATGTTATAGTTTTTTTCTCTAATTCCACATATTCTATAGGAACAGTTTCTCTGATGTCTAGGATTGTATTAAAATATTTTAAATGTTTTAAATATTACAAGCTGTCATTGATTTCGT
This sequence comes from Tupaia belangeri chinensis, assembly GCF_000334495.1. Taxonomy (NCBI): domain Eukaryota; kingdom Metazoa; phylum Chordata; class Mammalia; order Scandentia; family Tupaiidae; genus Tupaia; species Tupaia belangeri. The sequence goes on along the minus strand of NW_006207460.1, from coordinate 401,276 downwards.
AAAGATTTAGAGATTGTTTATTAGTGTAATAATGTATATAAAACTGCTTTATAAACTGCAGTCATTTTATTAGTCATTATTAGAGGACATTGTCTTTTTTTTTAGAGAGATTTTTGCTATAGGTTGTGTGGCTCACTGGAGACAGAGACAGAAAGAGAGAGATTGCCCCCAATGGGAGATGGCCACTCTATAGTCCCTCCTCCTCCATTCTCTTGGGATTTGGGGCATGCACGCACAGGTGCCCAGCATGAGTATCAAGGTACCGGGTCCAGAACTTGAACCACAGTCAGCCGTATGGGAATCCAGTGACATAACCATTACGCCATCTGCTGGTCCCAGAGGCTTTGTCTTTTTATTTTTTTTAAGAATTATTTTTTTAACTTTATTAATTTAATTTGACCAGAAAGGGACAGAGTGAGAGGGAGAGAGACAGACAGACAGACAGTGAGAAAGCAAGTCACCAGGTCCGGGACTTGAACTGGAGTTGGCCATGTGGGAGTCCAGCATCCTCAACCACCAGGCCTGCTGGCCCCAAGGGCATTGTCTTTTAGTGTTTATTTTGCTGTTTTTAGTAGGTAAAAGAAGCAATAATACACCTCCTTTTGTTGGATCTGAGAAGTCAGAGACTGGTTGATTTTTCCCAATAGTAATGTATGCTACTAAATCTGTGTTTGAAATCTTACATTGGGGGATCAGGAGGTGGCATGATGGTTAAGGGTGCTGGACTCCCACATGGCTTACTGCTGTTCAAGTCCTGCATCTGGCAGCTTGTTTTCTCACTTTCTCTCTCTCTTTCTCTCTGTCCCTCTCTGATCAAATTAAAATAAATAATACATAAACAAACAAAGTAAATAAATAATTCTTTAGGAAATAAAAGAAATCTTACCTTGGTTTACTTGTATTTACCTAGTTCAAACTGCCTGCTAGACTTCAATTGAAATTTTGTTTTCTCTCTGAATTCAAGATACATAAAACCAAATTTCTCATCTTGCCTATCAAATTCTTTTTTTTTTGGAGAGATTTTTTGCTATAGGGCGCATGTGCTCGCCAGACAGACAGAGAGAGAAAGAGAGACAGAAAGCGAGAAATAACCTCCCAGGGGGAATGACCACGCCGCAATCCCTTCTCCTCCTTTCTCCTCTCGGGATCTTGGGCACACATGCACATGCGCCCGGCGTGAGTTTTAAACCACCAGGTTCGGGGCGCGAACCACGGTCGACTACATGGGAGTCCAGCGGCATAGCCATTATGCTAATTGCTGGTCCCATCTATCAAATTCTTTTTATTCTTCCCTACCTCATAAACTCTCACTAGCATCAGTTTCTCGACATTTGGTCTTGACACTCTGAGTCATATTGTCTCTTCCTTGTCTCATATTTCCCTTTATCTATTTAGTCAAAAGATGTTGCCATGGTTACCTTCTAGTGTACATCTCTTTCTCTTGGTTTCCTTTGCTATCTCAGTTATTGTATCAAATTTGGATTACTTTAAAGTAATAGATACTTTCTGTCTAGCTTTCCCATTTTTATATATCCTTGTGTAAGCCACCCTGCATACTGTTTCCAGACTTCTTTTTCTTTTGAAGATTTGTTCCTTAGGACACATTTGCTTACTGGAGAGAGAAAGACAGACAGACACAGTGAAAGGGAAAGTGAGAAATCACCCACCAGGGTGGATAGCCACACAGCAATCCCTTCTCCTCCATTCTCTTCCTGGGATCTTGAACATGCACACACACACCACCTGGCATTTTCAAGCCACCAGGTCCGGACTCGAACCACAGTTGGCCTTGCAACGTAACCACAATGCCATCTGCTGGTCCCTCAAACTTATTCTTAAAATATCCATGCCAAGACCAGCATATGGCATAATGGTTATGTCGCTGGACTCCCACGTCGTCGGCCGTGATTTGAGTCTCAGATCCACTTGCTTAAACTTCACACTACGTGCTTTTGCATGCTTGCCCAAGATTCCAAGAGTAGAATGGAAGAGAAGGGGTTATGGTGTGGCCATCCCCCCTGTGGGGGATGTGATTTCTCACTTTCTGTCTCTCTGTCTCTCTGGTGAGTGACGTGTCCTATAACAAAAATCTCCTTAAAAATAAAAAATCCATGTTATTATGCCATTCTCTTACCAGAACTTCACATTGTTTACCTATTGCATCCTCTTTTCTGTTGTACCATAGACCTACCTTACCAGTTCAGTCGTATTTTTCCACTACTTCCCAGTGCATAACCTCCCCTCAAGCCAAGGTGTTTTTCTCATCTTACTTACCCACACTCATCATGCCTGTTTGCCTCTACTTATATTGTTGCCCTTGCCTAGAAAGCTTTCTTCTTTTCCTTTTTTAATTAAAATTCTACCCATCCTCTAAGATTCATTTCAAATCATACTTTTTCATTGAAGTTATTCCAAAGTAGGCCATTTCTCCCTATTGTGTTTATATGTCATCTTCACTTAAATTGGACTACCCAGTGTTCATTGTTGTTAGCTACTCTAATAGATATTTAGTGGCAAATTACTTAGGTAATGAAGGTAGTTCATTGGTGTTCATTTTGGAGAGAGGTCAAATTATATTAAGTATGTTCCTTTCTCTCCTGCTGCCAGCTGAAGTTCCTGTCTTTGCCAGACTCCTGGATGAAAGAGTTTTTCCTGGCTCATATATACACAGAGTTGCAGTTGATAGAGGAGGCCCTGCAAAAGTATCAGAATCTCATTGATGTGGGCTTCTCTAAGAGCTCATACATTGTTTCTCAAATTGCAGTTGCCTATCACAATATCAGAGGTGAGTGAAGAGGACAATGAAACACCAACAGATCCTGAGAGGTGCACCTGCTGTTTTCTGAAGGTTCTGTCTTCTTTCTGCAGATATCGACAAAGCTCTCTCTATTTTTAATGAGCTAAGGAAACAAGACCCTTACAGGATTGAAAATATGGACACCTTCTCCAACCTTCTTTATGTCAGGGTGAGCTGCTTCCCTTGCTTGATTAAGCTTTTTAGTGCTTTATACCACCTAGGTAGGATTGTTACTAAGTTATGTTAGCTACAAAACAATTTAGGGAGTTTCTGTTTCAATTAGCAATAATCGCGCCTCGGATAAACCTCATTGGCTACGATACTGCCACTGCGCAAAGCTAGGGAGTTTCTGTTTCATACTTAGATCATTGTTCTCTTTTCTTCCAGAGCATGAAATCTGAGTTGAGCTATCTGGCTCATAATCTTTGTGAGATTGATAAATATCGTGTAGAAACATGCTGTGTAATTGGTAAGAGTTAAAAACACTTTTTTCTTTTAAGATTTACCTTCATATTAAGTAACACAGATATAAAGATAACAATATTAAAGTATTATAGGTAACAGAATTTTTTTTCAAATTTGTTATAAGGTACGTGCACTTGCCAGAGAGAGACAGAGGGAGAAAGGGATAGTGAGAAATCACCCTTCAGGGGGGATTACCATGCTGTAATTCCCTCTTCTTCACTCCTCTTGAGATTTTGGGCACATATACATACCCTCCTGGAGGTTTTTTTCAAGCCATTGTGAAGTTGGCCATGTGGGATACAGGTGTCCCAACCACCACACTACCTGGCTGGCCCAGAATTATATTTTTAATTGCTGGCAGGTATGTGTGCTCACTAGGGAGAGACAGGAGACATAGAGGGAAAGGGAGGAAGCATCCCCAAAGGTGCTTTTTTCCATTTCTCCATTCTGTTGGGATTTGGGACATGCATACGTATGTACCCAGAATATTTCTTTTCTTTTTAAAAAAAAATTATTTATTTAATTTCATTTGTTATTATTATTATTGTTGTTGTTGTTTAATTTGACCAGAGAGAGTTAGAAAGAGAGAGAGAGAGAGAGAGAAAGTGAGAGGAAAGCAAGCCTCCAGGTTCAGGACTCAAACTGCTGTCAGCCATGTGGGAATCCAGCGCCTTTAACCACTGTGCTACCTGCTAGGCCCTCCCAGAATGTTTCTTAAGCTTCTGGGGCCAGGATTCAAACTGGAATTTTTTTACTCCCTAGCCACTAGGCCACAGGACCAGCCCAGTAACGGAAGAATATACTGTAGGATGTGAAAGCTCACTGTAATTCTACCCGTAAGATTGTTTGGTGAACATTATTCCCAGATAGTTTTCTGTGCAAATACTAAAATTATGTGTGTGTGTGTGTGTGTGTGTGTGTGTGTGTGTGTAATTTGCTCGCAAAAAACTGGATAGTTATAAATACTGCTTTGTCACTTTTTTTAACCTGATGGTACATTTGTTGCCGTCTTTCCATGTTAGTACATTTTGTTTTTCTATTGCTTTTTATGGCTATTTAGCATTTTATTAAATAGATGTTCCATCATTTTTATTTAATAAAAAAGTTGAGGGACAGCTGGTAGCATGGCGAGTAAGGTAGCTGGATGCTCCATGGCTGGTAGCACAGTTTGAATTCTGGGCCAGGTGGCTTGAAAAACATGCTGGGCACATGTGTATGTGTTTGTACACATTCAAAATTTCAAAAGGAGGGAGAAATAGAGGAGAGGGAATTGAGGGTGACCATCTACCATGAGGGGTGCTTTCTCACCTCCCTCCCTGTCTCTCTTCAGCAAGTGCTCATATTCTCTAGCAAAAACAAAAAACAACTTCTCAGAAAACATCTTCATACATGACCGTATATATTTGCATACTGATACAGCTATTCTTATATGATAAGTTCCTAGCAATGAAAGACTAGATCAGGGCCAGCCAGTGGCCTGGTCATTAAGTTGACTGGATCCCACATGACTGTCTGCACGGTTCAAGTCTCAGACCCAGCAACTTTAAAAACATGCTTAGGTGTGTGTACTTAGGTGTGTGTGCATACCTAAAATCCTAAGAGGAGAATGGAAGAGAGTGGATTACAGTGTAGCCGTCCCCCTGGGAATTGCTTTCTTTTTCTTTTTTTTTTTTTTTTTTAAGAGGTTTTTGCTATAGGGCGCGTGAGCTTGCCAAACAGACAGACAGAAAGCGAGAAATCACCCCCCAGGGGGGATGGCCATGCCGCAGTCCCTTCTCCATTCTCCTCTCGGGATCTTGGGCACGCATGCACATGTGCTCGGCGTGAGTTTTAAGCCACCGGGTCTGGGACGCGAACCACGGTTGACTACGTTGGAGCCCAGCGACATAGCCACTACACTAACTACTAGTCCCAGGAATTGCTTTCTTACTTTTTCTTTTTCTCTGTCTCTCCCTTGCAAGCACATGCACCCTATAGCAAATTAAACAACAAAAAAAGGAGAGTATGTATCTCTTGTCCATTTCTTGTGTACATGTACATGCTCTATCATGAAAAAAGTAAAAAACAAAAACAAGGGGGTGAGTGTTATGATTAAGGTAAACATAGGATGCTAAGGGAGTGCATAGGAAAGGTATTTAATCTGGTCTGAGGTTAAAGGCTTTTTGAAAAAGGTGATGTTTGAAGGATGGGCAGGAGCAGAAGTGTTGAGGGAGGAAAGAGAAGGATTGACTTGGAAAGGTCCTTAAAATAAGAGGCAATGAAGCGTGAACCAGACATTGAACTTCAAATAGTTTAGCGTGCCTGAAGCATGGTATGGGAGGTAGAAATGTACAAACAAGTGCCAGAAGGAAGAGCTTTATTTGCTTTTGAAAAGTTTAGTTTTAATATTTTTAAGACATTTATTTTTAATTTAATTAATTAATTTATTTATTTATTTTGGAGAGGTTTTTACTATAGGGCATGTGCGCTCGCCAGACAGACAGAGAGAGACAGAGAGACAGAAAGCGAGAAATCACCCCTCAGGGGGGATGGCCATGCCGCAATCCCCTCTCCTCTATTCTCTCGGGATCTTGGGCACGCATGCACACGTGCCCGGCGTGAGTTTAAGCCACCAGGTCTGGGACGCGAACTGTGGTTGACTACGTGGGAGTCCAGCGACATAGCCATTATGCTAACTGCTGGTCCCTCATTTATTTATTTTAATTTGACAATAGAGAGACACAGAGAGAGAAGGAAAGTGAGAAAGAAGCCACCAGATCTGGAACTCTAACCATGGTTAGCCATGTGGGAGTTTCCAGTACTTTACCAACCATGCCACCTGCTGTTCTGAAACGTTTAGGTTTCATACTTAAGGCAGTAGATGTTTTATGAAGGATTTTAACTAGAGAGTGACAAAAGTGGTTTTTATTTTAGAATGATGACTAGGGCTGGCTCTGTGGGCTGGTGGATAAGACAGCTGGATCCCACACAGCCGATTGTATTATTTGAGTCCTGTACATGGCGGCTTGAGAAACATGCCAGGTGGCCAGGTGTATGTGTGTGTGTGTGGGCACGTGCATGCCCAAAATCCTGAAAGGAGGGAGAGATGTAGAAGGGATTGCAGCATGACTTTTCCTCATGGGTGAAGGTGCTTTCTCCTCTCCCTTCCTGTCTGTCTTTCTGGCTAGCTTATGCACCCTCTAGCCAAAAGAAAAGAAAAAAGATGTGATTACAGACAATGTGTTGGGAGGATTAGGAAAAGGGCAAGACCAGAGAGGAGGCTGTTGAAATCCATTCTAGGGATGATAAGAGCCTAAAATGAGGTATTGGCAGGAAGAATGAAGAGAGGCAATTGTATTTAGGAAGTAGAACAAATAGGAACTGGTGGTTGGGTATCCAGATTGATGACAATGTCCTTTACATGATGGGATGAAATACAGGTAGAGGAGCTAATGGACAATTGTGCTCTTTTGTTTTTAACCTATTGACTTGGAGCCATTTAAAATCAGAGGAGGGCCAGCTTGGTGGTGCAGCGGTGATGTGCAGCTCAAGTGATGCTAGAGCCACATGGAAGATCATGAATTCAGATTCTTGGTGAACCTGTACATGCTGGTTGCACATGCCTCATCCTGACTGGCTAGGGACGCTAGTGGAGGAGATTGCAACAGGAGACCCTGTTGAGAGTGCCTGTCTCTTTCTGTTTCTCTCCGTCTTTTACTCTTATGAAAGAAACTTTAGGGGTGAGCAGGTGGCATGGTGGTTAAGGAGCTGGATTCCCACATGACCAACCATGATTTGAGTCCTGGACCTGGTGGCTTGCTTTCTCACTTTACTTCTTTCTCTCTGGTGAACACATGTGCCGTATAGCAAATTTTAAAAATCATCATAATAAATAAATAAATCTTAATAAATAAATAAATTTTAGGAGCCTGCAGGTGGTGTGGTGGTTAAGGTGCTGGACTCTCACATGGCCGACCATGGTCCTGGACTTAGAGGCTTGAAGAACACACTGGGCACATGTACTTGCATGCCTAAAATCCCAAGAGGAGGAGGGATTGTGGCATGGCTGTCCCCTGGGGATTGATTTCTTACTTTCCCTCTCGGTCTTTCCCTCTCGTTCGCTTTCCCTGAGAAAACTCTAAAACTAACTAACTAACTAACTAAAAAAGAAAAATCAAAGAAGACATATATGGAAAATAATGATTTAGGGGCCAGCCCAATAGCGTAGTACTTAAGGAAACCAGATCCTACATGGCTGCCCATGGTTTGAGTCCTGGCCCCAGTGACTTGAGAAACACACAAAGCACATTTGCTTGTTTGCCTGAAATCCTAACAGGAGGGAGAAATGAAAGAAAAGGGGTCGTAGCTTGAGCATACTCCATTGGGGGTGCTTTCTCCCTCTTCTTCCATGTCTATCTCCCTTTCTCTCTGGTGAGCATATGGGACCTCTGGCAATTAAGAAAAAAATAAGAAAAGTAATGATTTAGGGGTTTCTTTTTTTTTATTTAAGTAATAATTTGAATACATTTTAGCCATTCTGCAGGTCTAAAAAAATCTCATCTACGTAATCTTTGCCCAGGATTTTCTTGTTCTGCCTTTCTTGTTTTTCTTTATTCATGATAGTGTGTGTGCATGTGTATATAAACGTGAGAGAGAGGAGCACCCTCCACAGAGTCTAGTCACATTGCGATCTCTTTCCC
>NW_006207460.1:383103-393304 GCF_000334495.1 Tupaia belangeri chinensis | reverse complement strand
TTAGTACTCCAGCCCATCAGATCCTGGGCACTTGCACACGTGCCTGGTGTGATTCAGGCTGACTGGGCCAGGAATTTAAACCATAGTTCCATGTTGGATTTGGATTCTCTTGAGCAGCATGTTACCACTGTGCTATGAAGCCAGCTCTGTTCTTGCTTTGTTAACATCTCCTTTGTTATCCTGACTACTTTAGCAGCTAGGATTTTTTAGCCTTGTAACCACTGCATAGCTTTTTTTTTTTTTTTTTTTTAGATTTTTTGCATGTGGCACAGGGTGCATGCACTTATCGAAGAAAGACAGAAGCCACTGGGTCTGGGACTGGAAATATCTAATTGGTCATGTGGGATCTAGCACCTAACCACCATGCCACCTGCTGGCCCCACTGTATTACTTCTACTCTCTTACAAAGGTTAACCTTGGGGCACTCTACCTAGAGTCTGTTTACTCTTCTATCTCTGAGTCTGAGTTAGTGGTAGAAACAAAGATATCTTCATGTAAAACATAACTACCTTTATCTTGTTTTTTTTTTTTTTTTTTTTTTCCCAGATGAACATGAAATAGAATTTGAACTAAATTAATTGGATGTGGAATATAGATAATTGATATAATTTATTTCTTCTGACTTAAACTTAAAGGCTGCATCTAGACAGTTAAGAAAAAAATTAAGATTAAGGGGCCTGGTGGTTGAGGCACTGGACTCCCACATGACCGACTGGTTTGAGTCCCAGATCTGGCGGCTTTCTTTCTCATTTTCCCTCTCTCTCTCTCTCTCTCTGTATGTCTCTCTCTGGTCAAAATAAATGAATAAATAAGTAAAATTTTAAAAAATTAATAATTGTAATTGAAATTTAAAAGATAAGAAAAATATGTATACAGGTTTTATTACTTGTTGAGGGTTTTTTTGTGTGTGTGAGAGGCTTTTGCTATATGGCGCGTGTGCTTACCAAACAGACAGAGAGAGACAGAGAGACAGAAAGTGAGAAATCACCCTCCAGGGGGGATGGCCACGCCACAATCCCTTCTCCTCCATTCTCCTCTCAGGATCTTGGGCACACACGCACACACACCCTGGCATGAGTTTTAAGCCACCAGGTCCGGGTCTTGAACCATGGTCTACTACATGGGAGTCCAGCGACATAGCCATTACGCTAACTGCTGCTCCCCATTTGCTTTAGGGTACATGTGCTCACTGGAGAGACAGAGAGACAGAAAGCCAGAAGTCACCCTCCAGGTGGGTATGACCACACTGCAATCTCTTCTCCTCTCAGGATTTTTGACATTTATGCACATGTGCCCAGTGTGAGTTTTAAACCACCAGGTCTGGAACTTGAATTATAGTCAGCCATGTGGGGTTTCAGTGACATAACCATTATACCAGCTGCTGGTCCCTAAATAAAATAATTCTTAAAAAAGTTATAAATTTAGTTTGCTATAGGGTGTGTGCGCTTATCAGAAAGAGGAAAAGTCAGAAATCACCCCCTGGGGGGATGGCCATGCAGCAATCACTCTTCCATTTCTTCTTGGGATTTTGGACACACATGCACATGCGCCCTGCATATTGTTCAAGCCACCAGATCTGGGACTTAACTGCACAGTTGACCATGTGGGGTGCAATCACCTTAAACTTCACACCACCTAATGGCCCCCAAAGTCTCTATCTTTTTAACTGTTGAAGTACCTCTTAGAAACCTAGCCTATAGGGAATATAGTTTCAAAACCACTAATCTAAAGTACAGTCTAGAAATTTCTTACCCTTTATTAACAAAATAAATGCTGGGACCAGCATATGGTGTAAAGGTTACGTCACTGGACTCCCACGTAGTTGACTGCAGTTTGAGACCTGGACCTGGCCGCTTAAAACTCATACTGGCACATGTGCGTACGTACCCAAAATCCTGAGAGGAGAATGGACGAGAAGGGATTGAGGGGTGGACATCTCCCCTGGGGGAATTATTTTTTGCTCTCTCTCTCTCTGTCTCTCTGGTGAGTGCATAAACTCTATAGCAAAAGTTTCTCAAAAAAAAGGAAAAAAGAAAAGAAACGAAATGCTTTATGCAAATGAAATAAAATGAAGGAAAAATTGCACTTTTGGGGGATACTTAAAAAAATTTAAAACTAGAATAATAATCGTGATAGATGAAATGTATTTCCCAAGGGAATGTTGATATTCCCTGTGTTGTACAGTTTTACTTTTCTGCCCATATTTTAGGGGGAATGGATTACAGTGTCATACCCACGTGGTGAAATGCTTTCTTATTTATTAGATTTTTATTTTTAACTTTCTAGTTATTTATATTTTGTTTTGTTTTTTAATCAGGCAATTATTACAGCTTGCGCTCTCAGCATGAGAAGGCAGCCTTATATTTTCAGAGAGCTCTGAAATTGAATCCTCGGTATCTTGGGGCTTGGACACTGATGGGACATGAATACATGGAAATGAAGAACACATCAGCTGCTATTCAGGCCTACAGGTGGGCATCTAGTTGAGGAATGAAGTGAAGCAAATCGCTGTGATGTTAGGAACTATACAGAGCTAACTTTGATTCTGCCCTCTTACCAATCACATTGCTAACTTTGATTCTGCCCTCTTACCAATCTTGTCTTTTCCATTCTTTAGACATGCCATTGAAGTCAACAAGCGGGACTACAGAGCTTGGTATGGCCTTGGACAGACCTATGAAATCCTTAAGATGCCATTTCACTGTCTTTATTATTACAGACGGGCCCACCAGCTTCGGTAAGTCTAGTCACTTGATATTTAATGTTTTTGATGTGGGAAAGGCTGATGATTTGTTTTCTGATAGCTACTGACAACAGTGAATAGTTTTGACCCTTGGAGGACCTTAGTTTTAAACTTGCTAAATATGATTTGGTCATTTTTATTTTGTGTATTCAACTAATAGGCTAACAGTTTAATCATGAATACAAAGTAATCTAATTATTTGAAGTATTAAAGACATTAATTAATTTTTACATTATTTTGAAATAGTGGTAGTGCTGGGTCCTTAAAGGGAGGACTTAAGTTACTGATTAAATTCTTTGGTCAGACTGCCTATTCTTCATTTTCAGGCCCAATGATTCTCGTATGCTGGTTGCTTTAGGAGAATGTTATGAGAAGCTGAACCAACTAGTGGAAGCCAAAAAGGTACCTGAAATTGGGTCCTAGAGATTTTGAATGGAAATCTAAGTTTAGATGAAGGTTGGGCTATCTGTTCTGTAACTTTTCCTTCGTTCTGATCTGTGAGCACAGGGAAGTCTGAATGCTTACAGTTGTATAAGCTAAAAGCAAAGCTGGACTGAGATCATCAGTGGGAATATTAACATATAGCTTTGACCTATCAGAACTAGTACAAATGCCTTCCACTATGGCAGTCTGCACTTTTGGGAGACTTGCAGGGCCTTAGCTTTTATGTGATTAGTTGCAGCACATAGGACAATCGCCAAAGTTTATTTTCTTGACAGTGTTATTGGAGAGCTTACGCCGTGGGAGACGTGGAGAAAATGGCTCTGGTGAAACTAGCAAAGTAAGTGAAATGCTGTTGTTATTTACGTTAGCTTCTCTGGAGTGATGGGTCATGTATGCTCTCAAACCTCCCATCTACTGTCCTACACATGAATGCTTATCCGGGAATTTAGCCATCCTGACTCTTGAGAATGCTACTTCTCTTTGAAGAGGGAATCAACTTTCCTGTTTGGCAAGACAAGAAATCAAGAAAGAATTCAAAAAAGAAAAGAAGAAATTATAGTGTAAAAGCAGTAATATATCTTCTTCTGATAAGGGCTATGAAAATTAAGAATAATGCAGAAATAGTAGGCAAAGAGGTTCTTTATTTAATTAAGAATTATTTTATATATCTATCTTTCTTCCTTCCTTCCTCCCTTCCTTCCTTTCCTTTCTTCCTCTCTTTCTTTCCTTTATTTCCTTTCTTTTACCAGCAAGGGACACAGTGAGTGAGAGAGAGAGAGACAAAGTGAGAAAGCAAGCCACCAGGTCTGAGACTGGAACCATGGTTTACCATATGGGAGTCCAGCGTCCTTAATCACCATGCCACCTGCTGGTCCCTATTTATTTAGTTAGTTTTTTGAGGTTTTTGCCTTAGGGCATATGTGCTGGCTAGAGAGAAAGAGACAGAGACAGAGATAGTGAGAGGCCCCAGAGAGATGGCCACACTGCAGTCCCTTCTCTTCATTCTCTTCCTGGGATCTTGGGGCACACGTACACATGTGCCAGGCGTGTCAAGCCACTGGACCTGGGACTTTAACCATGGTCAGTCTTGTGGGAGTCCAGCGATGTAACCACTATGCCATCTGTTGGCCCTGGCAAAAAGGTTCTTAAATATGATTTCGTTCTTTTGAGATTTTTCTGGGTTTGTAGGAAAAAATCTGATTTGCTTCCTATCTTTTTTAATTGCCAGAGGGCACATGTGCACACCAATGAGGGTGAAAGAGAGAGAGAAATAGCACCTCTCCCACTCCCATTAGAGCATGGTCATGCCACAATCCCTTCTCCATCTCTCCATCCCATCAGAATTCTGGGCTCACCTGTACATACACATGTTCAGTGTGTTTCTCAAGCTGCCGGGCTAGGATTCAGATCAGCCATGTGGATCAGGCTTTCTTAACCAGATAGGGTTAAAGAAGGCTGCGGGGCCAGCCCTTCCTATCATTTTACGTCTCATTCTGGGTATTAACTAGAGAATTTTTGTGAAGATGTGTTATCCAGATTCAGTTTTTAGTAACCCTTCCTCATCACTAGTAGCAAAATAACGATGCTAAGTTTTGATGACAGTAACAATCACGTGGTGAACACTAGCATTGTTCTAGGTCCCACAGTGTCTTTTATGTTAAAATTTGTGCTTGGCTATGTATTGTCATTTTCTGGTCTTAATTGTATGCTTTTATTTTTGATCAGTGACTTTGATTTCTGATTTTTACTTAAAGACCAATTTCTTTTATAGGCTTCATGAACAGTTGACTGAGTCAGAACAGGCTGCCCAGTGTTACATCAAATATATCCAAGATATCTATTCCTGTGGGGTATGTGTCAGAACATAAGAACTGTGTTGTTGACCTTATCCTTATCATCTCAGTTTTTTTTTTCCCTATCTAGGAAATAGTGGAACACTTGGAAGAAAGTACTGCTTTCCGCTATCTGGCCCAGTACTATTTTAAGTGCAAATTGTGGGATGAAGCTTCAACTTGTGCCCAGAAGTGTTGTGCATTCAATGATGTGAGTATCTTTTTGTTTGTTTTTGAGAGGTTTTTGGTATAGGGTGCATGTGCTCACCAGATAGAGAGCCAGAAAGTGAGAAATCACACCCTCCCCCCTCCCAGAGGGGATGGCTACGCTGCAATCCTTTCTTCTCCATTCTCCTCTCGGGATCTTGGGTACGCACATACATGCGCCCAGCGTGAGTTTAAGCTACCAGGTCCGGACTTGAACCTTGGTCAACTACATGGGAGTCCAGTGACATAGCCATTATGCCAATTGCTGTTCTTTTTTTGTTTGTTTTTTGTTTTGTTTATATTTTTAGGAGAGAGATTTTTGCTATAGGGTATGTGTGCTCACTGGAGAGACAGAGAGAAAGAAAGTAAGAAGTCACACCCTAGTGGGGATGACCATGCTGCAATCCCTTTGTCTCCATTTGCCTGTTCAGGATTTTGGGCATATATACACACGTGCCCAGCATGAGTTTGAAGCCACCGAGTCTGGGACTAAAACTGTGGTTGGCTGTGTGGGAATCCAGTGATGTAACACCTACACCATATACTGGTTCCAAGTATCAGATATTTTTTTTGAAGAATTATTTTATTTAACTTTTATTTATTTATTTATTTTAATTTGACCAGAGAGAGACAGAGTAAGAGGGACAGGGAAAGTGAGAAAGGAAGCCGCCAGGTCTAGGACTTGAACCATGGTTGGCCATATGGGAGTCCAGTGCCCCAAACCACCATGCCACCGGCTGGTCCCTCAAGTATCATATTTTTAATAAGGGATTTTAGATTATAGCATATACTATTTTAAAAAATTATTATTTTTATTTTTTAAAGAATTACTTTATTTAGCTTTTGCTTATTCATTTATTTCATATTAATTTGACCAGAGAGGAACAGAGTGAGAGAGCTAAAGTGAAAAAACAAGCCGCCAGGTCCAGGACTTGAATCGTAGTCAGCCATGTGGGAGTCCAGTACCCTTAACCACCACACCACCTGCCGGCTCCTTTTTAAAATGATTTCTAGAGAGATTTTTGCTGTAAGGTGCGTGTGTTCGCCAGAAAGGTAGAGACTGAACCGAGAAATCACCCACCATGGCCATGCTGTAATCCCGTCTCTTCCATTCTCCGCTCAGGATTTTGGGAACATATGCATGCACATGGTGCTCGGTGTGAGTTTTAAGTTTCTGGGTTTGGGACTTGAACTGTGGTTGACTACATGGGAGTCTAGCCACATAACCATTTTGCCATCCACTGATCCCTAGAGCATATGATCTTTACCATGATTTGGGGGTGGAAGATGAATAATGATGTGTGGAACCTATATAGCAGTGACTCTATAGCCTGTTTTTGAGAATTGCCTTGGGCACATTTTGAAAAAGTTTCCTGACTTTGTTTCAGACTCGGGAAGAAGGTAAGGCCTTGCTCCGGCAGATTCTTCAGCTTCGAAACCAAGGCGAGACTCCCACCACTGAGATGCCTGCTCCATTTTTCCTCCCTGCTTCACTCTCTGCTAACAATACTCCCACACGCAGAGTTTCTCCACTCAACTTATCTTCTGTTACACCATAGTCGGCTGCTTTCAAGCCAGCTTGTTAGACACATATTAAGCCTTACATCCATGTAAAGAACTGCATCGTCTGTCCTTCCAAGGACTCAATTCTTGTTTCTACAGATAGAAACAGCTCTTTGCGGACAGTTTATATTACCATCTATGGAGGCAGACTGACAGAAGAATACTGGCAGGAACAGATACTGTCTTGCCGGTAAAAAGCACTTCTATCTCCCTTCTCTTCAGAGTGGCAAGAGAACTTAGCTTTCTTTCCAAAGCCGTTGCTCCACCCAGAAACATCCCTTTACAGCACTTTAGCCAGGTATTGCTACTAAAAGAATAAGGTTTTGATGCTGCTGAGACTGGGAGAAAGGAAAGGAGGGGGAAAGTTTGCCACTCTACCTTCTGCTGGCACTGGGGGCACTGAATACCCCAGGAAGAGGTCAGGACACTGCATAGAAATGACCTCATTTTTGGATTTGCTGAGCATGACCCCTTTTCTAATTAGGTTTAAATGGAGTGGAGCTATACATCTGTTTTTAACTAGAGAGATACTCTTCCAAAACAGTTTTGAGGAGGAGTCTTCTAAAAGCTTTCAAATTGAAAGTAACTTTTTAGAGTTGAATAAAAAAAAGGGCAGAAAGAATCTCACTTGGCATGGAACTGCCGATGGCCCTTTCTGAGGACAAAAGATGGCTGTAGCATTAGCTATACCCCGACAAAAGCAAAGCAAGAATACAGAAAATTTCATGGACATTTGGAAATAACTTTTGTGAATATTCAGATAAAAATAAACTCACTTTAAACTGGTCTGTTTTAATAATTTTTAAAGTGTTAACTGTCCTTCCCCCCATCACCACATATGGTTTTTCAGTCTTTATCTAGATAAGATAAAGGGAACCATAATCGTGTTCTTGAAAGGATTCAGGCTGTGCGTAGGAGTTCAGTTGGAGGTAGTATGCTATGACTATAATGTCTGCTGTAACAATTCCTGGAGTTAGGAGGTGGTATAGTGGTTAAGGCGCTGGATTTCCACATGGCCTACTGCAGTTCGAGTCCTGGATCCGCTGGCCTTGCCAGGCGCACATGCCCATGTGCTCAGAATCCCAAGAGGATATTAGAGAAGGGATTGTGGTGTGGCCATACCCTCTATAGGATGATTTCTCACTTTTTTTCTCTCTAGTGAGTGTACATGTCCTGGAAAAAAAAACATTGTATAGTATGGGGCCAGCAGATAGTGTGGTGGTTAAGACTCTAGACTCCCACATGGCCAACAGTGGTTTGGGTCCTGGACCCAGCAGCTTGAGAGTCACTCTGGGCATGTGTGTATATGCCCCAAATCCCAAGAGAATGGAGAAAGGATTGTGGTGTGGCTGTCCTCTCTTGGGGATGATTTCTCACTTTCCCTCTCTCTATTTCTGACAAGTACATGTACAAAAGCCTAAAAAAATAAAGATTTGTATAGTACATGCTACGGATTATTATGAACTCAGGGTTCAGCCCACCTTTATTTTTGTTCCCAGAACATGTTTGTTATATATTCATCTCCTAGTGTATGACACTTCATTTTATATTAAGGGAAGTCTTAGGATACCTAATTCCATTTTAATTCTTTTTTTTTTTTTTAAGAGATTTTGCTATAGGGTGTGCGCTTGCCGGAAAGGCACAGAAAGCGAGAACTTATCCTGAGGGGATGGCCATGCTGCAATCCCTTCTCCATTCTCTTTTTTGGGATTTTTGGGCATGCATGTACATGTGCCCAGTGTAGGTCTGGGACTCAAACCACAATTGACTACGTGGGAGTCCAGCAACGTAATCATTATGCCACCTGCTGGTCCCTTGAATTTCTTTTTTCTAAATTTATGTATTTACTATTATTATTTTTAATTTGGAGAGAAAGAATATGAGAAAGCAAGCCACCAGATCCATGTGCGGTCAGCCACGTGGGAGTCCAGGACCTTAGCCTCCATGACACCTGCTGGTCCTAGATTCATTTCCTTTTTATTTCTAAAGGAATTATTAATTTTACTTATTCATTTATTTCTTAGTTTAATTTGACCAGAAAAAGACACACAGAGAGAAAAGTGAGAAAGCAAGCCACCGGGTCTGGGATGCGAACCGTGGTCAGCCATGTGGGAATGTCCAGCGCCTTAACCACTATGCCACATGCCAGCCTCCAAATTAATTTTTTATACACTAGTTACTAGTGTGCTGGTATGATGCCTGGTTAAGAATTTTTTTCTACCCCTTTTATAATTTGTTTAAATAACTTTGCAAAATTTGGAATTCAAATAAAAATGTGAACAATAATTTTTTTATTTAATATAACATTTTTGTGTGCATAGAAAACATATAAGTAAAAAACCATGAGATTACATAGGTGATTATAATACAATAAGAGAAAAACAACTAGTATTTGAGTATTGCATTCTGGATAATGTTCCAGGTAAAAGGTAAAGCTTAAAAGAGACTTATTTCTTAAGCTGAACAGCCAGCCCACCTCAGGGCAGTGACTATACTCTGCTTCCTCACTCACAGCCTTAGTATTTTTTGCCAAAAGGCCCAGATTTTAATAAAGGTGAGCGCCGTGAGCGGAGGATCCGGGCATAAGGGCTGCAGTCTGTTGAGCTTTGGCAGGTGGGTGTCCGGGGAAGTAAGTTTCGAAGAAATGGTTTCTTCCCTGGGGGTTGATGGTTTGGTTGCTGGTTTTCCTGGTTGGCACCAAGGCGCTTTTTGGCAGAAGCAGCCTGGCCTTGGAGTTTTAGCACAGTTTGATACTGTTCAGCGATGCATGCTGCCTTTTTCCGAAGGTCCAGTTTTACTAGCATCATGTTATTTTGCAGCTCAGCCAGAGTCTGGTCCTATGGGAGATCAGTATTTTAGAAAACACATTCCTGTCTGGTACATTCGAGAAAATAAGAGGACAAGGTAATACAAGCCACCCAGTACTACTTCCTAACAACTATTTCTTCAAAGATTAAAACTCTTGAAGGTCAGAACTTAGAACCAAATAGGGAGCATTTTCTTTGAGACCCAAATATAAGCAGTGTTGACTTGAAGGACATTTTCTAACGCATAAGATAGTATGAGCTTGAATAAGTTTATGAACTTGTCTGTAGATGTCAAAGTAAATGCTAAATGCTATGGTTAGCCTAAGACGTACATTTTTCTTGAACACCTCTGGGATCAGGGTGCATCTTACTGGTGACAAATGTCATCACTTAATTACTAATGTTTTTACTCAGTAGTTATAAAATAATGGTTTCTTATATTGATAGTTGGTGGCACTGTAGAAGAAATATGATAGCACCTACCTTCCTAAGGTTGTTATAACAGATAAATGCTTAACAAATATTGGGTTGTCAGGAAAGTCATCATATATTTTTGTTTTTCATATATATATATATCTCCACACTTGTTTGTCTCTTATTTTTCT
>NW_006207460.1:371201-382211 GCF_000334495.1 Tupaia belangeri chinensis | reverse complement strand
ATATATATATATATGTATATATATATTCTTTTATTTTGCAAGAAGAGAAATTCCATTTGCTGTAAATTCAGCCTAAAAATCTTTACCTTTTCCTTCCATTTCTTTCCTCACATATTCAACTAGAGTGGGCTAGTAGGACAGAAGGGGTTACATGGACTGTCCTAACCTGTTTGGCTAGTATGTCATCACAAGTGGTCAAGGCTTGACGAAGTTTTCCTGCCCCAGTGCTGTGACAACAGGCTCTTTCTGCTGACTGCAGAGATGCACCAAGTTTCTGAAGCTCTGACCGCAGCAACCGTATGTTCTGAAAAAGGATTAGTTATCAGATTTTGGTAACGGTCAACTAGGATAATGATCCTGGAGGGCTTGGGTAGCATTTGAAGAGAAGTAAAATTAGAAAGGCTAGTCAGCTGAATGAAATAGCCAGTCCCTAGGACTGTGCACAGAAAATACCTTATTCTCACATGAACCAGTGATAAAGTACTGGGTGTTAGAAACTTCCTGAATTAAGAGTTTTGGTAATAGAGAATGGTAATTACCTTTTGTCCTTCCTCTAACTTCTTGTCCACATCAGTGGTAAAGGGCTTGGCTGAGGGTGGTGGTTCTAACATTTTCTGATACTTCTGTAGCTCTGAGAGAAACAAACAGATTCCAGTATGTGGGTTTTCCAGTCATCTTGGACTTACCTCTTTAACTGAGTTAACAGTAGCTTATATCAAATATAAAGTAAAACTTTGTGCATCCAAGAGAGGAAGGTCAGGGGGATATAGCTGGAGTTGAAATTATGTTGGGAGTTAGAATCTGAAGGCCCACATTTGAATAATAGCTCTCCCCCAAGCTACTGATAGACCTCCTGCCTTCTCTACTTCCTCACCTTCAGTGGTGGAGCTCAGCTCTGCTTTGCATTGTTCTAGTTTAGCTTTAACTTCCTGGAGCTGCTGGGTAGATGCAGAAGCTGCCAACCTTTGTGACCGCCGTAGGGATAATTCAGACCCCGATTGTTGACGGGCCACTGGCTGATGTTTGGCTTCCTGCAAGAGAGCTTCTAGTTCTTCGATCTTTTCATCCCGCTCCTAAGAGGGAAATAAAGAGCAAAATTCTGTCTGGAGTCACACAAATACTGCAGGAAGAGATGACTGAACAAATAAAACTTCCTGACACTGAGGCCTTGAAAGCCCATTAGGCAGTATTTAGACCACTGTCCACTCAACTAAATCCTTAATAGGGTCACCAGGTTGTAGTCGGCCCCATAGCCTAGTGGTTAAGGGGGAATCCCACATGGCTGACCGGTTTGAACCCTAGCCCTGGTGGCTTGAAAAAGCACTCTGGGCACGCACATGTGCATGCTCAAAATTCCAGCAGGATGGAGAAATGGGAGAGAGAGGACAGTTGTGTGATCATGTCCCATTTGCCCTTCCTCTCCCTTTCTGGTGAATGTATGCTCCCTCTGGAAATTTAAAAGAAAAAGGAACAGAAAAGTGAGAGATCTTGCCTGCATCAGAGTTTATAAAACCTGTTTACTTTAGGCAAGCTAGTGGAAATCTGAGCAGCTACTTGGGGCTGGTTTAGGGCAACTCACCTGAAGCTCTTCTTGGTAAAAACTTGTCAGTGATTCTTTGAGGATCTTCAGTTTCTCTTCATACATTTCCTCCAAGAGTTCCTTTTGGGTGTCCAAATGTTCACTGTCCAAATGTTCCATCAGGAAGACAGAAAAAGAGAAATGAGTGAAGATTCTGAGGAGTGAACCTGGAGGATGGACCTTGAAACTCATCTGTATCTCAGTCCCTACTTCCCACCCTATATCAGATGACAGAACAAGAGGGGCTACTCAGCCAGTACCTGCACCATTGTTCCCGTTGTTGCATCTGCTCCACCATCTCAGTGCAAATTTCATCACGGAGCTGCATCTCCAGCTGCAATTTTTCCTGTCGTTCTTTCAAAAGCAGTGCTTTCATGGCTTCTACCACCTGTAAGAGCTCCTAGGAGGGACAAGTGTCTGAGGTCATCAGATGCCCATGCTCCCAAAAGGCACAAACCTGAAAGGCAACATGGAAAATGTATACCCATTAAACTGCTGCATCAAAGCATTCTTGTGTTCTTACCTCCTTGCCATACACGGAGATATCAACTTCATCTTCAATGTCATCATCAAGGCCTGGCTCTGCTTTAGTCTCTTTCTCTAAGCCAGGGGATGCACGAAGACTGTGTTCCTTGATGAGTGAATGCAGGGATGGAAATCCCAGTTGTACAGGTGGGGTATGCACAAGCTAAGGAAGGGGAAAAAACTTAATTGAATAACTATTGGGTTGTTAGGAAAGTCAGGATGCATTTTTGTATAGAAAAATGTCTTGACTTTCCCAAAAACCTAATAGTACCTTAGCTGGTCCCTAGTAGCTTTTTTAAAGTTAGCAGCCCAAAGTGAGCATAACAGTCACAGCTATATATAGCTTCTCACCTGACTGGCAATGGCTGAGAATTTGGCTACATGAAGAGTCTCATCATAGGTTGACGCACAAGGATTCACATTGACAATCATGCAGGAACGGCCTCGGCCTGTGAAGAAGCCTTGGAACACTCTAGTCAACTTGCTGTCACGGAAGGGAACTAGGTTCAGCTTTGACCTAGCAAAGAATCAGAGAGAATAGAGTGTGAGTAAAGATCCGGCCCTTAGCACCCTCCTTAATGGTGATCAATGAGTCTCTTAGCAAACTGCAGGGCCTCAAAACATTCCAGCCCACAGCTTATGAGCTCACCGGTTCTGCTGGTTTTGGCGCAAGGCAGCAATACATCGGCCTAGGGTGTGCAGAGATGTGTTAATGTTTCCAGCTTCCTTAAGCCTTTCACCACTCTTCTGGTCTTTGCAGCGCTCTGAGCCAGCCAGATCACAGAGTGACAACCTAGAACAATGCACAGGATCTGGGTCAGATCATAAGGACCTCATATATTACAAACCCTCCAGCCCTTTGTGTAATTCTGGAGAAGGGAGGGTCCATAGAGAGTCTCAAAGAAGGAAAACAAGTAATTCCTCAGAGGCCTTCCCCCTGTCCCTCTCACTACCATTTACAATTAAGAAGCCCAAAATTTTATTTCCTTTTT
This sequence comes from Tupaia belangeri chinensis, assembly GCF_000334495.1. Taxonomy (NCBI): domain Eukaryota; kingdom Metazoa; phylum Chordata; class Mammalia; order Scandentia; family Tupaiidae; genus Tupaia; species Tupaia belangeri. The sequence goes on along the minus strand of NW_006207460.1, from coordinate 379,115 downwards.
TTTTTTAAAGTGCCAGAGGGCACATGCACCTACCAGAGAAAAAGAGAAAGAAGGAGAGTGGAAGAACACATCCCTTAATGGGATATGGTCATGCCATAATCCCTGTTCTATCTGTGGGGACTTAGGGCATCAACGCACTTGCACCCGGTGTGTATTTTAAGCCACTAGGGACCAGAATTCAAACTGCCGTCACCCATGTAGGATCCAGTTCCTTTAACCACTAGGCTAGGCCAAAGCACATCTTTAAAAAAAAAGATTTTTGCTATAGGGCATGTATGCTTGCTGGAGAGAAAGAGACAGAGACAGTGAGAGGGCAGTGGGAAATCATCCCCCAGGGGAATAGCCACACCACAATCCATTCTCCACTCTCCTCTTGGGATTTTGGGCATGCACACATATGTGTCTAACATGATTTTCAAGATTCCAGGTTCAGGATTTGGACTGCAGTTGGCCATGTGGGAGTCCAAAACTGTAACCACCACACCACCTGCTGGCCCCAAAGCCCACATTTTTTAATGGAAAAACTTACTCACTGATCTTGGGGACTATATCCCCTTCCCCCTGAAGATGCAGGATTCGGATCGAGAAGATGCTGTGACTAAAAGTTAAGAAACAAGAAAGTTATTGTACATCTTCCACAATCAAGTTGAGGACTAATATTTCCCAGAACACAGGAAAGGGCCTGTTCTCAAACCTTACTCACCTGCGGCTAGAGTTCTGGTTCAAGTGGGTGCTGGCGAAGCTCTGATTCTTACGACCTATTTTCAAGAGTTTCCAAGCCTCCTCAGCATCTTGAACATGAATCCAATTGAGATCTGAGAGTAAATGAAAGAAAGGCATAGGAACACCTAACTCTTCCTAGTCTTTTTCTAAATCCCCTCCAGGGCAACCTTTCCCACATTCCTATACCTTTCACATAGGGATTGCCATTTTGATCTTCACATAGCCTCAGAGTCTGCCTCTTGCGCTGCTGATTAGGCAGTTCTAACAGATCATAAAGCAGTTCATTGTAGATCTCGAAGAAGGAAATCCAGACGGAGAAGCGAATATCTGCAGGGACGCTTACTGGGGCAGTATCTGGCTGGGCCCATCGCTGACTTGTTTCTGGGGAAGAAGCCAATGTATAGGGCATCAACTCTAAAGCAGCTCATCTTTTCTTTGGCCTGCAGGGGCCTTGGTAGGATCTCAGGGTGCAACCTCGGATCTGCACAACTAGCAGCTATTGGGAGCAGAGAGAGAGGGTTCCTACTGTACTTGACATAGAGACCAGTCATAGTACATACCATCCAGCTGGCTACTGCTGGTAAACTGACTGGAGGAGGAGAGTCCAGCAATGCCACTGTCGAAGCTGGTGGTGGCACCCATCCGACCTTCAATGTAGACGCTCCTTTTTAAGGAGGTGGAAAGCTCCTCCTGAAAGGTCAGGAGAATGTTAGCACAAAACTTCCCAAGATTTATACTGGGGTCCCCACCTCCACAGAAAACAGTATGTCACCTCTTGCAGGCCTCCATTTAGCAGGGACAGCTTTTTCATTTCCTCTTGTCGGATCTGCTTACTGTCTAGCCAGATCACCTCGTTGGAGAGCAAAGGCTTCAGATCAGGTGTTGGATGAAGTTGACCTTGGAGACTATTGAAGATGAGAGCCAGGGAGCGGGGTAGGATCCCTCCATCCTTGCTGGTACCTGGGGGCATATGAAAGATGGACAGCTGAGGCAACTGCCTTTCTCTTAGTAACTCAAAAGGTAAAGAAAGACAACACTACTGCTATTAATCCTTTGAAGCCTGTCTACTCACCTTGGACTGTGTGGGTTTTCCCTGAATTGGTGACTCCATATGTATAGATGAGCCAGTTCTGCCCTTTGAGTACATCCTTTACCATCTCCTTCACCGTCAGATTGAAGAAGGATGCCTGTCCCACTTCTGGCCCAAAGATCTAGAGACAAACCCAGTTTCTCAAAGGTCCATCCTTCATCTCCCACTGGCCTCCAATGCAGAGCCAGCTGTATCCCAGTGGGCTCCAGTTGGCCTGGAGACCACTTGAACAGTTTTTTCCTGTAGTGCTGCTAGCTATTCCCCATACACTGAGGATTCAACCACTCTCTGCTACTCCATCTTTTAACTAAATCAGCAAAAACTTAAGGAATGCTATGCACTAAGCCTGAGGCTGTGCACAAAGAAGCAATAAAATGGTCACATGCATGGGTCTAGATCTAAGTCCTAATCTGCCAATGAATAGCTAGATGACTTCAGCAATATTATCTTCACTGAACTACAGTATTCCTGTTGGGGAAATAGGAATGATGATAATGGAACTGTTGGCAATTAATGTACATTAAGTACTTGATGTATTGACTAGCACATACCTAGGGCCTCCCAAATTTAGATGTGCATATGTATAGAAGGAACTCAATCTGGTTGAGAAGCTTTCCCTCTAAAGAAGGAATAAAGTTGCCCCAACATGTTAGTTGCTGTTCACAGACCAGTACCTCCATACCTGAGAGAAGGTGAACTTGTGGGTGGCTTGGCCAATTCCCCGCTCATTGCTCTTCTGGGCAAAGGAGTCCTTAGGGGCTTGTAGAACAAGGGTCTCCACATTCTCAATATGGACACAACCCTGAGAAGGGGAAAAAATCCGTTGCAACAGAAGGAAACATTCCTGGGAACCTCTTTTGTACTGGATCATTTTACCTTAAGTATTCCCTCCTCAGACACGCACCTGATCCTCCTGTCGCTCCAACTCTGAAGGTAACAAGGGCCTGACCCTCAGGTATACTTTCACCTTCTCTGTACTATCCTCAGATGGTGCCTGTGGTAGAATTCCAGTATGAGACCCAGGTTAATCTCAGCAGTTACATCTGAGCAAACATAACACACTTTCTAGGAATCATGCTACCCTATTTCACTTCAAATGTAGCCATTCTGTGGTTCCACAATCATTCTAACCCACACGGACGTTTTTTTACTACTTTGTCACCTTTCCCTATCTCATCAGTATTTTGCAAACCTGATTGGCCATATCAATGATCTGAATTAGAACTGGTTGACTGGTGCAAAAATCAGTGAAACTATAGTAAAGCACAGTAGTCAAGCACCCTGGAGACAGATACACCTGAATTTAAGTCCCAATTCCATTATTAGTAACTATAAGACCTGGAACAATTTTTTGCTCTTTGCCTCAGTTTCCTCATCTGTAGAACGGTGTTAATAATAGCACCCATCTCATTTGACAGGTATTTTGAGAGTGGCTACTATGGCCCAGGAACTCTAAGATGCACTGGTTGTCCGTAGTAAGGAATATCATCTAGGACCCTGCTCTCATGGAACTCTACGTTTCCAAGAGAAACTATAAGAGAGGACAAAATGTGAAAATGTGGGACAGTACTATTGACATTTTGTGGGTAGAGGCCAGGGGTGCCACTAAAAATCATACAATGCACAGGACAGGACGACAACCTATAACAAAGAATTATCTGGTCCCAAATGTCAATGCTGCTGCAGTTGATAAACCCTAGCCTAGCAGAAAGAAAGAATCAATAGACACACAAGTCTACATTTTTGTATTTTTGAAGTGGATCTCTCAGACCTTCAAGATTTCTGTTTTTTGTTTTTTTGTTTTTTTAAAGAGATTTTTGCAATAGGGCACAATGTGCTTTCTGGAGAGATAGACCGAAAGCCAGAAATCATATCCCAGGGGAGATGGCCACACCCCAACCCCTTCTCCTTTCTCCTCTTGGGATTTTGGGCATGTACACATAGGTGCCCAGTGTGAGCTTTAAGGGGAGGGGGAGACTCGAACCCCAGTCGACTATGTGGGAGTTCAGTGACATAACTATCATGCCAGCTGCTGGTCTCGGATTACCGTTTGTTCACTGCATCCTATTCTGTATGTACAACTATTAGGCTAAGGATATCATGTTTTGCCTCCAAGGTACTAGTCCCAACCCCTTTACCTGCTGCTTGTCCTCCAGGGAGGTAGAGATCACAGAGCAGTCTGATAGCAGGTCCTTGCGTATCACCGATCCTAAATCTGCAGCTGTGGACTCAAACATGGGGGAGACCACCACATCCTCATCAGACAGCAAGCCTGCTGGCGGAGAAAGGATCCCTTGCGACATGACAGCAGGAGCGGCTAAGGTCTAAACGAGACAAGAATGTGTTGAGAGAAGAATATTAAGGGACGAAAGAGGCTGCCAATTCTATTAATAGGTAAGAAACAATCACTTGCCCAGGACACCAGGCAGCGAGAGCGCTGTCTTAATTGCCGCTCTCTTTTCCTTCCAATTACCGAGCAAAGAGGAAGGAGATGAGAGAGTTCATCATTCAGTCCAATCTGAGGAGACGTTTCCGAACGCGAACAGGAATCAAAAGATTCCCAGCTCCAAAAGCAGAAGGCCACGCTCTGATGGCGCCTCACCCGCGGGTTCTGTGCAGTTCTGGGCTCCTTTTCCACCTTGCCCAAGGTCCACAGTGAGAACAGAGGGATTAAGAAATAAACCTCACTTTCTTAAAGCCTATTCCGTGCAGGATAGAGCTACTAACCAGGGCTGCAGCAGTCACTTACTCACCAGAAGACGCGCGACTCTTGCTCCGGGTCCGAAACCAGCTCACCCACACCCGGTTAAGGAACCTGGACTCCCGCAGCCGGAGAGCACAACCCCGCCCACGAGGTGCAGCTTTGTTACTAATACAATGTTTTAAATTACGCGCTGCGCTTTTTCGGCCAATCAGATAGCAAAGCCTGTAGCTACCAATAAGCGTAAGGAAAGGGGCGGGCGGTAGTCCGAGGCCGTTGGCCTTCGTTTAACCGCTGAGCGCAATGTGGTTCCGGGTTACCAACGGATGCGTGATAGGACTTGTTTCGCTTGGGGTTATTCTCACGTATCCGTTTTCCTCGAACCCTAGGCATTTCTTTCCTAAACAGCCTAAAGGAAATCCTGAGGCTCCAGCTCCTGTTCTTCTTTGGCAATCACTCCTTTCCAGGAGCTCACAACATAATTTAGGGGGCGTCGGCTTGGAGCCGGGACTACATTTCCCAGGAGGCCCCGCGAACGAACCCGCGTACGCTACTTCCCAGAGTTCCCGGTGTCAGCCTTTCTAGACAGTTTCTCCTCAGGGGTGGGAGACTTCGCGGCCAAGATGGCGACCGGATCAGGCAGTAAGTGTCTGAGCTGTTTTTGCGCGTTAGGCCTTTGTAGAGCCAGGGCTAGGCGGCACATTTTCTGTCACACGCTTACGGAGTAGGAGGAGTGGTTGGTTGGAGAACTCAGGGTTTTCAGACTCTGGCGCCCGAGCGCGTCGTCAAGGCCAACGTTTTGGGGCCTAGAGGTTTGGTCTGGCGTCTCAGGGAGAGAGCGGAGGTTTGAGAGAAGCAGCCGTCCCCCTCTCCCCCAAGCCTTGCTTGTTGAGAGCCCTGCGCGGTAAGAGAGAAAGGCATCCTAGAACCCGGCATGCCGGTGAAGAGCAGTCGAAGCCTCGCGGAGTAGCCGGCCTCTCCGAGAGCCGTCACCTTAACCAGTGACTGCGAGGCACAGTAAGGGCTCTTTCAACCGTGCCGCTGAGGACATTGTGTTTCAGGCCCTTAAGCCTTCCCCCGCCCCGGGTCGTGACTAGAAAAGGGCTTTTGGACTGAACTGTGGTGGAGGGCGCGGAGAGACGTAAACAAGTTTATGCTAAGAGGGAGGCGGGGCAATAGGAGAGGGTGGCCGCTCGGAATCCTGGGAAATAAGCCCTGTTCAGATTGGAATAAAGTATTGATGTTTTAAAAACTGGGTCTTCAGGTGGAAAAATCAGAAGTACCTATATTCTAAATAATTTAAAGCAGAGCTTGAAACCATGGCGTTTAAGAAATAAATTCACATGTAACAAATAGGTGATATTTCCACTGGAGGGGTGAAAGTCAAGATTTGGTGATAGTAGCTCACTTGTCTTAACGATTTGGGATATTTTGTATAGGCATTTGGTCCTCCGTTTGGAGCTCATAGCTTCTGTCTCGGTGGTTGTCTATAAGCTTTCTTTCCTTTCAGAACACAAGCTGCTGAGTACTGGCCCCACAGAACCATGGTCTATCAGAGAGAAGCTTTGTTTAGCGTCTTCTGTCATGAGAAGTGGAGATCAAAATTGGTAAAGTATCTAGGATGTCTGCTTTTTTGATTCTTAGAAACTGGTGGGTATTTTTCCACATTGGTGGATTCCTGTAGTTAATTATATTAAGCTTTAAGTACTTTTTTTTTTTTTTTTTTTTAAGTTTTACTATGAGGTGTGGGTGCTCACTGGAGAGAGGGAAGGTGAGAAAAACACCCCTCATAGGGGATGGTCATACAGCAGTCCCTTCTCTGTTCTCTTGGGATCATGGGCAGGTGTGCATTTGCACCTGACATGTTTTCATAGTGGCCACTGGGGCAGTGGGTCATGTAGCATCCATGCACTTTAACAACCATACTGTAGGCTGGCGCCAGAAATTTTTCTTTTTTTGGTAACTTTAGTCAGCTATAATTCACCTACAATAAAATTAACCTACTTCTCAAAGTATGCAATTCAGTGATTTTTTTTAGAAGCGTATTCATAGTGTTATGCAACAATTATCACATAATTTTTTTAATTTTTAAAATTTTATTTATTATCATCATTATATTTGAGTTTACCATAGGGCATGTGTGCACACCAGAGAGGAAACGTGAAAAGCAAGCCACCAGGTCTGAGATTCTGGTATCCTAACTGTGGTCGGCCATGTGGGAGTCCAGCACCCCTACCACCATGATACCTGCTGGCCCTACATCACATCATTTTAGAATATTTCATTATCCTTAAGTCCTTTTCAGTTTATCTGTCACTGTACATTGTCCCCTGTACATTTTCCACCTTTGTTGGTGGTTTGCCCCACCATCCGTTCATTTTCTTTCTGTAGATTTGCTTATTCTGGACGTGTCATAAAAATGGAGTCATATAATATGTAGTCTTTTGTGATGGCTTCTAGTTCCTTAGCATAACATTTCATCAAGGTTCATCCAAGTGTGACATGTATCAGTACTTTATTTCTATATTTTTTAAATGGCTCATATAGACCATTATATGAGTATACCACATTTTATTTATGTGTTCTTCACGTAGTAGGCATTTGAGTTGCTTCCACTTTTTGGCTACTATGAATAATGTTACCAGAAACACCTGTGTACTAGATTTTATGTGGACAGTGTTTACAGTTCTCTTAGGTTTTAAGTTTCTACCCAAGGAATGGAGTTAGTGAATCATGAGGTAACTCTGTTGTTTTCTTTTATTTTTAGAGCTTTTTTTTTTTGGCCATAGGACATGTTTGCTCGCTAGAGAGAGACACAGGGGAAGTGAGAAATCCCCCAGAGGGGATGGCCACACTGCAGTTCTTTCTCCTCCATTCTCCTCTCAATTTTGGGCACATATGTATAGGCACCCAGCATGATTTCCAAACCACTGGGGTCCAGGGCTCAAACCACAGTCAGCCATATGAGAGTCTAGTGCCTTCACTATGCTTCCTGCAGGCCTCAGATAAACTTTTTTTTTTTTTCCAATTTATTTATTTGCATTCATTCACTGTACATCATTACAGCATACAAAATGAGATTTTCCATCCAGAGTACACTGTATATTGTCTCAATCAAGCACATCAACAAACATGTTATTATTAGCAAATGATCTTCCATTTCTTGTTTTCTGTATGTTTTGCTTTTTCCCCCCATCCTTGGTTCCCTATCTCTTACCCTCTGCCACCTCCTGTTCTCCTCCCACACTGTCTCTGTTATCTATGTTTGCTTTCTATACCATTTTCCCCCCACATTTTATTGAATCACCAAAGACCCTCATCAATCCAAACACCCTCCTAGCAAACACATGTGACACACACATTTCCATGAGCACAACTCTAACTTTACGCATCCTATAAA
>NW_006207460.1:357929-369140 GCF_000334495.1 Tupaia belangeri chinensis | reverse complement strand
AGAGAATCTTCATTCCCTTTAAAATCTACTTCACTGTAGCCATGCGGAACCTTGTCTTCTACCACTAGCTCGTTTGTTGGAGGCTGAATTATTAGTAGAAAATCTTCATTCCCTTAAAAATCTAGTTCCCAGTAGCCATGTGGAACCTTGTCCTAGATAAACTTTTTTTTAAAGAGGGATATGGGACCAGCAGATGGCATAATACTACCATGTAGTCAACCACAGTTCAGGTCTTAGACCAGGTGGCTTAAAACTCACTCCGGGTGCGTGTGCATGATGTCTAAAATCCTGAGAGGAGAATGGAGGAGAACAAATTGTGCCATTGCCATCCGCCATGGGGGTGACTTCTGTCTTTATCTAGTGAGTGCACATAACCTATAACAAAACTCTCTCTTAAAAACAATTATTTTTAAATAAAAATGGAAAAGGAGTTTTGGGGGCCAGCTGGTGGTATGGTGGTTAAGACGACTGGATCCCACATAGCTAACTGAGCAATTGAAGTCTAAGAACTTCCTGCTTGAAAAACACCAAGTCCATGTGCTAACATGCCTAAAATCCCTAAAGGAGAAATGGAAGAAGGATTATGGCATGACTGTTCTCCATGGGTGGTGCTTTCTTAATTTCTAGCCCCAACACAAACATGTATGCCCTCTGGCAATTTTTTTTTTTTAAGAATTATTTTATTGAACTTTATTTAAATTTGACCTGAGAGGGAGAGAGTGTGAGAGCGAGAGAGGGAAAGCATTAAAATTTAGGGGTTGGCAGGTGGCATGGTGGTTAAGGGCACTGGACTCCCACTTGGCTGACTGCGATTTGAGTCCTGGACCTGATAGCTTGCTTTCTCACCTCCTTCTCTATCCCTCTTTCTGTTTCTCTCTGTCCGTCTCTGGTCAAATCTAAATAAATAAATAAATAAATAAATAAATAAAATTAAGTGAAATCATTCTTAAAAAAAAAAAAAATTGAAGCTTTGTGTCTAGCAGGTGTCATTGTGGTTAAGGTGCTGTATTCCCACATGAACGACAACAGTTTGAGTCCCGGACCTGGGGGCTTGCTTTCTTACTTTTCCTCTGTCTCTGTCTCTGATGAATTAAAAAAAAATTATAATGATAATAAAATTAGATAAATAATTAAAAAAAACTTAAATAAGTTTTTAATTTTGATGGTTAATTTATCTATTTTTTTGTTGTTAGTTATGCTTTTGATATCATGCTAAGAAATCATTTTCTTTTTTTTTTGGAGAGGTTTTCGCTATAGGGCACATGCGCTCGCCAGATAGACAAGAGAGAGACATAGAGCTAGAAAGTGAGAAATCACCCCCCGGAGGGGATGGTCACGCCGCAGTCCCTTCTCCTCCATTCTCCTCTCGGGATCTTGGGCACGCACGCACACGCGCCAGGTGTGAGTTTTAAGCCACCGGGTCTGGCATGCGAACCGTGGTCGACTACGTGGGAGTCCAGTGACATAGCCATTACGCTAACTGCTGGTTCTCAGAAATCATTTTCTTCTTGGGGCTGGCATGTGACATGGTGGTTAAGGATGGTGGACTCCCACATGGCTGACCACGGGGTTCTAGTCCTGGAAAGTGAAAAAGCAAGCCACCACTCTCTCTCTTTCTGTCCCTCTTGCTTGCTCTCTCTCTGTCCCTCTCTGGTCAAATTAAAATAAATAAAATTAAATAAGGTAACTTTTTTAAAAAGTTGTTTACTTTTTTATAGTTTTATATTTATACATTTAAATCTTTGATACATTTTAAATTAACTTTTGTGTATGTTGTGAGGCAGGCATCCAACTCAGTTATTTCTTATAGCTGTGCTGTCCTAGCATTGTTCTTTAAAATATTTTACCATTGAATTAATTTGGTATCCAGGATTTGTTTTTCTTTTAATTTGCCAGAGGGTGCATGCCTGTGCTACAGAGAGAGAAAGGATCCCAAAATGTGGTTATGCCCCAGTCCTTCCTCTTTTTTTTCTCCACCCCTTGAGGAATTGGGCACAAACATGTATCCATTGTTTTTCAAGTTGCTGGGCTGGAATTCAGACTGTAAGATCTCCCATGCAATAGGATCCAGCTCCTTTAACTAGTAGGCCACAGGGTCAGCCTCCCAGGATTATGTTTTGTTTTAAAATTTAATTTAATTTTATTCATTGTTATCATTTTATTTTTATTTACTTTTAAATAAAAGAGAGAGAGAGGAAAAGTGAAAAAACAAGACGCCCGGTTTGGATCTCAAACTGCAGTTCAGCTGTGTGGGAGTCCAGTCGTCTTAACCACCACACCACCTGCTACCCCCCAGAATTTTGTTCTTAAGTACCAGGAAGTGGGACTTGGTTTTCCCCATACCCACTGGAACATATCCCATAACGTTTTTTACTTCTAACCTTTTTCTTTTTCCCTTACTGTCTAAGGGTACCTTTTGATAGTCTTAAATCTCTCTCTCTCAGGCAAGCACCCTCTGGCAATAAAAATAACTTAATCATTTAAGAACTAGATAGTGTAATTACTTTCTTCTTGATAGAATGCAAACCTTATTTTAGGGGTATAGGAGGGCAAGTTGGAAAACTACTTAGGTAGCAAGCCCCAAAAAGTTGTTAACATCCTAAACTTGCTTCCATACCTGATAGCTATATAGTCCATGTTAATGGGGGATGTTCTAGGTAGTAGCTGTTCCTGAGCCAAATTAAATGTTAAACTAAAACAAAATGAACCATGTTAATTTGATAAAATATCTGTTTGTACTTAAATATAACTCACATATAAACTGAACTAATTTTTAAATAAATTGATTTGACATAGAATCTAATCTGTGCATTTTCTCACATTTGTATTAGGAAAATTATATGAGAATATGTAAATAACACTTCAAAGTTTACTTTTTGAGGTCATAGGTTCAGAATTTAAAATGGCTTAGTATCTTCCTCCTATCATTTCATCCATCTGCCAGTGTTAGCAGTTTTGGGGTTTTTTTGGGGGGTTGGGGAGAGATTTTTACTATAGGGTGTGTGTGCTTGCCAGAAAGATAGACAGAAAGCGAGAAATCACCCCCCAATGGGGATGGCCATGCTGCGGTCCCTTATCCGTTCTCATCTTGGGCGCCCATGCGCCTAGCATGAGTTTAAGACTCTGGGTCCAAGCCTCGAACTGAAGTCAACTACATGGGAGTCTAACAATGCAGCCATTATGCCATCTGCTGGTACCAGCATTTTTTTTTCTTTTTTTAAGAGAAGCTCTTGCTACAGGGCATTTGCACTTGCGGGAGAGACAGAAAGTGAGAAATCACCCCCCAAGTGGGAAGTCCATGCCACAGTCCCTTCTCCTCCATGTTCCTCTTGGGATTTTGGGTATGCATGCATGCACGCATGTGTGCCTGGTGTGAGTTTCAAGCTGCTGGGTCTGAAACTCAAACTACAGTCGGTCACATGGGAGTCCAGCACCTTAACCACCACGCCACCTACTGGCCCCAGTTCTCCCTCTTATCTCTGGTTTTGCTTCCCATGATTTCAGTTACCTGCTTTCAACTGTAGGCCAAAAGTAGGTGACTGCTCCACAGTATAATAAGGTATTCTGAGAGGAAGAAACCATACTTTTAAATATTATTATAGTATGTTGTTTTAACCGTTCTATTTTGTTATTGTTATTAATCTCTTACTGTACTTAATTTATAAGTTAAACTATGCCATAGATACGTATGTATACTTAAAAGCTGCATATTTAAAAGCTGCATATTTAGGGGCTGGCAAATAGTGTGGTGATTAAGTGTGCTGGACTCCCACATTGCCGACTGTGGTTCGAGTCCTGGACCTGGTGGCTTGCGTTCTTACTTTCCCTCTCTCTCTCTCTCACTCTGTCCCTCTCTGGTCAAATTAAAATAAATAAATAAACTTTTAAAAAGTTAAATGAAATAATTATTTAAAAAAATAAAAGTATATTTAATATTTGGTACTATCCATGGTTTCAGGGCTACACACACTTGGAGTCTTGGAACATACCCACCACAGATTTAGAGGACTGTATATGAAGATTTGTTTCCTTTCCCACTCAGACCTTTGTTTGTTAGTTTGTTTGTATTAAAGTCACATCTGCCTGGTATTATTTTTTGAACACATCATAATTTATTTAACTGGTACCCTGTTGATTGACATTTGCTAATACAAATAGAACTTTGTGTAGTTACATATAAATTATATCTATAGGATGAACTGAAAATAGAATTTCTGAGTCTAAGTCTGTTAGTTTAGTGTTGGGAGTTTCTTCCTTTTTTATTTTTTTTAAATTTTGCTATTGGGTATGTGCAGTTGCTGGAAAGAAGCGGGAAGGAGAGGGGAAGTGAGGAAGCACCCCACCATCAGTGACAGTTCTACACCTTTCTGTTTTTCCATTTCTCCTTACGAAACTTTGGGCATATAAGCACACACACTGGTATGTCTTTCAAGTCACTGGTACGTCTTTCAAGTCACTGGTACCAGGACTCAAACTGTGCAGTCAGTCATGGGAGATTCAACTGCTTTAACCACTATACCACTGTCTGGCTAGATAAATATTTCAGATTATCATGCTTAGAAATTATTTCAGTTTACACTCCCATTAGTAACATGTTGAGTACCTGCTTTTCTGTACCTTGTCTCATAGAATGGATTATCAGATGTTTTTGTCCTTTGACAACATTATAAAAGATGGGTACTAATATTTGGTATTTTTAATTTACATGCTTTTTTTTGGTGGGGGGAGAGGTTTTTGCTATAGGGTGTGTGCACTCACCAGACAGACAGAGACAGAGAGATAGAAAGTGAGAAATCAGCCCCCAGGGGGGATGGCCATGCCGCAATCCCTTCTCCTCCATTCTCCTCTCAGGATCTTGGGCATACACGCACACGCACCTGGTGTGAGTTTAAGCCTCCGGGTCTGGGACACGGACTGCGGTTCGCTACATGGGAGTTCAGCGACATAGCCATTAGGCTAATTGCTGGTCCCAATTTGCATGCATCTTTTTTTAAAGAATTATTTTATTTAACTTCATTTATTTATTTTTTAAATTTGACCAGAGTGGGACAGAATGAGGGCAAGAGAGAGAGAGGGAGAGAAAAAGTGAGAAAGGAAGCCGCCAGGTCCAGGACTTGAACATGGATGACCATGTGGGAGTTCAGCTCTGTTAACCACCATGCAGCCTGCCAGCCCCATTTTGCATATATCTTAACAAGTAAAGTCGAACATCTTCATATATTTTTTTTTCTTTTTGGGGGGGTGGGGGGAGAGGTTTTTTTTTTTTTTTTTTTTTTTTTGTTTAATGGTGGTTTGGGTCAGCGGCAAACCAAGACAGAGAGGCAGAAAGCAAGAAATCACCCCGCCAGGGAGGATGGCCATGCCGCAATCCCTTCTCCTCCATTCTCCTCTTGGGATCTTTGGCACGCACGCACATGCGCCCAGCATGAGTTTTAAGCCGCTGGGTCCGGGAGGTGAACCGTGGTCGACTACATGGAAGTCCAGCGACATAGCCATTACGCTAACTGCTGGTCCCAAACATCTTCATATAGTAAAGAGCCATTTATATTTCTTTTTTTCTTTTTCTTTTCTTTTTTTTTTTTTTAAGAGAGATTTTTGCTGTAGGGCATGTGTACTTACCAGAGAGAAAGAAAGAGAGAGAAAGCAAGACATCAACCCCCCAAGGAGGAGGGCCACACCACAATCCCTTCTCTTCCATTTTCCTCTTGAGATCTTGGACATGCACGCACATGTGCCTGGTGTGAGTTTAAGTTGTCAAATCCAGGACTTGAACCTGCGGTCAACTACATGGGAGTCCAGTGACGTAACCATTATGCCATCTGCTGGTCCCAAGCCATTTATATTTCTTCTATAAACTTTTCCCATTTTTCAATTGGGTTACTAGTCTTTGTATTTATTTTTTATTGTAATTGTAGATTTACATGTAATTGTACATCTTTGTAGGGTATAGTGTGGCTTTTTACAGCTTGGATACGGTGTATAATAATCAAATCAAAGATTAAACATACTCATTTTTAGGTTGAGCATTAAGGTGTGCACATTTGATAATCACTCTACTAGTTTTGTTTTTGGAGCTGTATATAAAATTGTCAGTGACATTTTTATAATTAGAAAGATTAGCCACTGGTCTAAACAATTAATTGCTTTTTTCTTTTCTTTTTTATTAAGGTTTTTGACATAGGGCGCCTGTGCCTATACATGCACGTGCCCAGTCTTATTTTCAAGCCTCCAGGTCCAGGACTTGAACTGTGTTTGGCCATGTGACAGTCTAGTGCCTTTAACCACCACGCCACCTTCTGACCCCCAATCTTTTATTTTTAAGTTTACTTTTTTGTTTTAGAATTATTTATTATTATTATTTTAAATTTGACCAGGGCGACACAGAGAGAAAGGGAAAGTGAGAAAGCAAACTGCCAGGTCTGGGACTTGAACCGTGGTCAACCATGTGGGAGTCCAGCACCTTAACCATTGTGCCAGCTGTCAGCCCCTAATTTCTTCCCTGAGTAAAGAAAAACAGTGAGAAAATGGCTGAGAAAGAGCACCCCTAGGAGGGTCCTGACACTGTGATCCACCCCCCAACTTCAGCCAGTTATAGATAATGGGTACGTATGTGCTCTGTGTACTTAGGGAAGTCTTTGGATGTGATGATCCTGAACCTTCCCATGTGGGTCCTTTGCCGAGTCAAGTTTTATCACTGTGCCACCATCCATCCCCATCCCCCACACCCATGTTTCTTTTTGTAGCTAGTATGCTAATTAACTCTGCCTTTGTTGATATTTTTTCCATTAAGATGTGTTAAGTATAGTGTATTTATTAATATTTTTATTTTTTTAACTCCTGTATTTTGTGACATAGAGGATTCTTCTCTAGCCAGAGGTTATAAAAGAATTATTTTATTCTCTTAGTACTTGCATGATTGACTTTTTAAAAATGTTTTAATCTTTGATTCATTTTAGTTTTTTTTTTATAGTACAAGGTATAAAATATGGATCAAACTTAAGTTTTTTCCTGATAGCTATTCACATGATTTTTGTTAGAGATGTTTTTGCCTCAGGGCATATGCACTTGCCAGAGAGAGAGGGAGAGACAGACAGACAGACAGACAGACACAGATAGACAAAGACATGAGAAGGTAAAAAATCACCCCCTTACCCAGGGTGGATGGCCACATCGTAATCCCTTTTCCTTCTTGGATCTTGGACACGCACACTCATACACCTGGTGTGATTTTCAAGCTACTGAGTCTGGGACTTGAACAGTGTGGGAGTCCAGCAACATAACCTCTGTGCCATATGCTGGTTCCATATAATAGTTTTCTTTTAATTTCCACTGGGCGTGGGCACTTAACAGGGGTGTTGGGTAAGGAAAACACCTCTCAGTGAGGCTTGGTTACACTGCAATTCCTTTTTTTCCATTTTCCTTCTTGTCAGGATTTGGGGTACACATGTACACAAGCCCAACATATATTCAAGCTGCCAGGGCTGGGATTTGAACCATGGTCAGCCACGTAGGCTTCCTCAGCCAGCAGGACATGGGGCCAGCCCATTCATATAATAGTTTTAAAGTAAACTGTTTATAAAGGAAAAGAGTTCTGAGATACCATTATCCTAACACAAAATTTTACTTTTCTTTTTGAGGTTATGAACTTTTGGGCCAGCTGGTGGCTTGCTGGTTAAGGTGGCTAAATCCCACTTGGCCAGTTACGCCATTCAAATCCCAGACCTGGTGATTTGAAAAACAAGCTGGACTTGTATGTGAGTGCCCCAAATCCCAAGAAAATGGAGAAGGGATTGCCATGTGCTATCTCCCTGGGTGCTGCTTTCTCACTTTCCCTCTCTTAGGCATGTGCATTCTTTGTCTCTTTTGTGAGTACATGTGCCCTATAGTAGGTTTCTTTATATATGTGTGTGTGTGTGTGTGTATATATACACACACACACACACATATATATATATAAAAGATTTAAGTTTTAGTGTTGAGGCTAGCTGTTCATCAGTAAGTCTAATCAAGTCTACATGAATATATTGGTACTTTCTTTTTGTTGAATTGTAGCCCTATGTTACATTTCCAGATGTTGTATTATTAGGAGCAAATGATAATAACTTTTGGTTTGAAAAAATGTAAAGGTGACTTCAAAAAGTTTATGGAAAAGGGGAATTAAAGTACAAGTTTATTTTGTTGCAAAAGTTGTTTAAATCTATAATACACATTTCCCATGAACTTTTCAAAGACCCTTTATAATGTATATTGCTCTTTATATTTTTATTAGAGATTTTTGCTATAGGATTTGTTTACTCAACAGTGAGACCAAAAGCAAGAAATCACCCCCACCCCCCCATAGGGGATGGCCATGATGCAGTCCCTTCTCCATTCTGCTCTTGGGATTTTGGACATATGTGCATGGGAGCCTGGCGTGAGTTTTAAGCCACCTGGTCCAGGACTCGAACCACTGTCAACTACATGAGAGTCCAGCAATGTAACCATTAAGCCATTTGCTGGTCCTGCTTTTTCTAAAAAAATTATTAATGTTACAATTTTAAAATTTGCTATAGGGCATGTGCACTCACCAGAGAGTGAGAAAGCTGCCTGGTCTGGTACTTAAACTGTAGTTGGCTATGTAAGGGTCCAGCACTTTTACCACACCAGCTGCTGGCCCTGCATGTTGCCTTTTCTTTTTTGAGAAATTTTTACTATAGAGCATGTGCACTTGCCGGAGAGACAAAGAGAAAGAAAGCAAGAAATCACCCCTAGGGGAGATGGCCATGTCACAATACCCTCTCCATTCTCCTCTTGGGATCTTGGACACGCACATATGCCTGGTGTGAGTTTCGAGCCACTGGGTGCAGGACTCAAATCACAGTTGACTATATGGGAATCCAGTGATGTAACCATTACACCATCTACTGGTCCCTGCATATTGCGTTTTAAAAAGGCAGATTCTTATAAAAGAGCCAAACTACAGGGAAATAAACATATTGTTGCAAATGAATAGAAATAATGCTTTATTAGGTTTACCTCAATTTACCAAGTAAATATATCATAGGAAAACTTCAGCAATGACTTTTCCTCTAAAGTGATAAAGTGACTTTTAAGTAATTATGTTTTCTTCCATAGTCAAATATTTCAGACTGCTTTCCATTGGCTGTTTTATTCCAGAATTTGAACTCTAAACTTTGAACTCTCAGCATACCTGTACTCCTTGCCCCCATTGGTGTTTAATAAGGCTTTCTCATTTATAGGGTATCAGTTAGCAGAGCAATCAAGCCCTTTGCAGAACCTGGCCGCCCTCCAGACTGGTTCTCTCAAAAAGTAAGTTCCAAAGAGATGATCTTTTGGGTGCAAAGTCAGTTCTCTACTGTGCCTTTTTTTCCCCCTTCAGGTTTTTGCTATAGGGTGTGTCTGCTCACTGGAGAGAAACAGAGAGTGAAAGTAAGAAATCACTCCCCAGGACCATGCCATAGTCCATTCTTCTCTTGGGATTGTGGGCACACATGCACTCATGCCACTTGCTGGCCCCTGGCCTTTTTCAGTTTTTAGGATTGTGCACTGTAAAGTGGGAGAATAGGAGAGAATACCATTTTCTTTTTTCCACTCTTTTCTAATCTATCTACATATTCTCTTATTAAAACCTCTTTGTGTCAGTGTGGCATAACAATTAAGAACCCAAGCTTGAGAGTTAGACAGGTCTGGTTTGATATGACTCCATCTATAAACTTAGGACTTTGGTTCTCAGGTTTCTCATTTGTAAAATAGAGATAAGAGTTGCTTCATGAATGTTATCAAGTTAATTGCAGTAATCCATGTAAAGCATTTATCTCAATGTCTTATATGTGGTAACTACTTAATAAATATTAGATACAAATATATATTTTTTCCTTTTAGAAAGATGTTTGTTATATGGCGCAGGTGCTCACTGGAGAGACAGCGAGAAATCACCCCCTGGGGGGATGGCATGCCGCTATCTTTCTCCATTCTCCTCTCGGGATTTTGGGTACTTATGCACACTCTCCAAGCCTCTGAGTCCAGGACTTGAACTGCGGTCGGCCATGTGGGAGTCCAGCAACATAACCATTACACCATCTGCTGGTCCTGTTATCTATAAATATTATTTGGTTGACTTTCCTGAAATATACATATTCCAGGCCAGAATACTCCTTTTTCTCTTGTCCAATACTATTTTGAATGGGATTGATGACAAAATTATTCATATTCCTAGAAATAAACCACTCACACCGTACATCTCTAAATCTTTATCTAATCTTTTGAAGCTTAAAAACATCATACCTTTCCATGCTTGCTCATCACATTTTCACTTTTTTCCATAGCATTGTGCTTCTCAATATTCAGAGCTTCTAGAGACCACTGAGACCCCAAAGTGAGTACAAAACCAGGTATTTCAACCAAATCCCTTTAATGGAGAAGTGTTTACTTAGGAAGCTTGTTTGATATATTTTTAAAATTGCTGAATAATAAAAGTATTACAGACATTATGATTTAAGTGGTAGAAATGGTTCACAGAAAGTAAGTGGAAGTGAGAACAGATGTCTCTTACTTAAACATGGATTTTTTTTTACAAAATTTCCCACAGACGGAAAAGGGGTGAAAAGGGAGAAGTTGTGGAAACTGTTGAAGATGTCATTGTTCGGAAACTGACTGCTGAACGAGTTGAGGAACTAAAAAAAGTGATCAAGGAAACCCAGGAAAGATATAGGTACTTATCAGAGAAAGTTTATATGGTTGGGAATAATAAAAAGGGCTGACTTCTCGCACTGGTCAGAATTTTTTAAATAGCAAGTTTAAAAAACCCAGGTTACCTACCTCTCTTTCTTCCTATAGACGACTGAAAAGAGATGCAGAATTAATTCAAGCTGGACACATGGACAGCAGACTGGATGAGCTTTGCAATGATATTGCAATGTGGGTTATATTATATTGTTCTTCCATTTGCACTCCTTTCTCTCCTTTCCCTCTCTTTTCCCCTGATGTAATTTGGCTCATTTTCTCCATCTGCCTTCTCTTTATACTTGAGACAGTTTCTGAAATGAGAAAACTGCAGAGGCTTGGTGGCTGGGAGGGAGAGTTGAGACTAAGAAGGTA
Organism: Tupaia belangeri chinensis; assembly: GCF_000334495.1. Taxonomy (NCBI): domain Eukaryota; kingdom Metazoa; phylum Chordata; class Mammalia; order Scandentia; family Tupaiidae; genus Tupaia; species Tupaia belangeri. The sequence goes on along the minus strand of NW_006207460.1, from coordinate 358,043 downwards.
ATGTGATGAGACATTTCCATATGAGAATGTAACTTAGTATATATATTTTTTTAGAGGAATTAAATAATTATTTTTATTTTTATCAAAAAGAGAAAAAGTGAGAAAGCAAGCCAC
>NW_006207460.1:348261-353148 GCF_000334495.1 Tupaia belangeri chinensis | reverse complement strand
AGAGAGAAAGTGAGAAAGCAAGCCACCAGGTCCGGGTGTGGTCGAACTGTGGTCGGCCATGTGGTAGCGCCCAGCATCTTAACCACCATGCCACCTGGTAGTCCTGTTTCTTTTTTTTTAGAATTTTTTTTTATTTAACTTTTTAAATTTTAATTTGACCAGAGAGTGAGAGAGAGAGAAAGTGAGAAAGCAAGCCACCAGGTCTGGGACTCGAACCATGGTCGGTCATGTGGGAGTCCATTGCCCTTAACCACCATGCCACTTGCTGGCCCCTGAGAATGTAACTTAGTTTTTTTTCTGGGGGGGAGAGGTTTTTGCTATAGGGCACATGTGCTCACCAGACAGACAGAGAGAGACAGAGACAGAAAGCAAGAAATCACCCCCCAGGGGGGATGGCCACACCGCAATCCCTTCTCCTCTGTTTTCCTCTCGGGATCTTGGGCACACACGCACATGCGCCCAGCGTGAGTTTAAGCCACCAGGTCCGGGACTCGAACCATGGTTGACTACATGGGAGTCCAGTGACACAGCCATTACGCTAACTACTGATCCTAGAATGTAACTTAGTTTTAACTTAAAAGTGACTGTAATTTTCTTGGGTTAGGTTCTGGGAGTTAATGCAGTATTACTGTAATTCCATCTTTGGTTTGGGTTCCTATTTAGTTCTTTCTTCTAGGAAATACTGACCTCGGGAAAAATTTGTGAGGGCACTGTAAACAGTGGGAGAAGTTATAGCTTCCTGTATCTAATCATTTATTCCCTCTTTAGGAAAAAGAAATTGGAGGAAGAGGAAGCTGAAGTAAAAAGGAAGGCTACAGATGCTGCATATCAGGGTAAGCGCAATCTAATACCTACTTAGAAATTGCTTTTACAGTATGTCATGTTTATTATGACAATTTAAGTCTCTTTTATAACAGAATCAATCAACTAGATCAGATTTACTTTTGCACATTTTCCTCTGTTATCATCTCTCCTACTAGAATAAAAACATCCCTTACTATGCAGGAAGAAACACTTAGAAAACGAACTCTGCTTAGGTCTCATTGGACTGGAAATGACTTTTAGGACACAAGGATTGATTATAAGACATTAAACATGGGACCAGCATTTATTGTAATGGCCATGTCACTGGACTCCCATGTAGTCGACTGCAGTTTGAGTCCTGGACCCGGTGGCTTAAACTCACACTGGGCATGTGTGGCATGCGTGCCCAAAATCCCAAGCGGAGAATGAAGGAGAAGGGATTGTGGTGTGGCCATCCGCCCTGGGAAGTGATTTCTCACTTTCTATCTCTCTGTCTCTCTCTGTCTTTCTGGTGAGCACATGCACCTTATAGCAAAAACCTCTTTAAAAAAAAAAAAAAGGACATTAAACATAATTAAGGTTTTAGAATTCAGAGATCTTTAAAAAGATTGAAAATAATTCAGTGATTGGACAAGAAAGGAACTTAAGAATTAGCAACTTTAGAAATACATTGGCTCTGAGCCAATGAGGTCTTTTTCTCTTTTGAAATTATTTAAATTTTGCTGGGGGCACATGTGCCCTCTGAGAGGGAGAGAAAGAGAAAGAGAGCAAGAGAAAGTACCACTCATTGGGAATGGCCCATACTAACTGTTTCTTCTTCATCACTCCTTTCTCTTAGGATTTTGTGCACTCCCATGAACTTGCCCAGCATGTTTTTCAAGCTGTAGGTCTGGGTCTCAAACTGGAAAACCAGCCATATGGGATCCAGCTGCCCCAACCACCATGCCACAGGCTGGCTCAAAAAGCAATCTTAGCCTGAGAGGAGAATGGAGGAGAAGGGATTGTGGTGTGGCCATCCTCCCTGGGGGATGATTTCTTGCTTTCTGTCTCTCTCTCTCTCTGTCTGGCGAGTGCACGCGCCCTATAGCAAAAACCTCTCTTTAAAAAAAAAAAAAAAACAATCTTAGTAAGTTGCTGAAAAGAATGTTGAGGGGTGTTTAAACCTTTTGTCAACCTGAGGACCTTTGAGATAATTAAATAGTTAAGGAATTTGCCTAGTGTGAAAATTACCCTTAAATTAGACTAAAAGTTTCTTTTTCCCAAAATCTAAAGGAAAGCTTCTTTTCTTTTTTTTTTCAATTGCCAGAAGGTACCTGAGGGTGGAAATATCCCCCAGTGAGGTGTGGTCACACATCAGTCTTTTGTGGGCATGCATGGTCATGCTATGTTTTTTAAGACCAGATTCAAACTGTGTAGTCGGCCATATGGTATTTGGAATGATTTTATTTAACTTTGTTTATTTACTTATTTTAATTTGACCAGAGAGGGATAGAGTGAGAGAGAGTGAGAAAGCAAGCTGCCAGGTTTAGGACTCAAAATGTGGTTGGCCTTGTGGGAGTCTAGCACCCTTAACCACCATGCCATCTGCTGGCCCTGGTACTGACTCTCTTAACCACTAGGCTACTGGGCTGGCAGGTCTGTAAGAGAGCTTTCTATTGATAATTTATACTTCTAATAACTGCTTCAATAATACAACATTACAGATTGTCTTTTATTATACAGTAGTAGAGTAGTGTCTAGTTTAATTTATTTAACCTCTTATTTATATTCTAGCTCGGCAAGCAGTAAAAACACCCCCTAGGAGATTACCCACTGTGATGGTCCGGTCTCCTATAGATTCTGCCTCCCCTGGAGGTGATTATCCACTTGGGGACTTGACTTCAGCCACTATGGAAGAGGCCACTCCTGGTGTGAGTATATTTCCATCTGTGAGAATTGAGTAGTAAAGGAGCCATAAGTCAGCAGAGAGCTGAGTGATGAGGAAATCTCTTTTGGCCTAGAGGCAACTCCTTTTCTTGTTCTGAATGCTAAAGATTTAATCTACCCTGTTTTCTGCTCTAAGATAAGGATGAACCTAAAAACATTAAGACTTTTGACTTTTTGAGAGATAGATAAAAGACTATGTTAAGGAATTATTTGCTAAGTATATTAGTCATGAAATTCCTGCTAAGTATAAGGGACAGTTTTCTTATAAATATAATGTTGGTAGGGGGTAATAAGTATGGAAAAGGCAGGTTGGGTGGAATGGTTGAGTCATTGTGGTTTTGGGTGGGCACAAGAGGAAAAATTAGAGAGCAGAAGGGGTAGGGAGTTTCTGGGCAGTTCCACTTAGGACTAATAAAGTAATAGTTAGACACACTAACCCATCCAGATTAGTAGGGAACCTTCCGTAGTTTGAGAAGTCAGATAAAGGTTCTCTGTTGTCTCTTAGGTAACCCCTGGGACTTTGCCGAGTACCCCAGTCACCTCGTTTCCTGGGATTCCTGACACCCTTCCTCCAGGCTCTGCACCCTTAGAAGCCCCCATGACCCCAGTAACAGATGATTCACCCCAGAAAAAGATGCTTGGACAGAAAGCAACTCCACCCCCCTCCCCTCTGCTGTCAGAGCTCTTGAAGAAGGGCAGCCTCCTGCCTACTAGCCCCAGACTGGTATGGAGACTTCTGTGGGTGTTTGAGAGCTGTGGTGATTTAGTACTTGGAAGGGAGTGCCTGGGACCTAAAACATGACATGGAAAAAAAAAAAAAAAGTTCAAAAAAGTGACCTCCTACTTAAATGTTAATTTTTAAGAAATACAATAAGTTGTTAGGGTCCTTGGGTCCAGAGGTATCTGATCCACAGTTATTTTGGTTCTCTTCTCCAGAGAACTCTTGTCTAGTAAGTTCTGAACATTATAGTTTAGAGTTTCCCTTGGGTCTTAAATTATTCTGTGTGGATATTAACTTAGTTTCATGAAGTTTGGTTGACTGTCAGAGCTTTTTTGGGAAGTGGTAGTAAAGGAAAGCTTGAGTATAGCCTTCACCTCTATTCTTCCCTGGTAGGTCAATGAGAGTGAAATGGCTGTGGCATCTGGCCACCTGAACAGTACGGGTGTACTCCTGGAGGTAGGCGGGGTTCTTCCCATGATACATAGTGGGGAGATACAGCAAACACCCAATACTGTTGCAGCCTCCCCTGCTGCCTCAGGTAAGTTACCACTTTTACTTACCTACTTCAGAGATGTTGGACTTGGCATTGACTGCCCTTGGTTTTCAACGTTTGTTACTAAGCAATTGTTGATCCTAGATTTAAAGCCCAACTTCTTTTTCTAACTTTTTTGAGGTACTACGTTGTTTGTTAAACAACATAGTGCTCTGGCTTATGAATCTATTTTATCTTTAAAATATTGATAGCCCTGATTGACCACAACATAGATATTGATGAGAGATATAGTAAAGTTAATAGTGAAGCTGCTTCTCTGTGACTTGCAAAATTGTAGAAGATGCTAGAGATACCAAGATTATAAAATAGGGGAATGATATTTGGGACAAGAAAACTGAACTCATCATATCTCAGGTCTGTCACACATTGCTTTGTGACCTTGTGTAGATAACTATTGAGCTTTAGTTTCTTTTATTAATTGTGATGTAGCTACTTCACAAGCATGGGAAGAATTAAATGGAGTAGGAAATGTAAAGCAAAAAAATTTTTTTTGCACAATACCATGTAAACATTAGATACTTGTATTTGAATGGTGTGAAAGTTGGCCAGTTTACAGCTTCCTAAACTTCAGAAGAAATAGTAGACTTATTCATACCAGTTTTTTGGTTTTGTTTTCAGTGATTATTTTTTCTCTGAGGAAAACTTAGAGCCCATTTTTTAATGTATGTTATGTTTTCTAGTGCTTTGGTTCATTCCTAAGTTGGAGCAGTTAACTTAGAGAGAGTAAGGATATAGATGATGAGCTTATCCAACACAGTTGCTTTCATCCTTTGAGTCTATAAAGTTTTTCTTGGTTGAGTCTTAAAGTGGCTCTTGCTTCTTATTCATATGCTTTCTTCTTACTTCATTTTGTGTACCTCTTTGTTAGGTGCTCCCACTCTTT
>NW_006207460.1:343662-348041 GCF_000334495.1 Tupaia belangeri chinensis | reverse complement strand
TTAGAAGCTGGTCCTACACAGTTCACCACACCTCTTGCTTCCTTCACTACTGTTGCCAGTGAGCCTCCAGTTAAACTTGTGCCACCCCCTGTAGAATCTGTGTCCCAGGCTACCATTGTCATGATGCCTGCGCTGCCAGCACCATCCTCTGCTCCGGCTGTCTCCACTCCTGAAAGTGTAGCTCCAGGTGCGTCCTTGACCCACGCCCTGAGCAGCCACTAGGTCCAAAATTTAATTTTGAGCTTCAGTTACAGAAAGATCACTAAAAGTATCTGCTCCAATTCAGATGCTTCTGTTCTATTCTCCATAGACGTGCGCCATCTTTATCCTTAGAAAAATAAGAATGTGAGAAAAGGTGGGTGGGCATTTATGTGTCAGGGGAAAAAGGCTAAATGTATAAGTAAGTGCAGGCTTGAGAGTATATTCTCACTTAACTTTCTAGATAAAACAGGGGAGGAGAAAATAGGGAGATGTAAGGTGACTTTTTCTGACCTGAAATTTGCGGGTACTTGACCTCCATGTATAACCTTGGTATAATCTCTGGGTGGTCATTTAGTAACCAAGAAGCTTCTGAGATTCTTTTCTCTTTCTGTTATTTAGTGAGTCAGCCTGACACCTGTGTTCCCATGGAGACTGTGGGGGATCCACATACTGTGACTGTTTCCATGGATAGCAGTGAAATCTCCATGATCATTAATTCTATCAAAGAAGAATGTTTCCGATCAGGAGTAACAGAAGCCCCTGGAGGATCAAAGGCTCCCAGCATAGATGGGAAGGAAGATTTAGATCTAGCTGAGAAGATGGATATTGCTGTGTCTTACACAGGTGAAGAACTGGACTTTGAGACTGTCGGAGACATCATTGCCATCATTGAAGACAAGGTAATTATTCAGCAGAGCCCCCAAAGAATCTGTCATGGGTCCTACACAGGCTTCTCTCCTTAGCCTCTTTGCTTCTATAGTAAGAATTACTTTGCACAAGTCTCCTACTTCTACCCATCTTTATGTGTAGTCCGAAAGCCCTTTGATGCTGGCATACTAGACATCTCAGCCATTTCTATATTACTAGTTTGCACAAGACAGGTGTCTGTCCATTGTTGTTTCTACTACATGGAAAAGATGGAGAGAGAAGCTGCAGATTCAGACCATCTCATCCAGGGCTAACAAAATTGAGGGACTTGGGCTTCTTTCTGTGACGTCAATACTCTGTGTATCATGGGACAGGTAGATGATCATCCTGAAGTGCTGGATGTGGCAGCAGTTGAAGCAGCACTATCATTCTGTGAAGAGAATGATGACCCCCAGTCCCTTCCTGGCCCCTGGGAGCACCCTATCCAGCAGGAGCGAGACAAGCCAGTACCTCTTCCTGCACCAGAGATGACAGTCAAGCAAGAGAGACTGGATTTTGAAGAAACAGAAAACAAAGCAATGCATGAACTGGTGGACATGAGAGAACCCAGTGTTGAGATCAAGGTGGAACCTGCAGAACCAGAGCCAGGCATTTCAGGTTCTGAAATAGTAACTGGAGTTGTTCCAGTGACAAATTTGGAACCACCAGAACTCAGAAGTCAAGACTTAGATGAGGAGCACAGAAATACTGCAACTGGAGAGATTGCTGAAACAGATGTTTCTAGTGGGAAAGGCGATGAGACACCACTTACAGCTGTGAAGACAGAGGTATTTGATAAGATTGGGCTCAGGGGCTGGACAGTGGAATGGCGGTAAAATGCAACACTCTGCAAGGCTGACCCACATGGTGATGTTCTGGGTTTGCATCCAGAGATTTCTGTGGGTATGCTGGGCACCTATATGCCCATCATCTGGGACTAGCTCAGGCTCGGGGGTAGAATGCTTAAAACCCTGTTGGGGATGCTGCATCTCTGTCTCTGTCTCTCTTGCTCAGGGAAGAAATGAATAAACTTAAAAAGAAGAAAGATCGAGACCAGCAGTTGGCATAATGGCTATGTCATTGGACTTCCATGTGGTTGACCGCAGTTCAAGTCCTGGACCCAGTGGCTTAAACTCACGCCAGGCATGTGTGCGTGCATGCCCAAGATCCTAAAAGGATAATGCAGGAGAAGGGATTGCAGCGTGGCCTTCCTCCCAGTGTGTGTGGGGGTTTCTTGCTTTCTATCTCTCTGTCTCTCTCTCTCTGTCTTTCTGGTGAGCGCACGCACCCTATAGCAAAAAAAAAAAAAAAAAAAAGATCAGGGCTGGAAAGAAGATTTATACATAGGTATATATAGCTTAGGCTTTTGGTTCTGACATGTTTGGTATGTGATCTGTGCTGTATGTACTTATCCTAGGTCCTATTAAGGTGACCATTAGGATCATATTACCTTAGATCTTGGATTTTTTTTTTTTTTTTTTGGGGGGGTTTTTCCCTATAGGGGGGGTAAACAGACAGAGACAGAAAGCGGGAAATCACCCCCAGGGGGGATGGCCACGCTGCAATCCCTTCTCCATTCTCCTCTCGGGATCTTGGGCACGCACGCATGCACATGTGCCCGGCGTGAGTTTTAAACCACTGGGTCCGAGACGTGAACCGCAGTTGACTGCGTGGGAGTCCAGCGACATAGCCATTATGCTAACTGCTAGTCCCATATGTAAAGGGTTTTGTGCTATATGGTGCATGCACTCGCCAGCAAGACAGAGAGGGACAGAGAGACAGAAAGTGAGAAATCACCCCGCAGGGAGAATGGCCACGCTGCAACCCCTTCTCCGTTCTCCTCTCGGGACCTTGGGCACTCACGCACATGTGCCTGGTATGAGTTTAAGCCACCAGGTCTGAGATGCGATCTGTGATGGACTACATGGGAGTCCAACGATGTGGCCATTATGACATCTGCTGGTCCCTAGTCTCGTTATTATTAAAGAATAAAATTGTGTGAGCTATAACTATTTACTAGTACTTAATTTATTCTCTTTTGGTCTTCAGGCATCCCCTGAAAGCATGTTGTCTCCATCACATGGCTCAAATCCCATTGAAGATCCTTTAGAGACAGATACTCAACACAAATTTGAAATGTCAGGTAAATAAAGGCCAGCATATTTGTACTCTGTAACTAACTTGAAATCATTTGCTTTGGCTTCTGAGGGATTGTGGGTTGTGGGCAAGTAGATGAGGTAGCACAGGTCAGCCTGGAAAGGAGAGCTGCAGGGGATTATGGTCCATAGGAAGGGGAAGGCTAAGGTGGAAAAATCTTCAGGTAGTCTTTCTCTCCTCTGCAGACTCATTGAAAGAAGAATCAGGGACTATTTTTGGAAGCCAGATAAAGGTATTTCAGACTTTTCTTTATTCCTCTTGCTATGTGATTAGATTCCCCTATAGCACTACTTTTAAAATGAATTTCAGTAAATACATCTTCATTCTCTGAGATGAGACTGGTAAAAAGTTTCATGGGAAAAGCTGCAGTGTACAGTCAGGCAGTAGTGGGAATACTGTAGCAACTGTGCTTCCCATCTGAAAGGGCTTGTGAACATTACACAGTCCTTCATATATAGTACATGAAGATGATTTGATAAACCTTGAGTGATTTGGAATAAATAGGGATACCTGAGCCAGGGAGAATGTACAGGAAATTAGATTATTAATTAGACTAATGCAAGTAGAATTATCTAAAGTTTCTTTTTAGGATTATTAAAGCAGTAGTAACAGAGACTTAATGCGATGTGAGCTTGCTCCATCAGATGAGACACAAATAAAAACTATTTTTGATAACTTTGTACCCAGGGTCAGAGTTCCTCTCAAGAGCAAGGGGAAAGAAGGAACGCCTCTTAGCTTAGTCTTAAGTAAGTAGCTTTTTTTTTTCTTCCTTTTGAAAAGATCCTGGGTCTTATTCTTTGTCCAGGTTCTACATTACTTAGTTAATGTCTGTAAGTAGATAGTGTAAGTGACAGAGGGCTCAGTCAGGAAACAGTGAGAGGCCATTTCTAGAACTAATCTAACCCAAAAGACAGATTATGTTTAGTGATGCTTTGCCTGGATAGCTTTGCTTGCATTTATTGACTGGAGCACACTGTATCTAAGGATGCCCCAGGTGAGGATGAGGAGGAAGATGGGGTCAGTGAAGCGGCCAGCCTAGAGGAGCCTAAGGAAGAAGATCAAGGAGAAGGCTATTTGTCAGAAATGGATAATGAACCCCCTGTGAGTGAGAGTGATGATGGCTTTAGCATCCACAATGCTACACTGCAGTCACACACACTGGCAGACTCCATTCCCAGCAGTCCTGCCTCTTCACAATTGTGAGTATCTGTGATTCTTTCTTTGAGGCCAAGGTAGTGAAGATAAGAAGTGTTAATAGTAGAGGGTCTTTTCTTTTTCTTTCTTTCTTTTTTTTTTTTTTTTTTTTTTTTTGGGGGGTTTTTTCTTTATGGGGA
>NW_006207460.1:330207-343565 GCF_000334495.1 Tupaia belangeri chinensis | reverse complement strand
TTTTTTTTTTTTTTTTTTTTTTTTTTTTTTTTTTTTTTTTGAGAGGTTTTTTCGCTATAGGGCATGTGCGCTCGCCACAGAGAGAGACATAGAGACAGAAAGCGAGAAATCACCCCCCCGGGGGATGGTCACGCTGCAGTCCCTTCTCCTCCATTCTCCTCTTGGGATCTTGGGCACGCACGCACACGCGCCGGGCGTGAGTTCTAAGCCACTGGGTCTGGGACGCGAACCACGGTCGACTACGTGGGAATCCAGCGACATAGCCGTTACGCTAACTGCTGGTTCCTGAGGATCTTTTCTTTAATCTTACTTTTTTATCTTCCCTTTCTTGGTCTGAAACAAATAGTTGACAAGAAATAATTGAGACTTTAAATTTGTGCCTAACTGAACTCTTAATAAGAGTCTTTCTTTTAGCTCTGTTTGTAGTGAGGATCAGGAAGCTATCCAAGCACAGAAAATCTGGAAGAAAGCCATCATGCTTGTGTGGAGAGCTGCAGCTAATCATAGGTGAGTGTTTTACATGAGTAGGTTTATTTTCTCCTGTTGCTTCTCATTGTTGGTGACTAGAAAAAAGTCTGAGTAGGCTTCTGTGACACTGCCGGTGTTGGCTTTTACTACCTTCATCTATTTAGAGTAAATTTCCTTCTTCCTCTGTGGTTCTGGAGAATAAGTCAGTATTTTCACCTTAATGTTTTTGGACAGGTATGCCAATGTTTTCCTACAGCCCGTTACAGATGACATAGCACCTGGCTACCACAGCATTGTACAGAGGTAAGCCATGTTCCATACAGCATGCTAATTTATCTGAAGTGTAAGTTGTCCAGTCCTAGTGAACTTTTGTTTTAGATATTAAGTGTAGAGGAAACATTTTTGATGTCAGTAAGGATGACAGAGTGCTAAAGTTTTGATCACTACTGATAGTCTAAAATAATTAACCCCCTTTTTTACTTTTTTCAATGCTTCTCATATATATACTGACTGTTTATTGGGTTAAGTGCATGTTTTGGGATAAAGGGCTGGCATTTAAATCCTGACAGCTGGAAACGAAGATATTTATGAGAAGGTCTGCATGTTGATAATGTATCCTGAGATTCAGGTGAGTCCTCTTGTCTTCTCTGCCATTTATCCATACTGTTCCTTTTTTAGGCCTATGGATTTGTCAACTATTAAGAAAAACATTGAAAATGGACTGATCCGCAGCACAGCTGAATTTCAGCGTGACATTATGCTAATGTTTCAGAATGCTGTAATGTACAATAGCTCGGACCACGATGTTTATCACATGGCAGTAGAGATGCAGCGAGATGTCTTAGAGCAGATCCAGGTACTTTAAGGATCCTCTTTGTGTTTCAGCAGGGATGAAGTGAAAGTATTCAAGGGGGAGGCCAGCAGGTGGTATAGTGGTTAAGGCACCGGACTCCTATGTGGTCAATGGTGGCTGGAAATCCTAGACTCAGTGGCCTGAAACTTGCCCTGGATGTGTGTGTGCGTGCTCAAAATCCCAAGAAGAGAATGGAGGAGAAGGGATTGTGGCATGGCCATCTCCCTGGGGAGGAGTGGGATGAGGGTGATTTCTCACTTTCTGTCTCTCTGGCAAGTGCACACATTCTATAGCAAAAATCTGTCCAAAAAAAAGAGAGAAAATATTGAGGGACGGAATTTGTATTAATCATAGGATAGAGAGTTTTTACTTGGAATAGTCATCAGGGGTACAGATAGGAACATTTTATTCTTGCTGAATTCATTTTGATTTTCTTGGGTTTGGTGAAAGAGCTATGATCAATATTCTTCCTTTAATGGGCAAATAACTTGAATTTCCTGAAGTCTGAAATTTTTAATAACTATTTAAAGTTTTCTTTTCTTTCTTCTTCTTCTTCTTCTTCTTTTTTTTTTTTTCTGTTATAGGGCACTTGCACTCACCAAAGAGAGAAGTAAGTCTCCCCCAAGGGGAATGACCACACTGCAATCTCTTCTCCATTCTCTTCTTGGGATCTTGGTCTTACACACACAGATACCTGGCATGATCTTCAAAATATCTGGGACTTGAACTTTGCAGTTGGCCCTATGGAATCCAGCACCTTAACCTCCATGCCACCTGCTGGTCATCATATAAATATTTTTTTCTTTTTTTTTTGGAGAGGCTTTCACTATAGGGCACGTGCGCTCACCAGACAGACAGAGACATAGAGCCAGAAAGCGAGAAATCACCCCCTAGGGGGAATGGTCATGCCGCAATCCCTTCTCCTCCATTCTACTCTTGGGATCTTGGGCACGCATGCACACGTGCCTGGCGTGAGTTTTAAGCCACTGGGTCCAGGATGCGAACCGCGATCGACTACGTGGGAGTCCAGTAACATAGCCGTTACGCTAACTGCTGGTCCCCAATAAAAATTTTCTTAGTGGTGAATATATAGTTTCAGATGACATCAAATCCTTGATACGTAATAGACACTTAAATATTTTTTTCTCCTCTTTTATCACAAATAACCTACTTTTATCTTGTAGTTGCATTACTGAGCACCCTTTGGAATGCTGAAGTCATAGGAATGTTGGATATTTTTTGCAGGGTCTGCCAAATTACTTAAATTACTAAATGACCTTTGGTCCATTTTGGTTTTATTCTTTTTCTCTCCTTTTTTTTTTTTGGAGAGGTTTTTGCTATGGGGTGCATGTGCTCGCCAGAGAGACAGAGAGAGAGAGATAACGAGGAATCACCCCCCAGGAGGGATGGCCATGCTGCAGTCTCTTCTCCTCCATTCTCCTCTCGGGATCTTGGGCACGCACGCACACGCACCCGGCCTGAATTTAAGCCACCGTGTCCAGGATTCGAACCACAGTCAGCTACATGGGAGTTCAACGACATAGCCATTACACTAACTACTGGTCCCATCTTTTTGTCTCCTTAAAGGATAGACATTTTGATCCTTTCTTATAGCCTATTTATAGAAAAAAAAATTAGGGCTATTTGGCATTTTTAGATTCTTTAGCATGCCTATTACAAGTAGGACTAAAACTTAATATGCTAAACTTCCAATCAGTTTGAAAGTGTTTGAGTAGAAGGATACTATATACAAAGTCCTGTCTACAAAGCCTAAAGTGTCTTACTTCTTCTCTACCAGATCAGGTCTCTGTGGCCAAACCTGTTTCTTCTCTCTACAGCAATTCTTGGCCACACAGTTGATTATGCAAACGTCTGAGTCTGGGATCAGTGCTAAAAGTCTTCGAGGAAGAGATTCTACTCGCAAGCAGGATGCTTCTGAGAAGGTGAGGAAATAAAGAAAGAACCTGTTTGCCAGTGTTTCAGTGCTAGAAACATCCAAGGAACCTACATTACTATTAGTACTTAATATTGCCAGATTTCTACATTTCAGTGGTATGTAGACACATAAATCTTAGAATGCTGGTTATTTGCTTCCATCCAAATATTCAAGAAATCTGTGACTGAAAGATTCAGCCATATGAGAGGCATTGTGAGATGAGTGAGTGAATTAATTCCTTTGAGAGAATGCTCTCAACATGGAGGAAATGACTTAGCTGGCAGTAGTTGGGGACCATTAGTTCCTATTCCAGAGGCATAATAGCCAAATTGCTTTTGGTTCTCTTTCCTCTTATTCTTGAGTTTTAAAATTTGTCTTTGTGTGTATGGTGCTTGTGTCTCTGTCCTGAGGTTTCGGGTGCTTGTGGCTGAGTGTTTCCATGGAACCTGATCAGTGTTTGTTTGTCCTTTAACAGGACAGTGTCCCCATGGGCTCTCCTGCCTTCCTTCTCTCTCTCTTTGTAAGTATTGAATGGCTACAAGGGGTGGTGTTGCCACAAAGATTCTCAGCTCCTGCTGGGGGGTGGGGGGTGACAGAGGGAAATCCAATATGCAGACTGTAGAAATGTCTTAAACTTCTGTTTTTTCAGGTCACTGAATAAGAAATTGTCTTTTCTTCTGCATTCCTGTCTTTCTACATGTGTGGTGTGTGGTGTGTATAATAGCCAAATTGCTTTTGGTTCTCTTTCCTCTTATTCTTGAGTTTTAAAATTTGTCTTTGTGTGTATGGTGCTTGTGTCTCTGTCCTGAGGTTTCGGGTGCTTGTGGCTGAGTGTTTCCATGGAACCTGATCAGTGTTTGTTTGTCCTTTAACAGGACAGTGTCCCCATGGGCTCTCCTGCCTTCCTTCTCTCTCTCTTTGTAAGTATTGAATGGCTACAAGGGGTGGTGTTGCCACAAAGATTCTCAGCTCCTGCTGGGGGGTGGGGGGTGACAGAGGGAAATCCAATATGCAGACTGTAGAAATGTCTTAAACTTCTGTTTTTTCAGGTCACTGAATAAGAAATTGTCTTTTCTTCTGCATTCCTGTCTTTCTACATGTGTGGTGTGTGGTGTGTATGTGTGTGTGTGTGTGTGTGTGGGCTGCGTAGGGACTGTTTATGAGGTCACTGGGCTAAAGTGAGGAATTTTAAGATAAAGGATCTAGGATGCATCTGCTCCTCATTTCTTGACTCAACCTTTCACCAGTTCTTTTCTTACAATTAAAAGATTACTCAGAGCAAGAGCTACTAGCTGGCTTTTTAATAGAATTCCTTGTACTGACAGATACTCAGCAAATAGTTTTTCTCTTTTCTCCAAAAATGAAGTTGTAAGGTGAATGCCTGATGTACAACCACTCAATAAAATGTAAGCTGAAGATTATAGTAACAGTGATTACTGCATATAGTAGTGGCTGGTGGAATTACAGATAAGCTTAGTAGGATTAGACTAAAGACTTCTGTTCCTCCATGAATCAAACAACTCTGGCTCTGTGTTATTCATTATGGGGCAGTGAGGCATAATGTAATGGAAGGCATCAGTCTGAAGAACTGCACGTCTTAACCTCTTGCGGCCTTGTTTTCTTCATCCGTATGATGGAACTAATATAATAAGGTACCTGTCCAGCCTACCTCACAGGGATGTTGTGAGGATAAAATAAAAGGAATGGAACCAGCTTGGAAGGAAAAAAAAAAAAGGCTCATATAAATGCAAGGTGATATTTATATTCCTATTGTTGCCTCAAAGGCAAACTTAGGTTCATGAGCTCTAAAAATCTTGGTCCTTGCATATTAGCGATAATAATAAAGGCCTGGCCCAACAAAAGTATTCAGTAGTCCACCTTGCCTATTGGCCTCTCAGCCTGTGCCACAAACAGAACTCTGTAATCTCCGTTCTTTCTTATTGGGGTACAACAGTGACTCTGGATTCCCAAGCAAATTAGCTGGCTCTTGCAAGGCTTATTAATAGGATCTTTTATCTATTGAAGACAGCAAAGTTTTGCCCAAGAGGAAGGAGCTGGGCTGCAGGGAGAGAGCAGCAGATGGAAAGAAGCCTTCTGATACCCTGATCTCATGGAAAACAACTGTCAGGAGGTGCTAGGGAACTAGTGCCAGGGTCAGTCTGCAGGAAAGGCCTTTCTTATAGGGACCAACAGCTGGACAGGTATGTTAGCCAAGAACCTTACTATCCACTACCCTTTCTGCCTCCTCCCACCCTTATTTTACTTTTCCCATTCCTTTCCACATGATTTGGGCCTGGGTGGGAATGACTAATAGTCATTTTGTGGGATCCCAGGTAAATTCCAAGGACCTCTGTGGTGGGCATGAGCAAGACTTCTTTCCTCCATTTCATCTCACACACCAAATGTTCTTTATCCATTCTGTGGGAAAACAGAAATATGTCCCTCATTCCTCTGGATTTTTCTGCTGATTCTGTCCCCATTCCCCTAAGAAACCAATTCCCCAGCATTCCTATTGCACTTTCTGTCTTAGGTCTAACCAACTCACTCATGCTCTTTCTTTCTTTGCCTGTCATAGGATGGGGGAACCAGGGGACGCCGCTGTGCCATTGAAGCTGATATGAAGATGAAGAAGTGAAGCCTCAGAGTACCCTCTTTGGCTGAACCTGAAATAGAAGCAAAAACAGGATAGAGCTTGGGCTTGCAGGCCCAGTTCCAGAAGTGGAAGATACAAAGGAGAAGGTGCCTGGGCCGCATGACACAAGAGCTGGGAAAATCTCTCTCAGAGAGTTGGAGTTGCACAGTTGCCTGTTTTAGGGCAAAAATCATGGGCTTAGTTAATGTCCTAATGTGTAGCTAGCAGATTGTAGCTAGTTTGTACTGTCTTGTGAAGTGTACAGACTTTTTTTAAAAACCTGTGAAGTGCGTGTATACAATAAACTGAAAGAAAAGAAAAAACTAGCCTTTGGCGTGTTCTGTGTGTGTGCATATTTGGAAATTGGTTTCCTCTGCATAATTGATAACTATTTCATCATTTGTGGGGAGATTATTAGAAGGGAAAAGTTGTTTTATAATTTGAACTGCCTGCTGTGCCTGAGAGAAGGTAAGTAACCAAGATTGAATTTATAATTAATGTTTTGAAGTATTGAATTGTATATTATGGACTGTCTTATTCTCCTTTTCTAAATGTTTGAGAAAATTTAAGGTTTTCAGAATTCTCTTCCTGGAATTCTTTAAAATTAGAGAGTAGAAATAGGTAGCATTGACCTTTATCTCAGGAACATTTGTCTCAATACTACTATCTTTGCATAGGGTATTTCTATGATACTGCATTATCATTTCCTTCTTACCTGTTTCTGTGGGTAGGACTGCTGTATATAAAGAGTTTTTACTGTACTTTATTTCTTAAATTTAATTTTATTTATTCATTCATTTTAATTTGACGAGAGAGAGAGACAGAGAGAGAGAGGGAAAGTGAGAAAGCAAGCTACCAGGTCCAGGACTCCACCATGTTTGGCCATGTGGGTGTGTCCAGCACCTTAACCACGATGCCAACTGCTGGTCCCAGTTTTTACTGTACCTTAAAGACTAAACTCAGTTTCAGAATTACCAAATTTATCACCTGAATTCCCTTTCAACTTATGTTACTAAGTGACAGTTTTTGACTATGAAATGAACTAGCTATGAGCTTTTTATTATGAAAGGATGATTAATAGAGTTTTGTTCAGTACTTTAAAAATATTTTCTATTTTGGAATCAGCAGATGACGTAATGGCCACATTGCTGGACTCCCATGTAGTTGACCATGGTTTGAGTCCCGGACCTGGGGGCTTAAACTCATACTGGGCGTGTGTGTGTGTGAGCCCAAAATCCTGAGAGAATGGAAGAGAAGGGATTGTAGTGTGGCCATCCCCCATGAGGGGTGATTTCTGGCTTTCTGTCTCTGTCTGTCTCTGTCTTTCTGGTGAGCACGTGTGCCCTATAGCAAAAATCTCTCAAAAAATTTTTTCTGTTTTACCTTTTATTATTATACATCTTTGTGGGATACAATATGATTTTTAAAAACCTATGTACAGAGTGTGAGTCAAATCCAAGGATATTTTTGTTCGGTGATGTATATATTGGCACTGCCCTTTTTTTACTTTGTTCTACACTGTTTGGTAATCTATTTGCTTTGTTTACATGCATTCTCATGTCTCTTCATCATTTTTTCCCTGAGCCACTACCCTTCCAACTCCATGAATTGTGTATTGTAAGTCTTCTTGAGAAAGATGGACTTCAAATTATGATTGGAAGTTAGTAATTTTCCTTTAACAACTATTTACGAAGTATTTTAAGATGCTAAGGAAGTAGAAGAAACAGTATTTGAGAGGTGATGGAAAGGAATTTTGTCAGTCTTGAAGTTAATATATTCTCAAAGCAACCCACAAATAAGCATATGATAGAATCATTGACACACAGAGTTGAAGTTCATGGAAAAAGTTCATTAAAGAATACAGATTTGGAGTTGGCACAGATGATGGATGAGCTGAGCAAACAGATGTAGGCATTTGCAGTGGGGGCAATAAGGAAACTAAAACAGATCACTAAGGAATGGTATGTTACCAGTCAAGGGGACAAAATTAGACTAATTTATGGAGGAATTAGGCAGGTTGAGAGAAATACATTTGAGGTAATAACTATTCTAAAACCTGAAATAGGGAGACTGTTTATTGAGGACAGGTGGGATTCTTTAGTCTCACTGCCTAGGAGAAATATATGTTCAGGAACAAAGGATGTACACTAAATATTATGGAAGATTCAGAAGAGCACTTGTTTACTGAATACAAGAGAAGGAAGATTCAGAACATTTGTGACTTATGTGAACTAGAAAGTAGTATTTGTGATGGGCATAAGGCAATTGGGAAGACCAAATTATTTTCCTTTGTTCTTTATTATTATTATACATTTAATCACATTTAATCATTTAGATTGTAAAGAGACTTTACCCAGCATTATATACACCTCAGTCCAGCCCAGTTAAGACCACCATACACATCCTTGTCAACAGATAACAAACCTTATCTGTGTCCCACAAGTATCTTACCTCTCCATTTTCCCCCAAAATTTCCTATGCTCTTCCCCTCCCATACTCTTTCCACTTTGTCTCTAGTGTCCATTACAATTTTTAATACTTAATGTTCTCCAGTCTTTCAATCTCTACCATAGAGTGCAGACAGTTGGTATATGTTAAGTGGAGACATGCAATGTCTCTCATTCATAGCCTGACTTGCTTCACTCAGCAACTAATCTTCCATATTCATCTACTTTCTGTCAAATTCCATGGCCTTGTTGTTTTGTATGGCTGACTAGTATTCCATGGAGTATATGTGCCACACTTTTTCAACCCATTCATCTGTGGACATTTGGGTTGGTTCCATTCTTAGCAATCTTGAATAATGCTGCAGTAAGTGTAGTTGTGCAAGTGCTTTTCCGACTGAATGTTCTCCTGTCCTTTGGGTAGATAGCCAGGAGTGGAATTGCTGGATCATATGGTAGTTCTATTTGAAGGTCTTTGAGGAACCTCTATATTGTTCTCCATAGTGGCTGGACCAATTTACATTACCACCAACAATGTAGGATATGTTCCCCTTTCACCACATCTCCTCCAACACTATCTTTTTTTTTTTTTTTTAATTTTGCCATTCTGACTGAGGTTAGGTGGTATCTCATTGTGATTTTGATCGAGCAAGTTATTTTTGTAGCTAGAAACACAGTGGTTTTAGTTTTAGACATGTTGAAGCAGCTGGTAGGGCATCTAAAGAGAACTGACTTGGTTGTATAGAGAAATGAGACCATCATGAATATAAGAAGTAAAGTTGGAGAAATTTGGAAGTCCCCTGAGTAGGATCAAAATTGAAACCTCAAGGATTTATAGAAAGTTGTGTAAGGACAAAGATTTAAGGAAGCCAGGATAACATAATTTATTTAAAGTAAGGGAAGATTTTGGTTCTCATTCTGAGAAGTGACAGTTGAATATGACCAGAAGGATGCCAGAGAACCTAAAAGTGTTTTTTTTAATAATATAAATTATAGGTTTTTTTTTTTTTTACTCATTGTCACTATTTTATTTTTACTCTTTGTTTTTCTTTTATTGGGGAGGTTTTTGCTATAGGGTGTGTGTGCTCGCCAGACAGAGAGACAGAAAGTCAGAAATCACCCCCCAGGGGAGATGGCCATACTGCAATTCCTTCTCCATTTTCTTCTCAGGATCTTGGGCATGTGTGCACACGCGCCCGGCGTGAATTTAAGCCACCGGGTTCGGGACTCGAACCGTGGTTGACTACATGGGAGTCCAGCGACATAGCCATTACACTAACTACTGGTCCCATAATTTTACTCTTTTTGAATTGACCAGAGAGAGGCAGAGAGTGAAAGTGCGAAAGCAAACTACCAGGTTCAGGACTTGAACTGTGATCAGCCCATGTTGGAGTCCAGCCATCTTAACCACCATGCGACCTGCTGGCCTCTAAAGTGTGTGTTGAAGATTCAATGGCTAAAAGTGTACATAAGTGGAGCTAAATACTTCTTTTCACCTCAGGTTTATTACCTTGCAGTTAAGTTTATGGATAATTTGGAATAGAGGAAACGTCTTTAACAATGCTCCAGTTCTTTCCATTTTGAGTGAGTGTGTGGAAATCTCAAATAAGAATGGTTATTGGGTAATTTATTATCCTGTATATATACAGTTTATCATGCTGACATGGGGCATTTTATTTGCAAAGACAGATTATGATAATTTCATCTCCTGATGTCCCCTTCAGCTTGTTTTTACTTTTCTTAATAAGTAGAAATGTCTGACCCCTTGTATTCCTACTGAACTTGAAAAATGGAGATATTTTAGGAATATTTTTTTGAATGAATTTAATGCATTTTCTTTTGTGTGTATTTACAGATGGGGCGTGAGTGGGTTTGGTTGGATTCTGAACAAGACTATCCCAATGACTCTGAGTTGAGCAACGACTGCAGGTCTCTCTTCAGCTCATGGGACTCCAGTCTGGATCTTGATGTGGGCAGCTGGAGGGAAACTGAGGATCCAGAGGCTGAGGAACTAGAGGAAAGCAGCTCAGGGAGAGAACCTAGTGAGCTGCTAATAGGGGACAGAGGCAGTGAGGAATCTCAGGAAGAAACAGACAAAGACAGCTGTCAGAACCTCCTCCACTTTCTCTCTGAGGTAATAATGAGCTATTATTTCCAAAGCTGGAAGAACTTCTCTTCCATGCTTCTATTACTCTTAATATTGCATACTAATATAAAGTTTCACAGTGGCAGGAACTAAATTCATCACTGTTTTCCCAGCACTTGATGCTGATAAAAAATGTGCACCAAATTCATACTTTTCAACTAAATGTTCTAAGACCTCAGTAATTTGGGGTCTGAGTCCTAGGAAGTGGATTTTCTGTATGCTGAATTGCCTCCTGAGAATCCTTGTAATGTCAAAGAGTGTTTTAAATTGTTCTCATTGGGCCCAGCTAATGATGAAGTGGTTACGGTTCTGAGTTCCCACGTGGTCGACTGCTTGGTTCGGGTTCTGGACTCGGCTTAAAAATCATGCCACGTGCATGCTGAAGATCCTGAGAGGGGAATGGAGGAGAAGGGATTGCAGTGTCACCATCCCTCTTTGGGGATGATTTCTCACTTTCTTTCTTTCTCTGTCTGGCAAGCTCACATGCCCTATAGCCAAAACCAAAATATTCTTTTTTTAAAAAAAAATATTTATTTAATTTTATTCATTTACTTAATTTAATTAAAGAGACACACAGAGAGAGAAAAGGAAAATGAGAAAGCAACTGCCAGGTTCAGGACTTGAACTATGGTTGGCCATGTGGGAATATCCAGCACCTTAATCACCATGCTACCTGCTGATCCCCAATAAAGTGTTATTATCCTGATTCAGGGTTAGGGACTAGAAATTAAAAAAAATAGAGTTTATCCCACAATTGAATACATTCATGGACCCAGGTCAAGATCAGTAAGCACTGGCCTGTTTCATAGCCTAGAGATTAAGAAAGCCAGTTCCCATATGGCTAACCAGTTCAAATCCTGGCCCAGTCACATTGAAAAAGGCTGAGTGTGGGGCCAGCAGATGGCGTGGTGGTTAAAGGCACTGGACTCCCACATGGCTGACTGCAGTTCAAGTCCTGAACTTGGAGACTTGTTTTCTCACTTTCCCTCTCTCTCTGATCATACTGGAATATAATAATAAATAAATACATGTATGCCTCAAATACCAATGGGATGGAAAAATAGAGAAAGGATTACAGTATGATCATTCCATGGGTTTTTTTCCCCCCCTCTTTGTTAAGCACCCATGCTCTCTGGCTGAAAGAAAAAAAAAATTGAATGGATTCATTAAACTCTTGCCATCTCAGATTTAGTCACACTGGCAACATAAGCATGATGTAGCATTATTGATATGTGGGTAATTTGCATTGGTGTTCTGTGTATCTAATAATAAACTTTGATTGCAGGTAGCTTATTTAATGGAGCCTTTGTGCATTAGCAGCAAAGAATCAAATGACAGCTGCTCTCCTCCATCTGGTACTAGGCAACAAGAGGAAAGGGAAATTAAAGCTACTGAAGGAGAAGGGGAGTCCTGCATAGAGACTGAAGAGCTTTTAGCAAAGGTAGATTCCTTAGTAGCTGAAAAGAAGCCACTGGGAGAAAATGGAGAGCCAGAGATGGCTCCAGTTACCCCTGATATTTGTGAAGTTCAGGAGCTAACCATAGAGAACGAAGAGGTAAGTGAATAACTTAAACTTCTGCACAGGGAGGCAGAGCAGAGTAGTTACAACACATAGGCTATCTGCGGAGAGTTAAACAACCTGGTTCAGATGCTGTTTTGTTTTTGTTTTAAAATTTTGCCAGAGGGTAAGTGCACTTGCTGGAGAGAGAAAGTAAGAAAGAACAGCCTCCCTCCTGCCCCCATGGGTAATGGTCTAGCCATAATCCTTTTCCATCTCTCCCTTCTATAGGGATTTTTGAGCATGCACACATACGTACCTGATGTGTTTTTCAAGCTATCTGATTTGAGATTTGAACTGTGTAGTTGGCTATGTAGGAGCCAACCACCTTTACTATACCACTGGCTGTCCTGATCATTTTTTAAGTTTATATTTCTTTTTAAAAGAGTGTCAAGAACACCTTTGACAGGGTCTTGCTATACTGCCATTCTCCACCCAGCCTTTCATTTAGCCTAAATCATGCCCACAGGCATGCCTCTGTTAATTTTGACCTAGGAACTGAATCCAGCCCCTTACCTTTGGCTCCAGTTTATAGTACAGTGCCACTCTATTGCCTACACCAATGTAGCTGTACCTAGATCCTGGTTTTAGTACCAGTTTTAACTGTGTAACTTTAGTCATGTTAGTGATTTTTTTCCCCCTAGATGGCACATGTCAGAGAGACATCAGAGGGAAGGGGAGATGGGAAAGTACCCTCCATAGGGAATGGTCATACTACAAAACTTCTCCTCCTGGGATTTTGGGCATGTATGAACATATGCATGTCATGTTTCTTGAGTTTCTGGGTCAGGGACTAAGAACTGTGTTGTTGGCCATGTAGAATCCAGCTGCCCCAACCACCAGGACAAAAAGCTGGCTTGTTAGTAAACATTTTAGAACCTTAATTTTCTCTACTATGAATGGAACAATAGTGCTCTATTTTGTAGGTTATTGTAAAATTTAAATGAGACAGTTCTTATTAACAGCTAGCTTAGCATAGTGCCTGACTCATAGTAAACAATAAAATTTAGAATATAATTAATTACCTTTTCTAATCTTAAGGTCAACCTTTATTTTTACTCTGTAAATAAAAAACTACCATTCAGACAGCATATCTCTTTCTCTCTCTCTCATTTTTTTTTCTTATTTATTTATTAATTCACTTTACACCATCACAACACACAAATGAATTTTCCATCCAAAATACACTGTGCATTGTCTCAATCAAGTACATCCACATATATGTTCTCAGCAAATAATTTTCCAATTCTTACGTCCTGCATACCTTGCCCTTTGTCTTGCCATCCCTGATTCCCCATCCCCCACCCTCTGCTATGTCCCA
>NW_006207460.1:329321-329947 GCF_000334495.1 Tupaia belangeri chinensis | reverse complement strand
GAACTTTTTTTTTTTTTTTTAAATATTATATTACCTAACACTCATTCCCTGAGCATCATCACAACATTCTAATTCCCATCTAGGACAAACTACATAGTGACTTAATCAAGCATGTTATCATCAATAATATTCCATTTCTACTTTCATACAATGTATACATACATATATGTTTTTTATCCTATCTTTGACCCTCTGCCCTTTCCCCCTCTCCCATTACACTATCTCTGCTATATACAGTTGTCTTCCAGGGAAGTTACTGAAAATGTGATACATGCAAGTAAAGGGAGAAGGGCCACAAGTTTAAAGTTTTCAACAATAGGGATCATAGATCCCATTCAATGTGGGATCAAGGGTGGGTCTCCTGCGGATCCGCCATTGTAGGAATGGTGCTGTGGGGCTCTACAGCGTGAGCTATCCTCGGGTATCTGGCTTCCTCAAGAATGGTAGAGTAGTTCCTGTTCTTCCCTGAGGCAATGTAGGGCTGGTAACCATCATCTTCTCACTGTCCATAGGCAGAGGAAGTCCTTCTATATAATATATTTCTCAACTAGTTTAAGACAGCTAAAGATTCTTTCTGTTGCTTACAGTTGCAAGTTCTCAATCCTTGTTTTCGGCTTCAGCTTGCT
>NW_006207460.1:309868-321417 GCF_000334495.1 Tupaia belangeri chinensis | reverse complement strand
GGAGACCCGCAGCTGGGCCCGGGTGGGCTGGCGCAGGGCCTACTCCACCCGCCGCCGCCTCGCTCGCTCGGCCTCTCTCTCATTTTTAAAAATTTGTTAGAGGGCACCACATATGCTCACCAGAGACAGACAGAAAGGAAAAGGGAGAAAGTACTCCCTAATGGGATGTGGTCACACTACAATCCCTTCTTTTTCATTTCTCCATCCTGTTGGGATTTGGGGCATGCATGTACATATGCCTGGGATGTTTTTCAGGCCACAGGTCTTGGATTTGAACCATGTGGGTTGGCCATGTGAGAGCTGACTCTCTTAAGCACCAGACCAGAAAATAGCCCAATAGTAAATCTTTTTCTAAAATTTTCGGTGTTTGCTGGCATTCTCAGGGGGAGGTTCAACAAGACTCTAAAGAGGAAGACCAAAGTGAAGGGTATGTGTCAGAAATGGAAGACCATTCCCCTTCAGGTGAGTGTGATGATGGCTTCAGCATCCAAGAGACTCCCCTGGTGGATATCCTTTTCAGTCATGCTACCTCCTCAAAGCTGTAAGTACAGATTTTTATCTAAGGTTGTTAAAATTCATACTTCTGTTAATGTCTATTTGAATATGTTAACATGAAATAAATTTTTTAAAAATAATTATTTTATTTTATTTATCATAACTGGTTTTTTTTATTACCAGAGAAGGACAGAGAGAGAGAGAGAGAAAGCGAGAAAGCAAGCCATCAGGTCTGGGACTTGAACTATGGTCGGCCATGAAGGAGTCCAGCACCCTTATCACCATGCCACCTGCCAGCCCCCAAATCAATTACTTTTATAAGTTAAGAAAAAGGAAATTAGGGAACCAGCAGTTAGCGTAATGGCTATGTCGCTGGACTCCCACGTAGTCAACCGCGGTTCATGTCCCGGACCCGGTGGCTTAAAACTCACGCCGGGCGCGTGTGCGTGCGTGCCCAAGATCCCGAGAGGAGAATGGAGGAGAAGGGATTGCGGCGTGACCATCCCCCCTGGGGGGTGATTTCTCGCTTTCTGTCTCTATG
The DNA here is from genome assembly GCF_000334495.1 of Tupaia belangeri chinensis. Classification (NCBI taxonomy): domain Eukaryota; kingdom Metazoa; phylum Chordata; class Mammalia; order Scandentia; family Tupaiidae; genus Tupaia; species Tupaia belangeri. Next base: position 320,381 of record NW_006207460.1, on the reverse strand, counting down.
TCTCTCTCTGTCTGTCTGGCGAGCGCACGCGCCCTACAGTGAAAATCTCTCCAAAAAAAAAAAAAGAAAAGAAGAAAAAGGAAATTAGAAAACACTAAAATTACATTTAGAAAACACTATCAATAGAATTACATGCAACTTTTGTTTTCAGAGGTTTTTGCCTGAGGGTGTGTGTGCTCACTGGAGAGAGAGATACAGAGACAGTGAGAGGAAAAGTGAGACGTCACCCCCCAGGGCAAATGGCCATGCCAAAATCCCTTCTCCATTCTCTTCCCCAGATCTTGGCCGCTCATGCACATGCATTATGTTTGATTTTCAAGCTTCAGGATCTGGGACTTGAACCATGGTTGGCCATGTGGGAGTCCAATGATGTAACTCTTATGCCATCTGCTGGTCCTGAATTAAATGCAATTTTAACATCATATGACTAGAAGTCTAGGAGACTGTATGATAGAGCAGTTGTGCTCTTTAAGACCAACTTATATGGCAACATTCTGAATTTGTGTCCAGAAACCTCTCAGTATGCTTGACATGTACATACCCATAATCTGGGTTTGGCTGAATGCTGGGGATAGATCGTAACATCAAGACCCTATTCTGGCTACCGTCTCTCTGTCGTTCTCTTCTGTCTTCTCTTGCTCATAGAAGAAATAAATAAACTTAAAGAAAACAAAGAAAAAATTGTACATGCTTTCCTGTTACAAAACAAGTTTGTTTCATCACCGTTAAGAATCTCTTTCTGAATCAGCAGATGGTGTAATAGTTATGTTCCTGGACTCCCACATAGTCAACTGTGGTTTGAGACCTGGACCTGGTGGCTTAAAACTCACAGTGGGTGCATGTGCATGCATGCCCAAAATCCTGAAAAGAGAATGAAGGAGCAGGGATTGAGGCATGGTCAACCCCCCTGGGTAGTGATTTATCGTTTTCTGTCTTTGTTTCTCTTGCAAGCGCACACACCCTATAGCAAAAATCTCTCAAATAAGTAAATAAGAAAGAAAAAAGAAAGAATCTCCTTTGGGGGGACCAGCAGATGGTGTAATGGTAATGTTGCTGACTCCCACATAGTTGACCACAGTTTGGGTCCTGGGCCTAGTGGCTTAAACCTCATGTCAGGCACGTGTGCATGCATGCCCAAGATCCTAAGAGGAGAATGGAGGAAAAGGGATTGTGGCTCCCCCCCCCCCCCGGGGGGGGGTGACTTCTCACTTTCTGTCTCTCTGGCGAGGGCATGTGTAAGATAGCAAAAATCTCTCTCAAAAAAAAGGGAGAGAGAGGGAGAGAGAGGGAGGGAGGGAGGGAGGGAAGGTGGAAGGGAGGAAGGAAGAAAGAAATCTCTTTTGGGGGACCAGCAGATGGTGTAATGGTTACATCACTGAACTGCCATGTAGTTAATCACAGTTCAAGTCCAGGACTCAATGGCTTGAAAGTCAGGTCAGGTGTGCCTGTGTGGGCCCAAAATCCCAAGAGAACGGAGGAGAAGGGATTGCAGCAGGGCCATCTCCCCTGGGAGTGATTTCTCGCTTTCTCTCTGGTTATTGTACATGCCCTATGGCAAAAAAAAAAAAACTCCAAAAAGGAAAGAATCTCTTTTGAGGGGGTTGGTGTGAATGTGGGGGCAGCAGGTAGCGTGGTGCTTAAGGTGCTGGATTCCCACATAACTGACTATGGTTCAAGTTCTGGTGACTTGAAAATCACTCCCAGCATTTGTGAATGCATGCCCAAGATCCCAGAAGCAAAAGGGACTGCACTGTTGCCATCTTCCCTGGGGGGTAATTTCTCACTTTCCTTCTTACTGTCCCTGTCTCTTTCTTTCTCCAGTGATCACATGCGCCTATGGCAAAATCCTCTTTAGAAAATATCTCTTTTACAAGTAATCCTCCTAGGACCAGCAGTGAGCGTAATGGCTATGTTGCTGGACTCCCATGTAGTAGACCACGTTTCGAGTCCTGGACTCGGTGGTTTAACATGCCGGGCGCGTGTGCATGCGTGCCCAAAATCCCGAGAGGAGAATGGAGGAGAAGGGATTGCGGTGCGGCCATCCCCCCTGGGGGGGGGTGATTTCTTGCTTTCTGTCTCTCTCTGTTTTTCTGGCGAGCACACGTGCCCTATAGCAAAAACCTCTCCAAAAACAAAAAACAGAAAACAAGTAATCCTCCTAATTACATTTATTTCAGAAGCATTGCAGTTAGACTGTCCCTTTAGTTTAGTAATATACAGTGTACCTCTTTTAAAAGTACTAAAACAACTCCTATAACTTGAAATTAAAAATTATTTTTGAGCCAAGACTGGTGGTTAAGGCAGCTAGACCCCACATAGCTGACTGCATAGTTTGAATCCCGGACATGGCGGCTTGAAAAGCATGCCAGGCACATGTGTGCATGTGCCCAAAATTCTGAGAGGAGGGAGCTATGGAGGAAAAGGGATTGTGGTGTATGACCATTCTCCATGGAGACTGCTTTCTTGCTTTCCCTCTCTCTGGTGAGTGCATGTACCCTTTGCCAAAATTAAAAACAAAAAGATTATTTGAAGTTTATGTTCTTATTTCTTTTTCACCTATCTTGGAAAATTGTTTATGTAATCTAATTTTTTTAACAGATAATTTAGGGACTAAAATGCACATTATAGAATCCTTCTTTTGTTAGTGAATTCCTGAACAAAGTTATTTTTGTTAATGATAATAAATAATAGTTCTTCTTCTGGGCCTGCTCTATCTGTCAACAGAATATAGGATGAACTGGGGCCAGTAGGTGATGTGGTGGTTAAGGCACTGGACTCCCACCTGGCTGACCACAGTTCAAATTCTGTACCTGGTGGCTTGCTTTCTCACTTCCCTGCCTCTCTTTTTCTCTTTCTCTCATCTCTCTCTGATGAGTATACATGCCTTATAGCAAATTTTAAAATAATAATAATAAATAAAATTAAATATACTTTTAAAACATTTTTAAAAAAAGAATGTAGGCGTGGTTTGTGTCCCGGACCCGGTGGCTTAAAACTCACGCCCGGTGCGTGTGCGTGTGTGCCCAAGATCCCGAGAGGAGAATGGAGGAGAAGGGATTGCGGCGTGACCATCCCCCCTGGGGGGTGATTTCTCGCTTTCTGTCTCTATGTCTCTGTCTGTCTGGCGAGCGCACGTGCCCTATAGCAAAAACCTCTCCTAAAAAAAAAAAAAAAGGAATATAGGAGGAACTATTTCTTTATTCACTACATCCTAGATTTACCCACATTATCTGTGGGAAGGCAAAATGAATAGTTATTCTAATGTTCTATTGTTTAAGGTATATAGTTGAACCATGAATTTTTTTTTTTGAGAATGGCTTCATTTGTTGTTGTTGTTTTAATTTACTATGGGACACATATGGTTACTGGAGAGAGAGGAAAAGTGAGAAAGCAACCCCTGGGAGGGATGACCGTGCCACAGTCCCTTCTCTATTCTCCTCTTGGGATTTTGGGCATACATATATGCTCCTGGTGTGTGTTTCAAGCCAGTAGGTCCAGGACTCAAACCGCATAGTTGTCCATGTGGGATCCAGGTGCCTTAACCACTCTGCCATCTAGCTGGCCCCATTTGCTTTTTTTTTTTTTTTCTTTCCTTTTTTTTTTTTTTTTTAAGAGAGATTTTTGCTATATGGTGTATACACTCATGGGAAAGACAGAGGACAGAAAGCAAGAAATCACCTCCCCCCCACACACACAGGGGGGAATGGCCACACCCAACCCCTTCTTGTCCATTCTCCTCTTAGGATTTTGGGCACGCATGCACATATGCCCACCGTGGGACTTGAACCACGGTCGACTACATGGGAGTCCAACAACATGTAACCATTATGCCATCTGCTGGTGCCCCTATTTGCTTTTTCACACTCCCTGTATAAGTATGAGCATACAGTACTGAGATGACCTATCTTGACTACACATAGAATAGAGAGTCTGCAATCTAAGGTTTTTTTTTGTTTTTTCCTTAGTTTTTGCTATAGGATGCATGTGCTTGGTCGAGAGAGAGAAAGTAAGAAAGAACCCCTGGGGGAATGGCCATGCTGCAATCCCTTCTTCTCCATTCCCCTTTTGGGATTTTGGGCATGTATGCACACATGCCCAGTATGTTTTTTGAGTTGCCAGGTCCAGGACACACTGTAAAGTCAACCCTCTTTTTTTTTTTTTTTTTGGAGAGATTTTCACTGTAGGGCACGTGCGCTCGCCAGACAGACAGAGAGAGACAAAGAGACAGAAAGCGAGAAATCACCCCCCAGGGGGAATGGTCACGCCGCAATCCCTTCTCCTCCATTCTCCTCTCGGGATCCTGGGCATGCACGCACACGCGCCCGGCGTGAGTTTTAAGCCACCGGGTCTGGGACACGAACTGCGGTCGACTACGTGGGAGTCCAGCGACATAGCCATTACGCTAACTGCTGGTTCCCAAGTCAACCATCTTAACCAGGCCAGCCCTGCAATCTAAGATGTCTTATCTTCTGTTAGTTCAGCCTCTTAGATGCCGTGCTCTACACCTTTATCTTAGAATTTAGGTTAAACATGAAAATCTTCACTAGATTGCAGTAGATATTGGGCAGCTCAATACCTAGGAGTTAAGGGAGTAATCCCACATGGCCGACCAGTATTTAAATCCCAGCTCTGGCAACTTCAAAATCATGGCTGGGTGTGTGTGCATGCATGCCCTAAGTTCTGACAGAATGGAGAAATGGAGGAGAAGAGATTGCAACATGACCATATCTCATTGGGGTATGAGATTATATAATACATATTATTATAATTATGTTAAGATTTAAAAAAATATATATATATATAAATTATTATCTTTATAAAATTATAAAAAGAAAGAGGGTCAGTTGGTGGTGTGGTGATTAAGGTGGCTCGATCCCACATGGCTGCCTGATTGGTTCAAGTCCCAGACCCAGTGACTTGAAAAACATGCTTGGCATGTATATATGCATAGATGCCCAAAATCTCAAGAGGAGAATGGAGGAGAAGGAATTGTGGCATGGTTATCCCCTGGGGGGTGATTTCTTACTTTCTTTTTTGTTTTATTTTGTTTTTAAAGAATTATTTAATTTCATTTTTAATCATTATTTTTTTTTAATTTGATATAGTGCAAGTGCATTTACCAGAGAGAGAGAAAAAGCCACCAGGTCGGGGCTTGAACCATGGTCAGCCATGTGGAAGTCTAGAGCCCCAACCACCATGCCACCTGCTGGCCCCAATTTCTTGTTTTTGTTTTTGTTTTTGTTTTTGTTTTAATCTCTCTCTCTCTTTCTCTTGCAAGTACATGTGTCCTATAGCAAAAACTTAAAAGAAAGCAACAGATAATGATAATTAATCTTAGTTGACTAGATATCTTCAGTGGAGCTATGAAGCTGAGTTCTTGGCTCAATTATAGTAGAAGTATTAGATACTATCTCTTGGCAGGCTCAGTCCACACAGGAGGCTTGATTTGGTTCCTTGACCATCTTTTTTTCTTTTTTTTTTGAAATAATTATTTATTCAATTCCATTTCTTCTTCTTATTTTTTCAGTTTCACTGGAGAGAGACAGAGAGAGAGAGAGAAGGCAAGAAAGCAAGCTGGTAGGTCCAGGACTCAAACCATAGTCAGTCATGTGGGAAATCCAGCCTCTAACCCCCATGCCACCTGCCAGCCTCAGATTGCTCAACCATCTTAAAAAGGAGAGCAAGTAAGCTAGCCAGTGGCCTGGTAGGTGGCTGGATCCCAGATGACTGACTGCATGGTTTGAATCCTGGTCCTAGCAACTTGAGAGACATGCCAGACACGTGTACATGGATGCTCAAAATCCTGAGAGGAGAAGCTGACAGGTGGGGTGGTGGTTGAGGGTGCTGGACTCCCACATAGCCAACTTGTGGTTCAAGTCCCGAATCTGGAAGCTTGCTTCCTCCCTTCCTCTCTCACTCTGTTCCATTCTGGTCTAATTAAAATAAATAAATAAATAAATAAATAAATAAAGTTAAATAAAATAATTCTTTAAAAAGACAAAAAAATTTTTTAAAAAATCCTGAGAGGATAATAGATTGTGGTGTGGCCATACTCCCTGGGTGTTGCTTTCTCACTCTCCCCAACTCACTCACTCTCATTGTCTTTCTCTGGTGAGTACACACTCTATAACAAGCATAAAATTAAAAATAAAAACTAACTAAAATTAATGACATAAATAACAGTGCTACTGTAAGATTGACATATGTATTTAAAGGGGGGCACCAGCAGGTAGTATAGTGAGTAAGGTACTGGACTCCCACATGGCCTACCCTGGTTTGAGTCCCAGACCCAGTAGCTTCAAACTCATGCCAAGACCATATGCATGCATGCCCAAAATCCCAAGAGGAGAATGGAGGAGAAGGGATTGTGGTGTGGCCATCTTCCCTGAGATGGCGATTTTTCACTTTCTGTTTCTGACTCTCCAGGAAGCACATGCACCCTATAGCAAAAAATCTCTTTTAAAAAAAAATGCTGGACATGCACCTAATAGTCCCTGTTACTTGAGACGTTGAGGCAGGAGGATAATGACAGCAATACCCTGTTTAAAAACATGATCAACAGGTGGTGTGGTGGTTAAGTTGCTGTATCCCATATGGCTGACTGCTATATGAGTCCCAGACCTGGCGGCTTAAAACATATAGGTGCATGTGTATGCATTCCCCAAATCCTGAGAGGAGAATGAAGGAGAAGGGATTGTGGCATGGCCATCCTCTGCTCTGTCTCTGTGTGTCTGTCCCTCTCTGGTGAGTGCATGCACCCTATAGAAAAGTCGGGGAAAAAAAAAGGCCCATACACATTACTCCCTCCCACTCCTCATATACACACACACTAACAAAATCGAGTTTTCTTGTTATTAGGAGGAAAGTTTAAAGCTACTTTAAAAGATAGACATTCTTGGGGGGACCATCAGGTGGCGTGGTAGTTAAGGGTGCTGGACTCCCACATGGCCGACTGCGGTTCAAGTCCCGAACCTGACAGCTTGCTTTCTCACTTTCTCTCTCACTCTGTCCCTCTCTGGTCAAATTAAGTAAATAAATAAAGTTAAATAAAATAATTCTTTTTTTAAAAAAAGATAGACATTATGGGGCTAGTTAGTGGTGTGGTGGTTAAGGGCACTGGACTCCCACATGGCTGATTGCGGTTCGAGTCCTGGACCTGACAGCTTGCTTTTTCACTTTCCCTCTCTTTCTCACTCTCTCTGTCCCTCTCTGGTCAAATTAAAATGAATGAATCAATCAATAAATAAAGTTAACTTAAATAATTCTTAAAAAAAAAAAAAAAGGTAGATATTCTCGGGAGCAGCAGATGGCGTAATGGTTACATCGCTGGATTCCCATGTAGTTGACTGTGGTTTGAGTCCTGGATCTGGAGACTTACAGTTCATGCAGGTGCGTGTGTATGCATGCCCAAGATCCTGAGAGGAGAATGGAGGAGAAGGGATTGTAGTGTGTCCATCCTCCCAGGGAATGATTTCTCCCTTTCTGTCTGTTTATTTCTGTCTCTGACAAATGCATGCGCCCTATAACAAAAATCTCTACCAAAAAAAAAAAAAAAAAAAAGGAAACATTCCCAGGGCCAACAGATGTTGTGGTGGTTAAGGTTAAAGTACTGGACAATTAAATGAGCAACTGCTGGTGACTTGAAAATTACACCATGTGCATGCATTCCCAAAATCCTGAGAGGAGAATGGAGGAGAAGATACTGTGGCATGGCCATCCCGACAAGGGGTGATTTCTCAGGATCTCTGTCTCCGAATGGAGGAGAACATATTGTGGTGTGACCATTCCCCCAGGGGTTATTTCTCAGTATCCCTGTCTCTTTCAAAAAAAAAAAAGACATACTCTAGGTCCCTTTTCTCTGGCTTATCCCTTAGTTTGTACTGATTCTCAGGTGTAAAGAGAGGTAAAACTTTTGGAGTACTACTCCAAGTCTTCCACTCCTACATTTTTACTTGTAGTTACTTGGCATGTATTTCCAAATAGGTAGAAATTAAGGTAACCAGGTGATTATTTTAAAAAATATTTATGGCAAAGTTGGTTGGTACAGAGCATGGAGCCAACAGGTGGCATAGTGATTAAGGTGCTGGAGTCCCATGTGGTCAACCACAGTTCGAGTCCTGGACCCGGCCATCTTGAAAATCATGCTGGGCACGTGTATGCCTACCCAAAATCCTGAGAGGAGAATGAAGGAAAAGGGATTGCAGCATGGCTATCCCCCCAGGGGACGATTATTCACTTTCTGTTTCTGTGTGTGTGTGTATGTCTCTCTCTCTCTGGTAATCACAAAAAATCTCTCAAAACAAAAAAAGAAAGAAAGAAAGAAAAAAATATTACGGAGCCTAACATGTCCTTTTTATACACTGAAAATATTGAATATCTTTTAGGTGGATGTATGAACAAGATTATAACACCAGTACCAAGGAGCTATTGTTAATTTTGGTTGACTGCTAGAAACAAAGGAAGAATTTTGTTTTTGGCTTTAAATGCCTTATTCTGATACAGGCCCTGTAACTAATAGCATATAAGAATAAGTTGACTGTAGACATAATGAAGTTAATGTTTTTGTGACAGGTGATTTAGATGCAGATGAGATACTACACAATGAAAATGAATAGTTATGTGGAGAACTCAGATTGGAGAAAGATAATTAGATGTGAGTTATGGTGCTCAAATGGATACGGATTGTGTGGTACATAAAGCAAAATAGAGGTGTGAAAGCTAAGATGTGACAAGAACCCATTTAGAGGAAATAATGCAGTGTATAAAGTGGGAAGTAAAACATGATGTTTAACTTTGGAGTAAATAGAAAACTTGTCAATTGGGAAAAATGGACCATGGGTGTTATAGTCCTTCAGGTGTTAATTTGGAGTGCTAAGTCTTTAAGAAAATCTCATTACCCACATGAAGAAGATAAAATACCCTTTGTGAATTACTGTCTCTTTTGTCATGTTTTATCCTGTAGTACTGATCTAAGCCATGGTGACCCTATTCAGGATCATTTGCTATTTAAGAAGACTCTCCTGCCAGTCTGGAAGATGATTGCCAGTCACAGGTAGGTTGCTAAAGTGGTAATAGGATAATGTTCAGAACTCAAGTGATTATATATATTTGTGCTTACCCGTAAAAGGAGATATGTTCACCCCTCACATGAGTCATGGTTCAGAGACAGATCCTGTATCTAAGCCTGGTTTAGCCATAAGTACCCACAGCTACTTTCACAAGTCTGTCCAAAAAATTAGTTGATATACAATTTGAATTACCTCTAGAATGCCATTCCTATTATATGATAAGATATCTGTGTCTCCTTCCAATTTGTATGTTCTTTTTTTCCACAGAAACAGGGCTTCAGGAACTTTGAATAAATTTGAGTTCTAAGTCAGAACATTATAATAATAGTTAAATATTTTTGTAGTTTTTTTCTAGGGTTTATTTTTATTCATGATAGTATATATGTGTGCAGGAGAGAAAAAGAGAGAACACACTCAGCAGGGTCTTACCCTGCTGCAATCCCCTTTCTCTAGCTCTCCAATTTATGAGGATCTTAGACATGTGCCCAGCATATTTTCATGTCAATCTGGGGATTAGAACCCATGGTTAGCCACGTGGCTTCTAGCACTACAGTTCAGTTCTCTATGAACTGGGCCATTAGGCTGGGCTTAGTGAATTTGTGTGTTTTAATTCCCTCTCAGTTTGACAATAGGAAACTAGTAGATTTCTTTCTAATAATATTCACCATCTACATTCTCCTAAGGGAGAATGTGTGCCCATGATCCCAGGAGGGGAATGGAGGAGAAGGGACTGGATTGCAATGTGGCCAAACCCCCTGGGAAGTGATTTCTCACTTTCCCTTTCACTGTCTCTCTCTCTCTCTTTGGTAAGCCCCTGTGCCCTATGGCAAAAACCTCTAAAAAAAAAAAAAAAGATTAAATATTATTTATTCAATTTTATTTATTATTATTATTGTTTTTATTCTATTTTTCCCCCTAATTTGCTATAGAGCACTTATTCTCTCTCAACAGAGAGAAAGAGAATAAATAAGCAAGCCAATGGATCCGGGATTCGGATTGTGGTAGGCCATGTGGGAGTCTAGTTCCTTAACCACCATGCCACCTGGTGACCCCAAGGAAAATCTTAACAAAAACTGAGTCATACTCTGTAGTTCTTTTTGTTGTTTTGTTTAAATTTTTGCTGTAGGGCATTTATACTTGCTGGAAATAGAAACAGAAACCAAGATAGCACTCCCAAGGGGGATGGCCAGGCCAGAGTCCCTTCTCCTTCACTCTCCTCTCAGTATTTTGAGCACTCACTCACTCACATGTTCCCAGTGTGCTCCCCAAGCCACAGAGTCCAGGATTCAAAGGGCATAGTCGACCATGTGAGATCCAGCTGTCTCTACCTCCACACCATCAACTGACCCACATACTCTGTAATTTTAAGTATTCTTGTTCGAAGCCATTGTTCCCATTTAGAGAGACTTGCCAGGGTTTTTTTCATCCTTTTTGGGTTTGTTCCT
>NW_006207460.1:308218-309837 GCF_000334495.1 Tupaia belangeri chinensis | reverse complement strand
GGTGCAGCAGTCCATTTTTGAAGCCTGTGTCAGAGAGGCAGGCCCCAGGGTACAAGGATGTGGTGAAAAGGTCAGTGGGAAGGGATCAAGAAGGTTGGTTACTTTTATGTCTTTTCATTCTTTATTTTTCATCTATTGGATTATTTCTTTATTTTATTTATATTACAGGCATACCTTGGAGATATTGCAGGCTTGGTTCCAGACCACTGCAATAAAGCAAGTCACACTATTTTCTTGGTTTCCCAGTACATTTAAAAGTTATGTTTATGCTATACTGTAGTCTATTAAGTGTGCAATAAATAACGTGTAAAGAATGTCTTTTAAAACATTGATTTAAAAATGCCTTATTGCTAAAAATTGGTAAAGATCATCTCAGTCTTCAGCAGGTCATAATCTTGTTGCTGGTGGAGGGGTGTGGATAACTGCTGACTGATCAGGGTGGTGATTACTTAACGTTGGGGGTGTGTGTGTGACAATTTCTTAAAATAAGATGGCAGTGAAGTTTGTCACATCAGTTGACTTATTCTCACCGAAGATTGTTCTGTGGCATGTAATACTGTTTGGTAGCATGTTACCCACAGTGGAACTTATTTCAAAATTGGAGTCAATCCTCTTAAACCCTGCTATAGCTTTATCAACTAAGTTTATGAAATATTTTAAATCCTTTGTTGTCATCTCAACAATGTTCACAGCATCTTGACCAGGAATAGATTCCATCTCAAGAAACAACCATCTTTGCTAACAAGAAGCAACTCCTCATCCATTAAAGGTGTTGTTTTGGAGAACCAGCAGTTAGCGTAATGGCTATGTCACTGGACTCCCATGTAGTCGACCGCGGTTCACGTCCCAGACCCGGTGGCTTAAAACTCACGCCAGACGCGTGTGCGTGCGTGCCCAAGATCCCGAGAGGAGAATGGAGGATAAGGGATTGCGGCGTGACCATCCCCCCTGGGGAGTGATTTCTTGCTTTCTGTCTCTTTGTCTCTCTGTCTGGGGAGCACCCGCACCCTATAGTGAAAAAAACCTCTCCAAAAAAAAAAAAAAGGTGTTGTTTTGTTTTGCCAGAAGGCAGGTGAACTCCTCAGAGAGAGGCAGGGAAGGGGTAATGAGAAAGTACCCCTAACCCCCCATGGGGAATGGTCACTCCCAATCCCTTCTTCTCCATCTCTCCTTTTGAGATTTTGGGCACGCCGACATACCCAGCCTGCATGTCTTTCAGACTACTGGGTCTGGGACTTGAACTGTGTAGTCAGCATGTGGTTGGGGTGCTGGACTCCCACATGGATGACCACAGTTCAAGTCCTGGACCTGATGGCTTGTTTTCTTTCTTTCTTTTTTTTTTCTATTTTTTAAAATTTATTAATTTATTTTTCTTTTTTAACATTAATATGCTATACATCATTACAGTATACAAAATGAATTTTTCATCCAAAATACACTGTCTGTTGGCTCAATCAAGCACATCAACATATGTGTTATCAACAAACAATTTTTCATTTCTTATGTCTTGTATATTTTATTTATTTATTTATTTTTTGCCATCCTTGATTCCCTATCCCTAACCCTCTGCCCTGTCCAACCCTCCTCCCATTGTCTCTGGTATTCATGATTGCTTTCTA
>NW_006207460.1:302626-307512 GCF_000334495.1 Tupaia belangeri chinensis | reverse complement strand
TTGCCCATTTTCTTAGTTTTTGAACTCTTATTTCTGTGTGTCTGCATTTAGTTTTACTGACATAGCACTCCCTTAATAACTTCTTGGAGATCTGGTCTGGTGCTGGTAAAGTCTTTCAGGTTTTGTTTATCTGGGAAAGTTCATGTCTTTTCTTCCCAAATGAATGATAAACTTGCTGGGTACAGAATTCTCGGTTGAAATTGCTTTTCCCTTAATACTTTGAATGGCTTGCTTTCTTTCAAATAAACAAATAATAATGATACATAAAATTCTTTTTTTTTGTTTTTAGTTTTTTTTTTGTAGAGTGTGTGTGCTCACTAGAGAGAAAGAGAGACAGAAAGCAAGAAATTATCCTCCAGGAAGATGGCCATGCTGCAATTCCTTCTCCACTAACTTCTCAGGATTTGGGGGACACCTGCATACATACGCAGTGTGTGATTTTCTTTTTAGAAGTTTTTGCTATAGGGCGCATGCGCTCGCCAGAAAGACAGAGAGAGACAAAGAGACAGAAAGCTAGAAATCACCCCCAGGGGGGATGGTCACTCTGCAATCCCTTCTCCTCTTTTCTCCTCTCAGGATCTTGTGCACGCACATACACACGCCCAGTGTGAGTTTAAGCCACCGGGTCTGGGACTCGAACTGCGGTCAACTACATGAGAGTCCAGTGAAATAGCCATTACACTAACTGCTGGTTCTGCCAGTGTGTGTTTTAAGATACCAGGTCCAGGGCTCAAACCATGGTTGACTATGTGGGAGCCCAGCAACCTAACCATTACATCATCTGCTGGTACCCAAATAAATAGTTCTTTTTTTTTTTTTTTAGAATTATTTTATTTAACTTTATTTATTTATTTTTAAATTTTGATGAGATAGAAAATGAGAAAGCGAGAAAGCAAGCCACCAAGTTCAGAACTCAAACCATGGACAGCCATATGAGAGTCCAGTGCCCTTAACCATCACACCGAGCCCTGAAATAAAAAATTTTTTTTTTTTTTTTTTTTTTTTTGAGGGGATTTTGCTATAGGGCACATGCACGTGCCAGAAAGACAGAGAGAGACAGAAAGCGAGAAGTTACCCCTTGAGAGGATGGCCACGCTGTAGTTCCTTCTCTTCCATTTTCCTCTCAGGATGTTGGGCACCCACACACACGTGCCCGGTGGCTTATTTATTGTGTACTTGCAGATATTATGGGTTTTATTTTATTATTATTTTAATAAGCCACCAGGTCTGGGATTCAAACCGAGGTCAACTACATGGGAGTCCAGCGACGGAGCCATTACGCCTTCTGCTGGTCCCTTGAAATAAATTGTTATTATTATTATTATTATTATTGCTATAGGGCTTGTGTGCTCGACAGACAGAGAGATAGAAAGCGATAAATCACTCCCCGAGGGGATGGCCACACCGCAATCCTTTCTCCTCCATTCTCTCGGGACCTTGGGCACGCACACACACGCGCCCGGCGTGAGTTTTAAGCCACTGGGTCGGGACGCAAACCACGGTCTACTACATGGGAGTCCAGTGACATAGCCATTACACTAACTGCTGGTCCTGAAATAAATTATTCTTAAAAAAAATTTCATCATGAGATTGCAGCAATTCAGACACATCTTCAGGCTCCACATCTAATTCTAGTTATGTCCACCACATCCACAGTTACTCTTTTTTTATGTAATTATTAATTTATTTAATTCTTTTTTTTTTTTTTTAATTTGACCAGAGAGAGACAGAGAGAAAGGGGGAAAGTAGGCCATTACGTCCAGGACTTGAACCGTGATCAGCTATGTGGGAATCCAGTGCCTTTAACCACCACACCACCTGCTGGCCCCTGCAGTTACTTCTTTCAGTAAAGACTTAAATACATACATTTATCACTTAAAGTCACTGATTTATATGAATGTGGTTTGTGACACCCCAAAACAATTACACTAGTGACAGCAAGGATTCTAATCACAGATCACCATAATAGGTATTACTTAGTAATAATGGAAAAGTTTGAAATATTGCAAGAATCACCAAATTGTGACAGACATAAAGGGAGCACCATTGGGAAAATGGTGCCAATGATTTGCTTGACACAGGGTTGGTATAAACCTTCAGTTTGTAAAAATAATAATAAAATAAAACCCATAATATCTGCAAGTACACAATAAAGTGAATAAAAGTTATGACTATACTTAGAAATGCAAGATATGGTTTATAACCAAACAAATTTGTATAGTTATGGCGAGCTCAGTATTGTTTGAGATGGAATGTAGAGAAGAAAAGGATAATATAAGCTTTTCATTTCATGTTTTTTTCAGTATGGACTTTAAAGTAATATGAAATAGTATCCATTTGTTATAATCTTTTTTTAGAAATTATTTTATTTATCTTTATTTAATTATTTATTTTAATTTGACCAGAGAGGGAGAGAGAGAGAGTGAGAGAGAAAGTAAGAAAGCAATCTGCCAGGTACAGGACTCTAACCATGACTGGCCATGTGGAAGTCCAGTGTTTTTAATCACCACACCACCTGCCGGCCCCCATTCATTATAATATATATATATTTTTTTTTTTGGAGAGGTTTTCGCTATAGGGCGCGTGTGCTCGCCAGACAGAGATATAGAGACAGAAAGCGAGAAATCACCCCCCAGGGGGGATGGTCACGCCGCAATCCCTTCTCCTCCATTCTCCTCTCGGAATCTTGGACATGCACGCACACGCGCCCGGCGTGAGTTTTAAGCCACCGGGTCCAGGACGTGAACTGCAGTCGACTACGTGCGAGTCCAGCGACATAGCCATTACACTAACTGCTGGTTCCCCATTATAATATTACATTAGCCTTTGACATTGTTCTTTTGGAGAAAAACTTTAAAAGGACCCCTGTATTAATTTGGGCAATGAGTTATATGTATGCTAAGGCAAACATGTTAATCTAAATGGAAGTTACAAACATTAATGGATTACCGTATTTTGGATTTTTTATAGCATAGTACATCCAAAATGTTTTCATAAATCAGTGTGGCAGTAGAGTATAAAATAAAAAATCAAGAAGGGGACCAGCAGGTAGTGTTGTGGTTAAGGTGGCTGAATCCCATTTGGCCAACTGTGTGGTTTAAGTCCTGGACCTGGCAGCTTGAGAAGCACGCTGGGCACATATGCATGCATGCCCCAAGTCCCAAGAAGAGCCTGGAGGAGAAGGGATTGTGGAATCACCATCTCCCCTAGGGGATGCTTTCTCATTTTCTCTCTCTCTCTCTGTCTCTCTGGTAAGCACACACACCCTATTGAAAGCTAGAAATAAATTTAAAAGATCAGGAAGGAGACCAGCAGGTGGCATGGAGGTTAAGGCACTGGACTTCCATATGGCCGACCATGGTTCAACTTCTGGACCCAGCAGCTTGAAAGACATACCAGGTACATGTGTATGCATGCCCAAAATCCTGAGAGGAAAATGGAGGAGGAGGATTGTGGTATGACCATCATCTTGGTGGAGTGATTTTTCACTTTGTCTCTCTGGCGAGCATATGAGCCCATTAGCAAGAAATCTCTAAAAGGAAAAAAAATAGGTTTAGGAAGGGATTTTTGGTGTCTGTCTTACTTTATTTGTGCTGCCATAATAAAATACCACAGACTAGCTAATTTATACCACAGACTGGGTAATTTATAAATGATAGAAAATTATTGCTCATGGTTTTAGAGGGTGGAAAGTTCATGATCAAGGTGCCAGCATGATTGGTATCTGCTGAGGGCTGCTCTTTTTTTTGGGGGGGAGAGGTTTTTACTATAGGGCGCGTGCGCTCACCATAAAGACAGAGAGAGACAGAGAGATAGAAAGCGATAAATGCCCCCCCCCCAGGGGGATGGCCACACTGCAATCCCTTCTCCTCTATTCTCCTCTTGGGATCTTGGGCACACACGCACAGACGCCCGGTGTGAGTTTAAGCCACTGGGTCCGGGACTTGAATTGCAGTCGACTACATAGGAGTTCAGCGATATAGCCATTACACTAAGTACTGGTCCCCTGAGGGCTGCTCTTTGCTTCTAAGATAACAGCTCTGAACTCTACATCATTGAAAGGGAATGAATGCTATATTCTCTCATGGCAGAAGGGACAGAAAGGCAAGAGGGTGTTCCAATCAACCTCAAATTCTTTTTGTTTTTTTTTTGAGAGGTTTTTGGTATAGGACGTGTGCACTCAGAGAGAGACAGACAGAAAGTGAGAAATCACTCCCCCGGGGGGACGGCCACGTTGCAATCCCTTCTCCTCCATTCTTCTCTTGGGATCTTGGGTACACACACACATGCACCCACCGTGAGTTTAAGCCACCGGGTCTGGGACTCGACCTGGAGTCAGCTACATGGGAATCCAGCAACAAAGCCATTACACCATCTGCTAGTCCCAACCTCAAATTCTTTTAAAAGGATGTTAAACTCATACATGAAAGTAGAACCATCAGGATTTAATCACCTCCCAAAGGCCACACCTTTTAATACTATTACATTGAGGATTGAGTTTTAACATGAATTTAGAGTGAATACTATTATTCAAACCACAGCAGAAACAAACTCTTTCATTATTTTTTAAAAATATTTATTTATTTTTAATTATTTATTTAATTTTATTAATTAATTCATTTCTTTTAATTTGACCAGAGAGAGACAGAGAGAGAGAGAAAGCTGCCAGGCCCAGGACTTGAACGGTTGGCCATGTAGGAGTCTAACGCCTTACCTACCATGCCACCTGCTGGTCCCAAACTCTTTCATTCTTAAATGTAAGAAACTAAGGCTTAGAGGTGGAGGTGGTTATGACTTGAATGTAATCAAGAGAAACACAGAGCTGGGTCTAAACTCCAGATTCTTACCTCCAGTTGTGTTGTGGTGGTTAAGGGGGCTGGGCTCCC
>NW_006207460.1:257239-300636 GCF_000334495.1 Tupaia belangeri chinensis | reverse complement strand
GTGGGGAGGGCTCCGGCCAGGCCGTTCCTGGCGCGTGGCTGCGCTGGGGGGCGTGAGCCCCCGGCTGCTCCCGCTCTCTTTCTCACTCACTCTGTCCCTCTCTGGTCAAATTTAAATAAATAAATAAATAAATAAATAAATAAAGTTAAATTAAATCTATAAAAAGTTCTTAACTTTTGATTTATTTAATAAGTAGATTATCTAATGTGTGATTCCACATTGTAAACAGCCAATAACTATTATGTGACAGACTGGTTATTGGAGCTCCTTACAACTTTGGTAACTGGGACCAGCATTTCTCTAAAGCCATAGAGGGTAGTAGCTTGGCCTGTGGGTTCTAAAGTCAGCCTGACTCTTAGTTGGAATTCAGTCTGTGTAACTTTGGGTAAGTACTTATTTAGATTTCAGTTTTCCCATTCATCAAATAGAAATAAAAAATAGTACCTACCTTATAGATTTATTGAGAGTATTAAGTGAATTAAAAGAAAGTGCTGGGCCAGCAGATGGCATGGAGGTTAAGGTGCTGGGTCCCATATGGCTGGCTGTGCAGTTTGAGTCCCTGACTCAGCAGCTTGAAAATCATGCCAGGTGTGTGTGTATGCATATATGCCCAAACTCCCAAGAGGAGAATGGAGGAGAAGGGATTACAAGGTGGCCATTCCCCATGGGGGGTGATTTCTTGCTTTTTCTCTCTCTCTGTTTCTGGCAAGCACGCACATCCGATAGCAAAAACTTAAAAAAAAAAAAAAAAAAAGTGCCTAGCATGGTACCTGGCCTATTATAAACAGTCAAATGTTAACTGCTGTTGCTATTTTATTACCTGATGGAGGGGTAGTTGTTATTGCTACTACTCACTAAGAACTTTTTTTTTTTTTTTAAGAAGATTTTTACTATAGGGTATGTGCATTCGCAGGAGACACAGAGACAGAAAGGGAGAAGTCACCCCCCAGGGGGGATGGCCATGCCACAATCCCTTCTCCTCCATTCTCCACTTGGGATATTGGGCATGCATGCACATTAACCCGGTGTGTTTTAAGCCACTGTTTCCAGACCTCGAACTGCAGTGCACTCCATGGGAGTCCAGCTACTTAACCATTATGCCATCTTCTGGTCCCAAGAAATCATTTCACTGGGCCAACAGGTGATGTGGTGGTTTAGGTGCTGGATCCCACATGGCCGACTCTGCGGTTCAAATCTCTGAACCAGCAGCTTGAAAATACACTGAGCTCATGTGCATGTATTCTTAAAATCCCAAGAAGAATGGAAGAGAAGGGATTGTGGCAAGGCCATCTCCTTTGGGGAGTGATTTTTCACTTTCCCTCTGGTAAGTATCTGTGCCCTATGGCAAAAATCTAAAGAACGTTTTAAAAAGAACTTACTTCATTAAGAACTGGTTAGTTGTCCAAGAAAGCATATTCACTTGAAGGTTTGATTTCCTCTGTTCTTTCTTGGCCACCTGCAGACCCATGGACTTAACTAGCCTCAAGAGGAATCTGTCTAAGGGACGCATTCGTACCATGGCCCAGTTTCAGCGTGACCTGATGCTGATGTTCCAGAATGCTGTAATGTACAATGATTCTGATCATCATGTATACCATATGGCTGTGGAGATGCAACGAGAAGTCTTGGAGCAGATTCAGGTACTGTCTATAGAAGCTTCAAGGAAAAGACATGTAGCCTCTGGAATCTGATTTTAGAAAGTCTGTGAGAATAAAGATTATGTTGAAGTCTATGAGAATAAAGATTATGTTGAGTTTATCTTTAGAGGTGATTTAAGTTCCTGAAAGGTTGATGGTGTACCTACCACTTTGGAAAACTCTGTGACTCTCAGTAGGTCAAGTTTTTTTTTTTTTTAAAGAATTATTTTATTTAATTTTATTCATTTATTTTAATTTGACCAGAGAGAGACAGAGCCAGAGAGAGAGAAAGTGAGAAGGCAGGCTACCAGCTGTGGGACTCAAACCATGGTCAGCCATGTGGGAGTCCAGTGCCCTTAACCACCACGTCACCTGCTGCCCCAGTAGGTCAAGCTTTAATAGACAGTAATATAAAGTAGTTAAGGAAGATAGGCAGGAGTAAAGACCTTTCAGCAGCGCTACAAATAATAGGAACTCCTGTTTCCAGAGCCTCAAGTCAGAACTAAACAAGCAAACCAAGGGACCAGCAGATAGCAGATGATGTAATAGTTAAAGTACTGGACTCACACATAGTCAACCACAGACCTGGCAGCTTAAAACTCATGCCAGGCACGTGTGTGTGCATGCCCAAAACCCAAGGGGAGAATAGAGAAGAAGGGATTGTGATGTGGACATCCCACCTGAGGGGTGATTTCTTGCTTTCTGTTTATCCCTCTCTTTCTCTCCTGCAAGCACATGTGCCTATAGCAAAAAAAACTCTCTCTAAAAACAAAACAAAACAAAACAAAACAAAAACAAAGACTGAAGTCACTGTTAATTTTTTGGTTGCCACATCTTTTGATATTGTTACACATTCACATTTTTCCTTATTTAGGGGATAAAACACAGTAGGTAGAAGACATTTGAGGGTTCTTTTTTTTGGGCAGCATTGTATATTAGAGAAAAAAGTACAGTTGGATCTTCTCTTTAGAAGAAAATCGGAAAACAAGAAAGAAAAAAATTGAATTCAGTCCTATGTAACGTTTTCTTTTTTTTAATATTTATTTATTACATTTGTTATTATTTTAAAATTTGACCAGAGAGAGACAGAGAGAAAGCAGGCCACCAGGTCCAGGACTCAAACCATAGTCGGCCACGTGGGAATCCAGTATCTTTATCCACCATGCCACTTGCCAGCCCCAGTCCTGTGTATTGTTTCTTTTCTTTTTTTTTTTTTTTAAGAATTACTCTATTTTAACTTTATTTATTATTATTTTCCAATTTAACCAGAGAGAGAAAGAGAGAGGGAAAGTGAGAAAGGAAGCCACCAGGTCTGGGACTTGAACCATGGTTGGCCATGTGGGAGTCCAGCATCCCCCAACACCCAGCCACCTGCCCAATCCTGTGTAGCTTTTAAGATTCATGCCTTGCTGGGGCCGGCAGGTGGCATGGTGCTTAAGGATGCTGGACTCCCACATGGCCAACTGTAATTCAAGTCCTGGACCTGAACTGGTGGCTTGCTTTCTCACTTTCTCTTTCTGTCCCTCTCTGGTCAAATTAAAAAATAAATGGATAAATAAAGTTAAGTAAAATCATTTTAAAAAATTATTCATAGCTTGCTTTCTGTGCCTTAAACCTTGCAGGTGCTGAGTATTTGGTTAGACAAAAGAAGAGACTTAAGTAGTTTGGAATGAGAACCAGCCAACTGAGTAAATGACAGAAGCCTATTTTATTATCCAGGAGCTTCTACCCAGATCACATTTGGAGTATGGACAACTCTCCTTGAGACTGACTCAGAACATCTCAGTACTCGTTATTATCTCTGTTGTCTTCTCTAATAAAAAAAATGCTTTAACACATAGAATCAAAGGTGCCTATGGAATAAAATTTAAAAAAAAGAGAATTAGAAATGTGGGTTTATGTCATTATTGTGACCCACTTCTTTGTTCCATAAGTTTAATTTAGAGGTAGATTAAATCTTTTGTAACTTCTGTAAATAAATGTTATTTTGCAAACCAAAGAATGCTTTTCAGTGATTACATAAGCTGGGACTAGAGGGGACAGCATCATCTGGTGAGAGGAAGAAGGTGAATTTAACACTAGGGGTTATCTGTTTTTCTTTTTTCTGAGAGATTTTTTTGCTATAGGGCATGTGCATTCACTGGAGAGACAGAGAGACAAAGTAAGAAATCACGCCCAGGGGCATGACCATGCCGCAATCCTTTCTCCATTCTCCTCTTGGGATTTTGGGCATGCACACATACGTGCCTGGCTTGAGTTTCAAGCTACCCATTCTGGGACTTGAACTATAGTCGACCATGTGGGAGTCCAGCAATGTAACCATTATGCCATCTGCTGGTCCCTCATCTTTATTATTATTATTATTTAAAATTTTGCCAGAGGGCTTATTCCTTTGCCAGAGGGGGGAAGAAGGAAAAAGAGAGTGAGAAATCACTCCCCATGGGGAATGGTCATGTTGCAATCCCTTTCTCCTCCATTCTTCCCTAATATTGGGCATGCACACACATTACCCTAGCATGTTTCCCAAGCCACTGGGTCCAGGGATCAAAAGGCCGTTAATGTGGGATCCAGTCACTTTAACCACCATGTCATGGTCTGGCCCAACACGGGGGACTTCTTGTATGTACTCTGGAAGGAGAGGTGGGATATCTGAAGTATCAAATGCCCATGAGGTGAAATAAGATAAATTATGAGGAGGGCCGAAGCAGCATAGTGGTGAAGAGAGCCAGATCCCAGGGCCAGCAGATGGCATAGTTGCTATGGCTGACTATGGTTCCAGTCCTGACCCAGTGGCTTCAAACACACCAGGTGCGTGCGGTGCCCATGATCCCAGGAGAACGGAGAAGGTATTGCCAAGTGGCTATCCCCTCTCAAGGGGGTGATTTCTCACTTTCACTCTCACTATCTCTTTCTCTGGTGAGCGCCTTATGGCAAAAACCTCTTTAAAAAAAAGAGAGAGAAAAAAAAGAGAGAGCCAGATCCCACAAGGCTAACAACAGTTTGAATTGTTCTTGAGTCCTGTGGTGGCATGTGTGTATAACACACCAGGGTGCACGTGCTTGCCTATTTCAAAATGCCACAGGATAGAGAATTGGAAAAGGAATTGGCCAGGACTGTGCCCCAGTGAAGGGTGTTTTATCTGTCTTCTCCCTGGTGGACCCACGTCCCGTCTGGCAATTAGAAAATAAATTTTAAAATAAGATAAACTATGAGGGAAATGTTAGAAAACGCTTGGTGTTCTAATAATTGCAGGAGAATCAAAATGGCTATGGCCAACTCCCTTTCTGGATTAAATCGGCGAGAGGCTGTGGGCACGCTGGGATTGGCCCTCTGCAGCCACCGTCTCTGTCTCTATGCCAAAGCTTCCTGTTTCCTAGCAACGGATTGTCCCGAGAGGGTCAGCTGCTGAGGTGAGAGCTGAGAGGGTCACCCAAAATTCGAAGGTACAGTCTAGGGGATCCGAGAGGATCTGGGGACTCTCCTTTCCAGTCAGGCCGCTTACCTGTAGCTAGAGCAGTGTCCAGGGGGGCCGGCCACAGCCCCACCCGCTTCTGCTGCTTTGTGGGTGCGCCTCTGCCTCTGCGCGTGTAGCTCCTTGTCTTCCCTGTCTCAGTGAAAGCGAGTGCAAAAACTCAGGGCGCGACTTCAATGCAGTAGGAATTGTGGGACTGAGACACTGCTCACAGAATAACACGGCCATTTCTACCTTTATAAATGAATGAAATCAAGCATCTTGCTACTCTTAATCACAATTACATTGAATTTGAAACATGGGGAACCGTGTCATTGCAGTTGATACCTGAAAAGCCAGAATGGAGATGTCAATGCCCCCACCTCAGATATATGTAGAAAAAACTCTGGCCATTATCAAACCAGATATTGTTGACAAAGAGGAGGAAATACAAGATATTATTCTCAGATCTGGATTCACCATTGTTCAGGTAACTTCTGGGCATGATGATCATGCTTTTTTCTTTGCTCTTTGTAATTTTAAAAAATACTTATATAGGTACTAGCGGGTAGCGTGCTGGTTAAGGCGCTGGACACTTCCACGTGGTCGACCATGGTTGGAGTTGCGGACCTGGCACCTTGCTTTCTCACTTTCCCTTTCTCTCTCTCTCTGGCCAAATTAAAATAAATGAATGAATGAATAAAATTAAAAAAATACTTATATAAATATGCTAACTCATTTAGATCTTTAATATTTCTAAGTATAAAAGTTACATCATATTTTTTAGTGAAAGTTTTTTTTTTTTACACTTAAAGAGGTTATAAAATGAGAAGTAAAATTGCCTTTTCCTTCACCTGTTCTCTTCTACCCCAAGTCCCCGTCTCCTGAGAGAGGCAACCACTTAACATTTTCTGTTCTTCCAGAGTTTTTTATGCACTTTAAAAATTATTTTATTTAACTTTATTTATTTATTTGAGAGAGAAGAGAGGAGAGAGAGAGAGAAAATGAGAAACAAGCCTCCAGATCCAGGACTTGAACCATGGTTGGCCATGTGGAAGTCCAGCATCCTTAACCACCACACTACCTGCTGGCTCTTTTATGTACCTTTAAACAATTTTCCCCCATAGGGTAGTTTCCTTCCCTGACCCCCTTTATAAAGTTCTTCAGATAGCATTCCAGATCATTACATCTGAATCTTATTTCATTCTTTCTATCTTTCATGTACTATTCCACTATGTATTAGAACCATAGTCTAGTAATCCTCAATTGATGGACTTTGAGGCTATTGAGGTATTTTTTTTTCAGTTATTATAAGCCTTACATTCTGTAGTTGGTAAATATTGTCATTCTGGAGGCTTCAAAATGACAAAGTGAATTTAATACATGTTAAAATCATCAACTAGAACTGTTCTTTTTAGATTTAAATTTTTTTCTTTAATTTTTATTCATGATCATGTACACATACTTGAGAGAAAGAGGAGCACCCACACACAGGGCTCAGTCACACCACACCACAAATTCCCTTCCTCCAGACCTCCAGCCTGCCAGGATCCTGGGTACATGTATACCTGCCAAACTTATTTTCAGGCCAACTGCAGCAGGGACTTGTCTTGGTCAGCATGTGGCTTCTAGTTCCTTAGTCTGGTATGTTGCCAGTTGTACACCAAGACCAGAATTTATTTATTCATATTAAAATTTTTTCTAGGGGCATGTGTGCTTGCTGGAGAAAGACAGAGATGGAGAGACAGAGACAGAAAGTGAAAAAGCCCTTCCGTAGGGAACAATCACACTGCAATCCTTTCTCCTCCATTGCCAAATGCATGCCCAAAATCAGGAGAAGAGAATGGAGAAAAGATTGCAATGTGGTCACCTCCTCTGGAAGGGTGTTTTCTCATGATCTCTTCCCACTTCCCACTCTCCCACCCACCTCGAGCAAGCATATATGCCCTATAACAAATCTTAAAATTTTTTTGAAAGATTGGGAAGAAAGAAAGCATTAGAATATTGTTTAAATAACCTGACTTGGGCCAGGTGGTGGTACAGCAGTAAGAATAATGTGTGTGTCTGGGGTGCCCTAATCCTGACAGAGAAATGGAGGAGAAGGGTTTGTGCCATGACCGCGTCTGATTTCAGGGATACTTTCTCCTTCTTTTTGTCTTTTTCTCTCTGGCAAGTTTGTGCACTTTCTGGCAAATACAAAAATTAAAGAAAAGAAAAAAAAGAATTAGCAACAAACTAAATAAGTAGCTAGTGTTAATTATAAATTGAAAATTAGTATAAAAGTTTTCCTAGTCAGCAATACATTTTAGACCAAAGAAGGCCATGACGTATTATATGCTCATTTTTTGCTTTAAATGTGGTAAGACATACATACCATAAAATTTACCATTTTAGTTTTTTGTTAAGAGATATTTTTGCTGTTAGGGTTTGTGTGCTTACCAGAGAGACAGAGACAGAAAGCGAGAACTTACCCCTCAGTGAGGATGGCCATGCAGCAATCCCTTCTCCATTCTCCTTTCGAGATTTTGGGCATACACACACGCACCTGGTGTGTTTCAAGCTGCTGGGTCCAGGACTCCAATTATGGTTGGCTACATGCAAGTCCGGCACCTTAACCACTACACTGACTGCTGGCCTCACAATTTTTTTTTAAAGAATTATTATTTTTATTTGTTGTTATTATTTTTTATTATTATTTTAATTTGATCAGAGAGGGATAACAGAGAGCAAAAGGCAAAGTAAGAAAGCAAGATGCCAGGTCTGGGACTCACACCATGGTTTGCTATGTGGGAGTCCAGAGCTTTAACCACTATGCCACCAGTCGGCCCCATGGTCCCACCATTTTAATGATTTTTAAATGTACAGTGGCATTAAATACCTTCACAGTGTTGAGCAATCCCTAGGACTCTTTCAACAAAAACTGAAATTTTATTCTCATTAAATAGTAATTCCATTTTCCTCTCCACAGCCCAAGGTAGCTACTATTATACTTTGCTTATAGAAATTTGACTATTCCACTTATTTCATATATGTGGAGGCATACAGTATTTGCCCCTTGAACTGTATGCTTTTTTTTTTTCTTGAGAGATTTTTCCTATAGGACACATATGCTCACTGGAGAGACAGAAAACACTCCCCTCACTGAAGGAAGGGGATGGCCACACTGCAACCGTTTCTCCTCCATCCTCCTCTTGGGATTTTGGGCACACATGCACACACACCTGGCGTGAGTGTCAATCCACTGGGTCTGGGACTTAAACCACAGTGAACCATGTGGGAGTCCAGCACCTTACCCACTGTGCCACCTGTTGGCCCCATGGAAGATATACTTTTGAAATAGCCATTATTGGAACCAGCAGATGGCATCATGGTTATGTTGCTGGACTCCCACATGGTTGACCACAGTACAAGTTCTGGACCGGGTAGCTTAAAACTCATGCCAGGTGTGTTTGAGTGTATGCCTAAAATCCCAAGAGGAGAATGAAGGAGAAGGGGTTATGGCCATGGCCCCTGGGAGGTGATTTCTCGCTTTCTGTCTCTCTGTCTCTCCAGTGAGTACACATTCCCTATAGCAAAACTCTTAAAATACACACACACACACACACACACACACACACATATAGGCTTTATTTAGTTGCATTTAATGTATTGAACTTGAGACATTTTTTCCCCATCAAGGGGAAACCTCAACAATAATTATCTTTTTAGTAGATGACAGCCTTTTCCTGTGTTACAAACTAAGGGTTCTGCTGCTAGTAGCACCTGATCACTGCTTTTCTTTTTCTTTTTTTTTAATCTAATTTTTTAAAGAATTGTTTCATTTGGGACCAGCAGTTAGTGTAATGGCTATGTCGCTGGACTCCCACAGTCGACCGCGGTTTGAGTCCCGGACCAGGTGGCTTAAACTCACGCCGGGCGTGTGTGTGTGCGTGCTCAAGATCCCAAGAGGAGAATGAAGGAGAAGGGATTGTGGCGTGGTCATCCCCCCTGGGGGGTGATTTCTCGCTTTCTGTCTCTCTGTCTCTCTCTGTCTGTCTGGCGAGCTCACACGCCCTATAGCAAAAAACCTCCAAAAAAAGAAAAAAAGAATTGTTTTATTTAGCTTTATTCATTTATTTATTTTAATTTGGCCAGAGAAGGACAGAGTGCATGTGTGTGGAGGGGGCGAGAAAGCAAGCCTTTAGGTCCGGGACTCGAACCGCGGTCGGCCATGTGGGAGTCCAGCACCTTAACTACCACGCCACCTGCTGACCCCCATCACTACTTTTCTTTGAAAAATATTGAACTTAGGGACCAGCAGCTGGCTATGTCCCTGGACATAGCCAAAACTTCTCTAAACAAAAAAAATCAACTTAAATTCAAATTTTTTTTTTTAGAGTTTTTTTTGTTTTTGTTTTTTGTTTTTGCCAGAAAGCAAGAAATCACTCCCCAGGGGGATGACCACGTCGCAATCCCTTCTCCTCCATTCTCCCCTCGGGATCTTGGCCACACATGCACACACACCCTGTGTGAGTTTAAGCCACCGGGTCTGGGACTCGAACTGCAGTCAACTACATGGGAGTTCAGCAGCATAGCCATTACGCTAACTGCTGGTCCCAATTTAAAATATTTTTAAAATAATTTTTAATTTAATTAATTAATTTATTTAGAATTATTTTATTTAGCTTTATTTATTTATATTTTTTAATTTGACTAGAGATGGACAGAGTGAGAAAGAGAGAGAGGGAAAGTGAGACAACAAGCCACCAGGTCTGGGACTCAAACTGCGGTCGGCTATGTGGGAGTCCAGCACCCTTAACCACCACACTACCTGCCAGCCCCTATTTAATTTTTTTAATTAAAATTTTTTAAAGAATTATTTAACTTATTTATTTATTTATTTATTTACTTAAATTTGACCAGAAAGGGACAGAGAGAGAAAGAGAAAGTGAGAAAGCAAGCCACCAGGTCCAGGACTCAAACCACCGTTGGCCATGTGGGATTCCAGCGCCCTTAACTACCACATCACCTGCCAGCCCCTAATTTAATTTTTAAATAATTTTTTATTTATTTTATTTATGATTATTTCTATTTTCAATTTTACCAGAGTGAGACACAAAGAGAGAAAGAAAGCAAGAAAGCAAGCTACCAGGTTCAGAACTCTAACCATGGTTAGCCATGTGGAAGTTCAGCACCCTTAACCATCATGCCACCTTCTAGCCCTTTTATTTATTTATTTATTTATTTACTTATAAAAGAATTATTTATTTGATTTTATTTATTCATCCATTTATTTTTCATTTGACCAGAGACACACAAGAGAGAGAGAGAGAAAGTGAAAAAGCAAGCCACCAGGTCCAGGACTCGAACCATGGTTAGCCATGTGGGAGTGTCCAGCATCTTAACCAACTTGCTACCTGCTGGTCCCTTATTTTATTGATTTCTGTTTAAAGAAACCAATGGAATCATTGATTCATTGTCAACTTTAATTAAAGATGAACCCTTGGACCAACCTTGTGGTACAGTGGTTAAGTGCTATGCAACAATATAGCCAGATCTCACTTAGCCAACTGTGGTTCATATCCCACCCTGGTAGTTTAAAAAAACATGCCAGGTACAAGTGCCTGTGTACTTTATATCCTGGCTGGAAGGAGAATGGAGGCAAAAGGACTGCCATGTGACCACATCTGATTGGAGTATGCTTTCTCTCTCTGGTGATTTAAAAAAAAAAAAAAAGAAAGAAAGACCCTCTTTGTTTGAGAGATTTTTAGTATAAGGTGCATGCACTCAGTGGAGAGACAGAGAGACAATAAACAAGAAATCACACCTGGCAATCCCTTCTTCATTTTCCTCTTGGGATTTTGGGCATGAATGCACATGTGCCCAGTATGGTTCAAGCTGCTGGGTCCAGGACTTGAACTACAATCAGCCACCTGTTGGCCCTAGAACCCTTAATTTTAATTTATTTATTACTTTTTTATTCAACTTTTTTTAACTTTTTAAGGGTTCGGACATGTGGGAGTCCAGTGCCCTTAACCACCACGATACCTGCTGGCCCCAAATTTTATTTTTTTTATTATTTATTTTACTTTTTTTTTGGAGAGGTTTTCGCTATAGGGCGTGTGCGCTCGCCAGACAGACAGAGAGACAGACAGACAGACAGAAAGCGAGAAATCACCCTCCAGGGGGGATGGCCACGCCGCAATCCCTTCTCCTCCATACTCCTCTCAGGATCTTGGGCAGGCATGCGGCACGCACATGTGCCTGGCGTGAGTTTAAACCATCAGGTCTGGGACTCGAACCGTGGTTGACTATGTGGGAGTCCAGCGACATAGCCATTACGCTAACTGCTGATCCAAGTTTTGATTTGACCAGAGAGGGACACAGAGAGAGTGAGGGAGGGAGGGAAGGAGGAAGGAGAGGGGGGGCAAAGAGAGAGAGAGAGCGAGAAAGAGAAAGAGAGAAAGTGAGAAAGCAAGCTGTTTAGTCCAGGACTCAAACCATGGTCAGCCATGTGGGAGTTCAGTGCCACCTGCCAGCCCCTAGAACCCTCGATTTTTAAAAGTGTGCTGCATTAGCTAGCATACAGTAAAATATAGTTTCCTCTGCTTGTTGATGAGCATGTGGCAGGTAAGGGCTTATATTGCAATAGAGAAGAGTTTAAGTTTTTGTTTTTTGTTCTGCTATGGAGGCACACACTCACTGGAGAGAGAGAGAGATCATCCCTTCAAAGGGAATGACCATGCTGCAATCCCTTCCCTTGCATTTTCCTCCCGTGATTTTGGGCATGCAAGCACACATACATGGTGTGTTTTTGAGCCTCCGGGTCTGTACTCAAACTGTGCAGTTGGTCACGTGATCCAGTTGCCGGAACCTCTACACCACCTGCTGGCCTGTTTTTAAATTCAGCAAGAAGAAACAAACAAAAACCAATCATAAGTAAGAATCATAAATACTGTCTAGTTGTAATTTTGAATAACTGAATCAGATATACTAAATCAGGTGTTTTTATAACTTCACATTGTCTTTTATTTCTTGCTGTATGAATTTCAGTATGAGGACAGATGACAGCACTTTCTTCATAATAAGTGGTCCTTGACTGGTGAGGGTGTTATACTTGTTCAGTATAGGCTGCTCAAAGCAGTGCTTTTGTTTTGTTTTGTTTTGTTTTGGTTTTGGTTTTGGTTTTTGGAGAGGTTTTTGCTATAGGGCGTATGCACTCACCAGAAATACAGAGAGAGACAGAAAGCGAGAAATCACCCCCCCAGGGGGCATGGCCATGCCTCAATCCCTTTTCCTTCATTCTCCTCTGGGGATCTTGGGCACACACACACATGCACCAAGCTGGACTCCCACATGGTCAACCATGATTCAAGTCCCAGACCTGGTGGCTTGCTTTCTCACTTTCCCCTGTCTCTCTTTCTCTGGTCAAAATTTAAAAATAAGTAAGTAAGTAAATAAATAAAATTAAATAAATAATTCTTTAAAAAAAGAGAAAAAAACACGTATCATGTTGAAGGAAGCTGCCAAATGAATACTTATCTCAAGTAGGTTAAAGAATTTATTATCTTATTTCTTTTCCTAATAATACAAAGGTAAACAGCAAATTTATAACCAGATTGGTACTAATGTTGAAATTATTGATAATTTGAGGTATTTTTGAAATGTTATTTTAAATGCTTTTGTTGACTTTGTTTATTTGTCTTTATAGAGAAGAAAACTACATCTCAGTCCTGAGCAATGTAGTAACTTTTATGTGGAACAATATGGGAAAATGTTTTTCCCCAATTTAACAGCTTACATGAGTTCTGGACCACTTGTTGCTATGATATTAGCTAGATATAAAGCTATTTCTTACTGGAAAGAACTTTTGGGACCAAGTAATAGCTTAGTAGCTAAGGAGACACACCCAGACAGGTAATTTTCCTTGGGGAATGGGGAGGGGGAATATACTCTATTTGTAAAAATGCTGGTGGTGGGGGAAATCTAGTTTTATTTTAATGGGAATTTGTTTTTGAAGGGCAGTTTTCTTAAATCAAACTTTTGGAAGATGAAAAAGAAGTCTAGTTTATATTTTGACCATTTATTTATTTATTTGTTTTCATTTTGTTTTGTTTTAGGTTTTTGCCATAGGCCTGTGCACTTACTAAAAAAAGAGAGGAAAAGTGAGAAATCACCCACAGAGGGAATGGCCATGCCACAGTCCCTTTTCCTCCATTCTCCTCTTGGGACCTTCGGCATGCACACACATGCATCCAGTATGAGTTTCAAGCTGCCAGATTCAAGACTCAAACTGTGGTTGGCCATGTGGGAGATCAGTGTCTTAACCACTGCAACACCTGCTGGCTCCTTAAATGTCTATTGTAATACCATATGCCACAAAAGGTCAGAGGATGTCTGATTAGCCTTATTTTTCTCTCATTCTTGAATTAAATTGTAAATACAATAAAATAGGATTTTTTCATAGGGAAATGGGGTAGTTTTTGGTTTGGTTTTGTTTATGTTTGTTTGTTTTAGATTTTTTAGGGGCTGGCAGGTGTTGTAATGGTTAAAGGTGCTGAACTCCCACAAGTCCGACCATAGTCTGCGTCCTGGACCTGGCTGTTTGCTTTCTCACTTTCCTTCTCTCTCTCTCATTCTGTCCCTCACTGGTCAAATTAAAATAAATAAATAAAATAAATATTTTTTAAAAAGTTGTTTGTTTGTTTTTTGCCTTGGGGCTTCTATGCGTGCCAGAGAGAGGAAACAGACAGACACAGTGAGAGAGAAAGTGAGAAATCAGCCCCTAGGAAGGATGGCCATGCTTCAATCCCTTTTCCTCCATTCTCTTCTCGGGATTTTGGGCATGCACACACATGCTCTCAGCATGAGTTTCAAACCACCAGGTCTGGGACTTGAACTGTGGTTGTACATTACATCACTGGATGTAACCACTATGCTATCTGCTGGCCCCAGAATGATTTTTTTAAAGAATTATTTTATTTAACTTCATTTATTTATTATTTTAATTTGACCAGAGATGGACAGAGAGAGAGAGAGAGAGAGAAGATGAGAAATGAAGCTGTCAGGTCCAGGACTCGAACTGTGGTGACCTTGTGGGAATCCACCATGCCACCTGCTGGCCCCCCAGGGATGATATTTTAAAAGAATGTTGGTAATATAGGAGCAGAAATGTTTAGTTTGATTTAATGCTAGTGTTTAGTTTAATTTAGTTCAATTTATGCTAATTTTAACAGTATCTCTAATGTCTGGAAATAAGAGGACATTGAGTTCTTAGATTTTTGAACATTCATTGCTTTTCACTTCTCATAAGACAGCGCCTCTTTTTCACCCAGAGAACGACTATTTTCCCAGCATATCCTTCCTGCAGATTTAAATATATTTGAGTTTTATCTAAGTAGACTTAAGCTTAAATTCAAAATAGATCAAAGCCTCCATATATAAGAAGCAGCAATGCTTTTGTAAGATTCTTAAGTAGACTGCATGTTTGAAATAAGGGAAGTGTGTCAGACTGGATGGATATCATTTCTAATTTGCTTTTAGTCTAAGGGCAATTTATGGCACAGATGACCTAAGGAACGCACTTCATGGAAGTAATGACTTTGCTGCGGCAGAAAGAGAAATTCGTTTCATGTTTCCTGAAGGTGAGTTACAGATAACCAGTTTGTCAAAAGTGTCTTCTTATTGTTTGGTTTTTCTTGTATTCGGGGGCTATAGCTGGAGAGGAGGACAATGGGATTTTTCTGCAAGATATTTGCCACATTTCTGTGTTGTACTTAAAAACTTGAAGCCATGGATGGAAACACATTTCCCTCAGAGCTAAATTATGCCCTCTAGGGAATTTTTTTGAGAACAATTTAATTTCTTTCTTTTTAAAAGATAATTATTTATTTAATTTTATTTGTTATTATTATTTTTAATTTGTCTAGAGAAAGAGAGAGAGAGGAAGGGAAAGTGAGAAAGCAAGTCGCCAGGTCCAGGACTCAAACTGTGATGAACCATATGGGAGTCTAGCACCTTAACATCATGCCTCCTGCTGGCCTGAGAGCAGTTTAATTTATTTTCTCTTGAACTAAAAATATTTAAGGTTTCTCTTTTTCTGTGTTGTAATTCTTCCTTATCCCTAATGCTTCAGTAAAGTTTATTTCACATGAAGAAAAGAATCTTATAGAAATTACTATTTGTCATTTTTTCTAGTAATTTACTGTTTGCTAACAAAATCTCATGCACTTGTGAAGTTAATAATTCTTGGTCCTGGGGCCAGCAGATGGTGTAGCAGTTACATTGCTGGACTCTCACATTGCCAACTGCGGTTCAAGTCCTGGATCTGGTAGCTTGAAAATCATGCTGGAGGCGTGTGCATGTGTGCCCAAGATAATGAGAGGAGAATGGAGGAGAAGGGATTGAGACGTGGCCATCCTCTCTGGGGGGTGATTTCTCATTTTCTCTCTCATTGTCTCTGTCTGTCTTTCTCCAGTGAGCGAACAGCCCTAAGGCAAAAACTTCTCAAAAAATTTTTTTAATTAAAAAATAATAATTCTTGGGCCCTTTTAAATGTTAGTTTCCATCCTGTTTTGGAAGTTGTAAACCTATTGGAAGTAGACATTCTGAGGAATGGCACTGAGGTTTTTTATTTCTTTTAATAATATTTTCATAGCAGAATGAAAATTCAGTGATTTTCATTATAAAGAAAAAATGTAAAGCAGTGAACAGTTAAAATGATTTTTGGAGGGGCCAGCAGGTGACATGGTGATTAGGGCACTAGACTCCCACATGGCTGATCTTAGTTTTAGTCTAGGACCCAGTGGCTTGAAAATCACTCTGGGTTGGGGCCAGTAGGTGCATGGTGGTTAAGGCACTGGATTCCTCTGGCTGACTGTGGTCCAAGTCCCAGACCTGGCAGACTGCTTTCTCACTATCTCTCTCTCTGTCTCTCTCTGGTGAGAGTATATACTGGTAGCAAATTAAGAGAAGAGTGATAATAAATAAAATTAAATAATTCTTTAAAGAGAGGAAGGAAGGGAGGGAGGAAGGAAGGAAGGAAGGAAAGAGAAAGAAGGGAGGGAGGAAGGGAGAAAGGAAGGAAGAAAGGAAAGGAAAGGAAAAGAGGAAGAGGAAGTGTAGAGGGGAGGAGAGGGTAAGGGAGGGGAGGGGAGGAGAGGAGAAGACAGGAGAGGAGAGGAGAGAAAAGAGAAAATCACTCTTGGCACATGTGTGTGTGTGCCCAAAATCCTGAGAGGAGAATGGAAGAGAAGGGATTGTGCATGGCAATTTCTCCTGGGAGGTGATTTCTCACTTTCCTTTCTCTGTCTCTTCTCTCCAGCGAGCATGTGTATGCCTCATAGCATGTATATGCCCTATGACAAAAACCAAAAAATAAAATAAATTGGGGGGACATATTTTCCCTGAGTCATTTAGACCTATTCTTCTCTCTTTTCAACTAGAGATGTATTCAAAACTGAAAAGTTCCTGTTTTTTGAAAATTTACAGTTATTGACTAACTGATGTGATATAACTTGGAATTTAAAATTCCAAATAAATTTCACTGTTTGAACATTTGGTCTGTTACTTTTTAGCACCAACAGGATTGATCACACTGATGCTTGCTTATCAGTGGGTCGACATCCTTCTTCCGCTGGCCCTTCAGTCTGCTTAATAACAAAATTTTTACTTCTATCATTTTTCTTGGGGATGGCCTATTGCCCTCTTTCTGTACAAACTGAAAAGTCCCTGCTTCTTTTCTTTTCTTTTCTTTTCTTTTCTCTTCTTTTCTTTTCTTTTCTTTTCTTTTCTTTTCTTTTCTTTTCTTTTCTTTTCTTTTCTTTTCTTTTCTTTTCTTTTCTTTCTTTCTTTCTTTTAAAATTTTTGCCAGAGGGTGCACATGCTTGCCAGAGAGAGACAGAGTGAAAGAGAGAGTGGGAGAAAGCATTCCCTATGGGGAATGGTTATGTCACAATCTTTCCTCCTCCATTTCTCCCACTTTAGGGATTTGGGGCACACATGTGCCTAGTGTGTTTTAAAGTCACTGGGTCTCAGACTTGAGCCACACAGTCAGCCATGTGGGACCCAGCTCTTTGGGCTGTCCCAGTCTCTGGGCTGTCCCACAAAGTCCTTGATTCTTAAACAAAAAACTACTTTTTAAATAGATATTTGTACACTAAAGGATTTTCCTTCATACATATTAGTATTATTACTATTAATTTTACTGATCAAATTTATTTTTGTTGCATATCCATTAAGTTATCTGTCTCTTTAGAACTGTTTTTATTATAGAAATTTTCAAATATGCATGAAACTAATTAATCACTCAACTTTAGCAATTGTGGTTAGTCTCACTTCATCTATTTATAGCCCTTAATCCTACTTTTCCTGCTTCTATATTATATTGAAGTGCATCTCAAATGTGACATATCTTTTCAAAAAAGATTGATCTGTTTTTAATTTTATTTATTAGCATCATTAGTCTTCAATTTTGACCAGAGACAGACAGACAGAGAGAAAGGGAGAGTGAAAAAGTAAGCTGCCAGGTTCAGGGACTTGAACTGTGTTTAGGTATGTGGGAGTCCAGTATCTCAACCACCTCGCCACTTGCCGGTCCCATGTGACAGATTTTTTTTTCCCTGTGTGTTTGTGTGTGTGTGTGTGTGTGTGTGTGTTTGTTTTAGATAGAGTCTTGTATCAGTCTTTCTGCTTCAACCCTCAACCTCCCTAGTAGCTGGGACTATAGGCACGTGACCTCATGTCAGGTTGTGGCGGGGCCATCCCCCCGGGGGGTGATTTCTCGCTTCTTTCTGTCTCTCTGTCTCTCTCTGTCTTTCTGGTGAGTGCATGTGCCTTATAGCAAAAACCTCTACCAAAAAACTAAACAAAAATTATTTATTTAATTTTATTTATTCATTTATTTTAATTTGACCAGAAAGAGAGAGAGAGAGAAAGTGAGAAATCAAGCTGCCAGGTGTGGGACTCAAACCATGGTCAGACATGTGGGAGTGTCTAGCATCTTAACCACCATGCCACTTGCTGGTCCCTATTTACTTATTTTTGAACTTGATCGAGAGGGACAGAGAAAGAGAAAGTGAGAAAGCAAGCCACCAGGTCCAGGACTCGAAATGAGGTCAGCCATGTGGGAGTCCAACCCCCTTCATCACCATCCAACTGCTGGTCCCACAAAAATCTGTCTAAAAAATAATACTAAGCTAAGATTCAAATAGGCATTTTACAAAAGAAGATAATACAAATGGTTAATAAGCACATGAAAAAGTGTTCAACATAATTAGTTATTAGAGAAATGCAACTTAAACCACAGTAAAATACCAGTAGATACCCACTAGAATGGCTGTAATCAATAACGAGGGTATGGAGAAACTGGAATCTTAATCATTACTGTAAAATAGTATGGCCATTTTAGAAAATAGTTTGGCATTTTTTTTTTAAAGTTTGAGTACTTCTGTGTACACACTCACTCTCTTTTTAAATGAATTATTTATTTAACTTTATTTATTTTTCCTTTTTTTTTTTTTTGGAGAGGTTTTTGCTATAGGGCGCGTGTGTTCACCAGAAAGGCAGAAAGAGACAGAGAGATAGAAAGTGAGAAATCACCCCCCAGGGAGGATGACCATGCCGCAATCCCTTCTCCTCCATCCTCCTTTCAGGATCTTGGGCACGCACGCACACATGCCTGGTGTGAGTTTAAGCCACCAGGTCTGGGACTCGGGAATTGCAGGGCCAGCAGGTGACCTGGTTGGGGTGCAGGACTCCCACATAGCCAATTAAAATTTGGGTCCCCGACCTGGTGGCTAGCTGTCTTGCTTTCCCTCTCTCTCTCTCTCTCTCTTTGGTGAATTAGGGAAATAATAATGCTAATAAATAAAATTAAATAAATCTTTTTTTAAGAGCGTATTTTCTGTGCATGCACTCATTAGAGAGATAGAGAGACAGAAAGTGAGAAATCACCCCCCAGGAGTGATGGCTATGCCACAATCCCTTTTCCTCCATTCTCTTGGGATCTTGGAAACATACATACATGCACCTGGCATAAGTTTCAAGCTGCTGGGTCTGGGACTCTAACCACAGTTGGCCATGTGGGAGTCCAGCAATGTACCATTACACTATCTGCTGTTCCTAAATAAATCATTCTAAAAAAAAAAAAGAAAAGAAAAGAAAAGAAAAGAAAAGAATGGGGGGGAGAGTGCTGGCAGGTGGTGTGGTGGTAAATGGCGCTGGACTCCCACATGCCCGACTGCAGGTCCCACATCCTGGCCCAGAGAGCTTGCTTTCTCACTTTCCCTCTCTCTCTCTATCCCAAATTTAAATTAAGTAAATAAATAAAGTTAAATAAAATTCTTAAAAAAAAGGAAGTGAGAATTATAAATGAGTAGTTCAGAACATTTTTGGAATCATGGACACTAGATCATGGTGACGATTGTGTAACTATAAATTTACTAAAACAAAATTAATTGTACCCTTCAGTAGGTAAGTCTTACTACATGTGAATTTTATGATATGTGGGTAAAATTTATTTTCATATAAAATTATAAAAAATAGATGAGGCCCCTACCTTAACGAAGCTTACCATCTAGTGTTTAAAAGACAGTTATTAAACAATAGTTATTCAGATAATTGCATAGTTATTAACTGTGGTAAGTGCAATTAGAAGGTATCATGAGAGACTATAAGAAGAAAGACCTGTTGGATCAGCAGTTGGCATATTGGCTATGTTGCTGGACTCCTATGTGCTTCAAGTCCCAGACCCGGTTGCTTAAACTCAAGCTGGATGCGTGCGTGTGCGTGCTTAAGATCTTGAGAGGAGGGAACCAGCAGTTAGTGTAATGGCTATGTCGCTGGACTCCCACCTAGTTGACCGCGGGTCCCACGTAGTTGACGGCGGTTCATGTCCTGGACCCGGTGGCTTAGAACTCAAGCCGAGCGTGTGTGCGTGCGTGCCCAAGATCCCGAGAGGAGAATGGAGGAGAAGGGATTGCGGCGTGACCATCCCCCCGGGGGGTGATTTCTCGCTTTCTGTCTCTCTGTCTCTCTCTCTGTTTGTCTGGCAAGTGTATGCACCCTAAAGCAAAAACCTCTCAAGAAAATAAATAAACAAATAAATAAATAAATAAATAAATAAGAAAAGAAAAAAAAAGAAAAGAAAGAAAGACCTATGTGAGTGACATTTTATCTGAGATCCAAGAAGTAAGTAGGAGTTAAGCAGAGTAAATAGAACATTCTAGTAGAAGGAATAGTGTGTTCTCAAATTATGTGCAAGAAAATGGCATATTCTAGAATCTGAAAGAAAATTTGGGGAAGAGAAACATTAAGATACTATTGGAATGGTAGATAAATGTCACATGGTATATGGGCCATTGCATGTAAAGTTCTTTCCTAACTAAGTGCAGTGAGGGACAAATGAAGCATTTTAAAGATGGAAGTAAAATAATCAGATTTTCAGTTTTAAAATACTACAAAGGGAGACCAACAGGTGGTGTAGTGGTTAAGGCTCTGGACAGTTAGAGTCCTGAACACAGTGGCTTGAAAATCACAGATGTGCATGTGTGCTCACATGTGCCCAAAATCCTAAGAAGAAAATGAAGGAGAAGGGATTGTGGCATAGCTATCCCCTCTGGGGAACGATTTATCACTTTCCCTCTCTCTGTCTCTGCAGTGAACCAACACACCTTATGGCAAAAACAAAGGTAACCGTGAAAATGATGAACATGGTGCCCTTCTTTCTGGTCCCAATCTTTACTTAGAGAGTAGAAGAAACGGATGATGGAAATACATAAATAGCAACAACAACAACAAAATCCCATAAATTATTACAGTGATCAATATTATGAAGGTTGCTATAAATAGAGACTAATAGGAAAGGGACCTTTTACCTATGACCTATCAGACTTTTTCAGGGTATTCCTGGTATCCTGACAAAGACTCCCTTTGCTGGTCTTTGTCTAGTTGAAAAAAAGACTTAATCATTTAGATATCTATCCTATTCTCCTTTCCTTTAAGGTCAGTGAGGATTTAGATCTGAACACAGGAGATCTGTAGCTTTGCTTTCTCATTTTTATCAAAGTCATGTTGATCAACATTTAAAGACCTACTATGACTTATAAAATACAGTTATTTAAAAATATTTATTTAATTTTATTTATTCTTTTTTTTTTTTTTTTGGTTTTAATTTGACCAGAGGGAGACAGAGAGAGAAAGAGAGAGAAAGAAAGTGAAAAGAACAAGCTACCAGGTCCAGGACTTGAACCGTGGTTGGCCATGTGGGAGTGTCCAGAGCCTTAACCACCATGCCACCTGCTGGTTTCCCAGAATACAGTTGTTTTTTGATAAACATGTTCTTTTTTTACAAAAGAATTATTTGGGGACTGGCAGGTGGTGTGGTGGTTGAAAGTGCTGGACTCCCACATGGCCCACTGTGGTTCAAGTCCTGGACCTGGCAGCTTGCCTTCTCACTTTCTCTCTCTCTCTCTCTTGCTCTCTCTCTCACACTCTGTCCCTCTCTGGTCAAATTAAAAGAAAGAGAAAGAGAGAAAGAAAGAAAGAAAGTTAAACAAAACAATTCTTTTTTTTTAGAAAAGAATTATTTCATTTTTATTAATTATTATTATTATTGTTTTAAA
The DNA here is from genome assembly GCF_000334495.1 of Tupaia belangeri chinensis. Lineage (NCBI taxonomy): Eukaryota > Metazoa > Chordata > Mammalia > Scandentia > Tupaiidae > Tupaia > Tupaia belangeri. The sequence goes on along the minus strand of NW_006207460.1, from coordinate 278,947 downwards.
ATTTGCTATAGGGCACATGTGCTCACCAGAGAAAGACAGACAGACAGAAAGAGAGAGAGAGAAAGTGAGAAAGCAAGCCACCAGATCCCAGACTCAAATTGCTTGCTGTTAGCCTTAGCTATGTGGGAGTCCAGTGCCTTAACCACCACACCACCTGCCGGCCCCAACATGTTCTTGGTTTTGTTTTGTTTTGTTTTGTTTTGAGAGATATTTGCTGTCGGGCATGTGTGCTTGCCAGAGAGACAGAGAGAAAACAGGAAGCGAGAGAGACAGAAAGCAAGAAATCACACTCCCCCAGGGGGGAGGACCACACTGCAATCCCTTCGCAATCCCTTCCCCATTCCTCTCTCAGGATTTTGGGTATTGCATGTATTTGCACCCAGCATGAGTTTTAAGCTGCTGGGTCCAAGACTTGAACCATGGTTGACCACGTGGAAATCCAGTGCCTTAACCACTATACCTCTTGCTGACACCAACATATTCTTTTTTATATTGTAAGCCTGGTTCACTTACATGGTGTTCCAACAAGGCTGAAAGACTAAAATTTTCCAAAGTCTTAAATAATTTATTTAAAAGTCTGAAAAATAAGAATAGACTATTAATGCATATCATGTAGATAAAAAGATTTTATATGTATACTCAGCTACTCTATAACAGACCAAAAACTATGTATTATTCACTATGTATGTGTACTGTTTTTCAAAGTATCTAGGATTCATTGAACAAATGAATTAAAGTCCTAGTTTTTTATGTTCATTCATACTTGGGGGAGGGGGTCTGGAAGATGGGATTAAGAGCAGAGATTCAGTCTCCTTGGTCCCTGAACGTGGCAGGACACACCTCAGATTTTTTTTTTGGGGGGGGAGAGGTTTTTGCTATAGGACGTGTGCACTCGCCAGAAAGACAGAGAGAGACAGAGAGATAGGAAGCGAGAAATCACCCCCCAGGGGGGGATGTCCATGCCGCAATCCCTTCTCCTCCATTCTCCTCTCGGGATCTTGGGTACACATGTACACATACCCGGTGAGAGTTCAAGTCTGGGACTTGAACCATGGTCAATTACATGGGAGTGAGTTCAAGTCTGGGACTTGAACCATGGTCAACTACATGGGAGTCCAGTGACATAGCCGTTACGCTAACAGCTGGTCCCCACCTCAGATTTAAATGGCCTTTCTGTCTGAGCTTTTTTTTTTTTCATTCATAATTTTCATAACATTGCTCATTATGAAGTAATATTTATTAACTATAAAGAATGTAGAAATGTAGAAAAGTGAGAAATAAGTCAATGTTATAAGTAACAGTTATTGGCATTTTGATATATTTCTTGCCAGTCTTATATAGGCTTATTATTTGTCTGTCTGTGTGTGTGCGTGTGTGTGTGTGTGTGTGTGTGTGTCTTTAAACAAACAATTGTGCTATGTATCCTTAAAAAAAATCGAGTGTTGCTTATGACATTAAAAGCTCTTTGATGGAATCTGTAATATTTAATCATTTATGAATTGTTTTAATGAGAATATATTTGTATTGCAGTGATTGTTGAGCCCATTCCAATTGGACAAGCTGCTAAGGATTATTTAAATTTATATGTGATACCAACTCTGCTTGAAGGACTCACAGAGCTTTGTAAGCAAAAACCAGCAGATCCTTTCGTAAGAAATCTTCTTATTCATATATGTTGTCTATTTTCACGTTTAAAATGTTGTATTTTTTGAGGTAGTGAAGATATTGAGAGCCTTTTAAAAATAAGCATTTCTAGGGACCAGTTTATGGCATGGCAGTTATGTTGCTAGACTCCCACATGGTCAGCTGAGGTTCTAGTCCTGGACCTGGTGGCTTGAAACTTGTGCTGCATGTGTATGCATGGGTGCTCTAAATCCCAGGAGAATGGAGGAGAAGGGATTGTGGCATGGCCATCACCCCAATGGGTGATTTCTCACTTTCCCTCTCACTCTCTCTCTCTCTCTGTACAGCGAGCATATGCACCCTAAGGTAAAAACCTCTAAAAAAATAAAATAAAATAAAGTAAGTATTTTGGGGACCAGCAGATGGTGTAATGGTTGTGTCATTGGACTTCCACATCATCGACCGTGGTTCGAGTCCCAGACCTGGTAGTTTGAAATTCATGCTGGGGGGCGTGCGTGTACATGTCCAAAATCCCAAGAAGAGCCTGGAGGAGAAGAGATTGCAGTGTGGCCATCTCCCCTGGGGGGAGGGGGATGCTCACTTTCTGTCTCTCTGTTGAGTGCACGTGCCTATAGCAAAAATCTCTCTCCAAAAAAAAAAAAAAAAGCGTTTTTATAAACTATTTTAGACACATTCTATTTTTTTTTTTTGAGAGGGTTTTTTTTCACTATAGGGCGCGTGCGCTCGCCAGACAGACAGACAGAGACACAGAGACAGAAAGCGAGAAATCACCCCCCAGGGGGGATGGTCACACCGCAATCCCTTCTCCTCCATTCTCCTCCCAGGATCTTGGGCACGCACGCACACGCGCCCGGCGTGAGTTTTAAGCCACCGGGTCCGGGACACGAACCGCGGTCGACTATGTGGGAGTCCAGTGACATAGCCATTACGCTAACTGCTGGTTCCCGACACATTCTATTTTTTAAGTGTTTGGGTTATGTTTTTTTGTTAGGTTTTTGTATAGGGCACATGTGCCCACCAGAGACAGAGAGAGGAAAGGAAAGTGAGAAATCACCTCCTTAGGTGGAACATTTAAAATAATCTCTTCTAGTTATTTTGAAATATATAATATATTATTGTTAATTATGGTCACCCTACTATTGCTATAGAACTCTAGAATGTATTCTTCCTGTCTAACTGTATTTTTTTTTTTCTGGAGAGGTTTCTGCTATAGGGCGCGTGCACTCACCAGACAGACAGAAGGAGACAGACAGACAGAGAGAAATCACCCCCCGGGGGGAATGGCCACACTGCAATCCCTTCTCCTCCACTCTCCTCTCGGGATCTTGGGCACGCACGCACATGCGCCCGGTGTGAGTTTTAAGCCACCGGGTCCGTGACGCGAACCACGGTCGACTACGTGGGAGTCCAGTGACATAGCCATTATGCCAACTGCTGGTCCCTCTAACTGTATTTTTTTGTATTAACCAATTTCTCTCTGTTCCCTCCATCCTGACCCTTCTTAGTTTCTGGTAATTACTATTCTTTTTGAGATATTTTTGCTATAGGGCGCATGCACTCTTCAGAAAGAAAGCCAGAAATCAGCCCCTGGGGAGATGACTACGCTGTATTTTCCTCTTGGGATTTTGGGCATGCACGCACACGTGCACTGTTTGAGTTTAAGCCTCCGGATCCAAGACTTGAACTGTAGTCAACTACATGGAAGTCCTGTGATGTAACCATTATGCTCTCGGTGATCCCTTCTGGTAACTACTATTCTATACCCTGCTTCTAGGAGATCAGTATTTTTTAGCCTCCATATGAGCGAGAACATTTTTGTCTTTCTGTTTCTGGCTCGTTTCACTTAACATAATGTCCTCCAGGCTCATCCATGTTGCAACAGATAACAAAATTTTATTACTATTTTTTTTTTTTTTTGGAGAGGCTTTTTGCTATAGGGCGCGTGCGCTCGCCAGACAGAGAGAGACATAGAGACAGAAAGCGAGAAATCACCCCCCAGGGGGGATGGTCACGCCGCAATCCCTTCTCCTCCATTTTCCTCTCGGGATCTTGGGCATGCACGCACACATGCCTGGTGTGAGTTTTAAGCCACTGGGTCCGGGACGCGAACCGCGGTTGACTATGTGGGAGTCCAGCAACATAGCCATTACGCTAACTGCTGGTTCCCAAGATTTTATTACTATTTTTTTAGAGAGATTTTGCTGTAGAGTGTGTGTGCTAGCCAGAGAGACAGAGAAAAGACAAACAGAAAGTGAGAAATTACCCCTCAAGGGGGATGGCCATACCACAATCCTTTCTCCTTCACTCTCTTTTCAGGATTTTGGGCATGCGTGCATACTCAGGATGAGTTTTAAGTTACCAGATCTGAGACTCAAACTATGGTCTACTACATGGGAGTCCAGTGATGTAACCATTACGCCATCTCCTGGTCTCAATATTTTATTACTTTTTATGGCTGAATATCATTCCATTGTATATATCCATTCATTTGTTGATGGGCACGTAGGTTGATTATATATCTTGGCTATTGTATAGTGGCTCAATAAGCATGGGAGTGTAGATAACTCTTCAACAGTAATCTCCTTTCCTTTGGCTATATGCCCAGCAGTAGGATTGCTGGATACTATGGTAGTTCAATTAATAGTTTTAGTTCAGGTGGGACCAGCAGTTGGTGTAATTTCTATGTCTCTGGACTCCCACGTAGTTGACTGCGGTTCGAGTCCCGGAACCATTGGCTTAAACTCATGCTGGGCGCACATGCGTGCCCAAGATCCCGAGAGCAGAATGGAGGAGAAGGGATTATGGTTTGGCCAGTCCCCTCAAGGAATGATTTCTCACTTTCTGTCTCTCTGTCTTTCTCTTTCTGGCAAGCGCACATGCCCTATAGCAAAAACCTCTCCAAACAAAAATATAGTTTTAGTTCTTTTTTTTTTTTTCAGGTTTTAAAATGTTTTATTTGCACATTCCAATAATTAAAATCATTTGAACAAAAAGTACTCTGATTAAACTACATTTTACAGCCTGCAGGACACCTTAGACCAATTTTTTTTATTTTGGTGAGAGATTTTTGCTATAGATGCATGTCGTTATCAGTAACACAAAGAGAGAGAGAGAAGGTGAAAAATCATCCCTCTGGGAAGGATGGTTATGCCATAATCTCTTCTCCATTCTCCTCTCAAGATTTTGGGCATGCATGCACACACACCCTATGTGAGTTTCAAGCTGCCAGGCATAGGACTTGAACCACAGTCATCCATGTGAGAGTCCAGTGCCTTAAGCATTATGCCAGCAGGCTTTTACGCTGCATTTCACTGTGTCCTACCCAGCTTCTTCCTGCACCAACACGCAAGTTCTTTTCTTTCCCTGCCAGCCAGACCTGAGATGGGAGAGGGAGCTGAGACTTCCTTGTCTTGATTCTTTGATATGAAAGGGGGCAGCGTAGTCATTTAAACTTGATCCAGCCTCTTTGTATCTTACAAAGTTAAACAGCTAAAAGAAGTAAAATAAGAAGTCAGTGCCATGGAATGTACAGTGCATATTGGTGATGCACACCTCGTTACGATTTGCCTACTCACGTCTCCTGTTCGCTCATTTCTTTGGAAGGCAATAGATTTTTCCCTTATGCTTCTGTCTTCTTCCGTTTTGACTTATCATATTTCTTGATCTCAGACATATTGGGTTTGTCAGACAGGGTCGCAGAGTAAGAGGAGCAAGACCCACTAGAGAGTGATGGCCTATGCGGTCATGTAGGTCATGTCTATTTGCTGGGGAGAGATACACACTGCAGAGTGTCCCTATTTTTAGTTTTTGAGGAACCCTCATGCTATTCTCCTTAATTGTTGTACTAATTTACATTCCTATCAATAGTGTAAAAAAGTTATCCTTATTTTATTTTTTAAAAATTTTGCTCTTGGGTGCTTGCACTCACTGGAGAGAGACAGCAAGAGAAAGTGAGAAAGCACTTCTCAGAGAGATGGCTTCTCCTTCATTCTCCTCTTGAGATTTGGAGTGTGCACATACATGAGCTCTGAATTTTTAAAATCAGTGAATCTAGAACTCAGACTACACTGTTGTCCACGAAGGATCCAGCCAGCTTCACAACCACAACACCTGGCTGGTTCTCTCTTTTTTTAATTGCAAGAGGATGCATGTGCTCACCATAGAGAGATGGAGAGAACGAAAAAGGGGAGGAAGAAAGCACCCCCAAATGCAATATGGTCACACTGTAATCCTTCCTTCTCCTACTTTTCTCTGTCCAGCTGGGATTTGGGGCACATATGCATGTGTGCCTGGCATGATTTTCAAGTTTCCAAGGCCAGGACTCTTTATCAGCCACGTGGGATTTGATTCTCTTAACCACAAGACCATGAGGCCAACCCAGTTCTTTTTCTTTTCTTTTCTTTTTTTTTTAGGTCATGTATATTTACTGTGGAGAGAGAGAGAAAATAAATCACTCCATTCCCCTCATGGGGAGATGATAATGCCACCCTTCCCTATTCTTCTCTTAGGATTTTGGGCATGCACGCATGCATGCACATGCACCCAGTGTGTTTTGCAACTTGCTGGATGTGGGATTCTAACCACACAGTCGGCCATGTAAGATCCAGCTGCCTTAAGCACCACACCACCAGCTGGTCAGTTCTTGATCTTTTTACTTTTTAAAAATAATTATTAATTTTGGGAACCAGCAGTTAGCGTAATGGCTATGTCGCTGGACTCCCATGTAGTCGACTGTGGTTCACGTCCCGGACCCAGTGGCTTAAAACTCACGCCGGGCGCGTGTGCGTGCGTGCCCAAGATCCTGAGAGGAGAATGGAAGAGAAGGGATTGCGGCGTGACCAACCCCCCTGGGAGGTGATTTCTCGCTTTCTGTCTCTATGTCTCTCTGTCTGTCTGGTGAGCGCACGCACCCTATAGCGAAAACCTCTCAAAAATTATTAATTTAATATTAATTATTATTTTTTTAAATTTGCTATAGAATACATGTGCTCACCAGAGACAGACAAAGAGAGGGAAAGTGAGAAAGCAAGCTACCAGGTCTAGGACTCAAACCATGATCAGCCATGTGGGAATTCAGTGCCTTAACCACCACACCACTTGCTGGACCTCAGTTCTTAATCTTTTTTTTTTTGTTTGTTTGTTGAAAGGTTTTTGCTATAGGGCGTGTGCGCTCACCAGACAGACAGACAGAGACAGAGAGACAGAAAGTGAGAACTCACTCCCCAGGGGGGATGGCCATGCTGCAATCCCTTCTCCTCCATTCTCCTCTCGGGATCCTGGGCACGCACGCACACGTGCCCGGCGTGAGCTCAAGCCACCGGGTCCAGGACGCGAACCACGGTCAACTACGTGGGAGTCCAGCGAAATAGCCATTACACTAACTGCTGGTCTCAGTTCTTAATCTTTTTGATGATAGTCGTTCTAACTGAGGTGAAATGATTACTCATTGTGGTTTTGATTTGCATTTTCACACTGATTAGTAATGTTACATATTTTTCCAGATAATTGTTGGCAATTCATATGTCTTTTTTTGAGAAAGATATATTCATATCATTTGCCTTTTTTCTTTCTTTTGCCAGAGGACATATATATTCACCAAAAGAAAGAGAGAAGGATAGGGAAAAAGCACTCCCTAGTTGGGTGTGGCCAAGCTGCAATCTTTCTCCTCCATTCTCTACATACACCCGGTGTGTTTTTCAAGCTGCTAGGGCCAGGACCTGAACCACAGGGTCAGCCATGTTTGATCTGGCTCCCTTAACCACCAGGCCATAGAAGCAGCCCTATTTGCCCCTTTCTGAATCAGATTATTTGGGTTTGTTTTTGCTGTTGAGTTGTTTTAAGTCCTTATGTATTCTAGATATTAATCTCTTGTCAAATGAATGGTGTTAAAATGAAAACTTTAGACAAATATAATTTAGTAGAGTTTAATTGAGTAAAGATTGATTTACAAACTGAGCAACTATCAGAATGACTTCCAAGAAACTCTGAGGTGCCATGTGTTCAAATTACACTTATGAGCAAGAAAAGGAAAGTATACAAATAGAAGTGAAGGAAATGAGATACAGAGATAGCTGGATTGTTTACAGCTTGGTGTTTGTCTATATGAACATAGTTAAAGGGTGGGCTGTCTGTGATTGACTAAAACATGGCTGCTGTGATTGGCCATAATTCAGCAATTTGTTAAAGAAGCAGACTCCTGAATGAGGTTGTGGTTTGTTTCCAATAAATCAAGTATATAAGTACAGAGGCCTTCTTGGGCCAGTATAGTTTATTTTAACAATTGTTCACAAATGTTTTTTCTCCTTCTGTAGGTTTTCTCTTTACTCTCTTGATTGTTTTGCTGTGTAGAAGCTTTTGATATCATTCCATTTGCCTATTTTTGCTTTGGTTGCCTGTGCTTTTGAGGTATTACCCCAAAATCTTTGCCTATACTGATGTCCTTGACTGTTTCCCCTATATTTTCTTCTAATAGTTTCAGGTCTTACATTTAAGTCTTTGATCCATTTCGAGTTGAGTTTTGTGCATGCTTAGGAATAGGGGTCCAGTTTCATTCTTCTGCATATGGATATCCAGTTTTCTTACTACCACTTAATGAAGAGACTGTTCTTTCTCCAATGTATGTTCTTGGCATCTTTGTTGAAAATCAGTTACTATAAACACATGGATTTATTTTTGACTTCTCTATTTTGTTCTATTGGTCTATGTGTCTATTTTTATGGCAGTGCCAAAGCTGCATTCCAATAGCTTTATTTGTTTTGCTTTTGCTTAGTATGTGTGTACTTAATGGAGAGAGACAGAGAGAGGGAAAGTGAGAAATCACATACCAGGGGGGTGGTCATGCTGTAATCCCTTCTCTTCTATTCTCCTCCTGGGATTTTGGGCACACACACACACACACACACACACACACACACACTCCCAGTATTGTCAAGCTGGCAGGTCTGGGATTCAAACCACTGTTGGCTATGCTGGAATTCAGCACTTTAACCACTGTCACCTACTGGCCACCCCCTTCCCTTAAAAAAATGCTATAGAGAGTGTCTTTCCTGGAGACAGAGAGACAGAGACCCATGATCCAACCCAAGTCTCAGATGGCTGGATCACATGTACATGCACCTGTGTCCAGCATGTTCAAGGAGGTCCTGGGATATGAAACCAGGACCTTTCCCATGTGGATCCAGTTGTGTTACCACTGCACTACCTCCTGGTCCTAGCTGTTAGAAATTTGTTAACAACTCTCTTGAATCTGTAGATTGCTTTGGGTAGTATTGGTATCGTAAGTGTATTAAGTCTTCTATCTATAAACACAGGATGTCTTTCCATTTATTTAAGAATTCTATCATTTCTTTTTTTAATTTTAAATTTATTTATTTGCTTTCATCCACTGTACATTATTACAGTATACAAAATGAGATTTTTCCATCCAGAATACACTCTATATTGGGTCAGTCAAGGATATTACCATATGCATTATTGTCAACAAATAATTTTCCATTTCTTGTTTCTTATATATTTTGCCTCTCTTCCTCCCCTTGATTCCATTTCTCACCCTCTGCTATTTCCCACCCTCTTCCCATACTGTCTCTAGTATCTACAGTTGCTTTCCATGCCTTTTATTTTCACATTTTTTAAAGAAATTATTTTATTAAACTTTATTTATTCATTTATTCATTTATTTATTTCTATTTGACCAGAGAGGGACAGCATGAGAGAGAAAGAGAGAGAAGGAAAGTGAGAAAGCAAGCCACAAGGTCTGGGATTTGAATTGAGGTTGGCCATGTGGGAGTTCAGCGCCCTTAACCACACCACCACCTGCTGGTCCCTTTTTTTTTTCACATTTTATTGATTTACTAAAGATCTCACTTAATCTAAATACTTTCAATAGCAAGTGCAGTTGATATATACATATCTTTTTTTTTCTTTTCTTTTGGGAGAGGTTCTTGCTATAGGGGGCGTGTGCTTGCCAGAAGGACAGAGACAGAGAGACAGAAAGCGAGAAATCACTCCCCCATGGGGGGATGGCCACGCCACAATCCCTTCTCCTCCATTGTTCTCTTGGGATCTTGGGCATGCATGCACACATGCCTGGCGTGAGTTTAAGCCACCAGGTCCGAGACTCAAACCGCGGTCAACTGCATGGGAGTCCAGCAACATAGCCATTATGCCAGCTACTGGTCCCGATATATACATATCTTTGAATACATGTCTAACTTTAGGCATAAACCTCAGTGAGTAGAATGAACATACTATAAAGTAGCACCTAGCTGGAGCTATATAACTTTCTGTAGTTATTAAATAGGTATTTTAAATATATTTTAAAATTTCAATAAAAACAGTTTTAGTTTTAATAGATCAAAATCAAAAAATGTTAAGAGAAATTTGCTTAAGACTTAAAGTCAGGAAAAAGGTTAGAATTCATTTCAAACAGTTGGTAGATGAATATATCAACAGTTCAAGAGAAGACAAAAAATCTTCAAATCTAGACAACAAAGCATAGAAAAAATCAGTAATGTTTTAGTCGAAAGTCATAAAAATCTATTTCATAAGATTAGTCTCCTGTAATTAATCTCTCTTCTTGGAATTTTCAGTGTAACTGTGGTCTGATCTTTCCATTTAAATTCTGGAAGTTAACATTCAAAATGGTTGATTTTTCTGGACTCGTATCTACCATGAAGTTGGCCATTCTCTTGGTTGCTTTTTGTATTCTTATTTCTGTGTATCTGACTTTAGTTTTCCTGGTATAGCACTCCCTTCAGTACTTCTTGGAAAACTGGTCTGGTATTAGTAAATTCTTTCAGGTTTTATTTATCTGAGAATGATTTTGTCTTTTCTTCTCATACAAAGAATAATCTTGCCAAGTATAGTATTCTTGTTTGAAATTGTTTTTCACTTAACACTTTGAATTTATTTCCCATTCTTTCCTTGCTCACATTGTTTCCAATGAGAGGTCCAAGGTTAGCCTTATGGGACATCCTTTGAAAGTAACTTGATGTTTCTTTCTTGCCGATTTATTTTTATATTTATTTATTTAATTCTACTTTTTTTTCAATTTTGACCAGAGAGAAAGAAAGAAAGAGAGAGAGAGAGAGAGAGAGAGAGAGAGAGAAATTGAAAAAGCAAACTACCAGGTCTAAGATTTGAACCATGGTCACTCATGTGGGAATCCAGCACTTTTAACCACCATGCTACCTGCTAACCCTTCTCTTGACAATTTTGGAATCTTGTCTTTGTCTGTGATTTTGGTCAATCTGGTTATGACTGTGCCTTGGAGAATATCTTCTTGGGTTATTCTACATGGAGTCCTTAGTATTTCTTGGGTTTGGATCCTTGAATGCCTTTCTAGGTTTGGAAAGTTTTCTTCCAGTATTTAATGGAATGGATTATCAATGCGCTTATTATTTTCATCACCTTCTGGGATATCAATTATCTGGATGTTTGGGCATTTAATGGTATGTAGTATTACTCGTGTATTATTCTCAAGTTTTGGGTTATTTTCTCAGTCTTTTTGGTGATTTTTTCCAGGTCAGAAGTTCTATCTTCTACATCTGAGTTTCAATCTTTTGCATGATCTATTCTGCTTTTAATACTTTCAAAGGAGGTTTTGATTTCCTGTATTACAACCTTCATCTCTAACAAATCCATTTGATTCTGTTTTATGGTGTATATTTCCTCTTTCAGATCGTGTAAGAACTTCCTCACCTCCTGGAACTCATTGTCTCTTTTCTCCTACATCTTCTGGAGCTCGTTGTCTCTCTTCTCTGGCATCTCTGTTAGTTTTGTCACTATGAATATTCTAAATTCTTTATCTTTACAAGTTCCCTTGTATTGTCTATGGAGGGTGAAGAATTATTCTTTTCCCTTGGGAGAGAGATATTTTCTTGACTTCTCATATTCTTGTGTCTGTGATGGTTTCTGGTCATCATATGGATTATACATTTTTTCCTAATTTTTGGAGTTAAATCTGAGTGTTCAGAGGCAAGCAGGTGGAGGTGATCTGCAATATCTAAGTAGTACCATTTTTCTTCCTTTGTGCAGCAGATTCCATGGAATATGAGGATTACTCTGACCCTAAAAGTATTCAGGTACTGAATAGACTCTAGACCTGTCTAAAAACTCAGTGTGTGGAGGCTGATCAGAAGCGTGAGAAACGTAAAAAAGGGGAGCAGGAGGGTGAAGTCTGGGCAGAAAATCTTCAGTTGTCCTAGCCCCTGAAATGGGTCGCTCAGCTCTGTAATTTTTCTTTTTTCAACATTTTATAGTCTTGAGTGTATATGTCTTTCAACTCTTTGGTTAAACTTTTTAAAGTTTTCACCAGAGAGAAACAGAGAGAGAGAGGGAAAGTGAGAAAGCATTCCCCACAGAGGATGGTCACACCTCAATTGCTTCTCCTTCATTTCTCTCATCTTTTGGGATTGTGGGCATGTACATGCATGTGCCTGGCATATTTATCAGGCTGCCAGGTCTGAGTCTTGAACCATGCAGTTGGCCATCTGGGATCCTGCCACCTTCACCATGCCACTGGCCAACCTCCTCCTTGGTTAAACTTATTTCTAATTGCTGGGTTTTGTCTGTTTGTTTGTTTTTATGCTATTGTAAATGGAAGTTCTTTTTTCTTTCTTTTCTTTTGGTATATATATTTTTTCATTTATTTGTTATTATTATTATTTTTTAATTTGACCAAAGAGAGAAAGAGAGAGAAAGAGAAAGTGAGAAAGCAAGCCACCAGGTGTAGGACTTGAACCATGGTCGACTGTGTGGGAGTACAACACCTCAACCATCATGCCACTTGCAGGCCTCCATCTTTTTTTTTTTAAGAGAGATTTTTGCTATTGGGCATGAGCACTCGCTAGAGAGACAGAGAGACAGAGAGACAGAAAGCGAGAAATCACACCCCTCCCTGGCAGTGGATATGGCCTCAACACAATTCCTTCTCCATTCTACTCTCAAGATCTTGGGCATGCACACACAAGTGATGGCGTGAGTTTCAAGTCGCCAGTTCAGAACTGGAACTGAGGTCGACTTTGTGGGAGTCCAGTGATGTGGGTGGCCATTATGCCATCTGCTGATCCCAGCTGGAAGTTATTTCTTAATTTCTTTTTTAGGCTGCCATTGCTGATGTATAGAAACATAACCAGTTTCTGTGTGCTAACCTTATAACCTGTGATCTTGCTAAAATTTTTTTTTAGCTTGGTGTAATGGTTATATCATCTGGACTTCCATGTCCACTGTGACTTGAGTCCTGGACCTGGCGGCTTGAAGCATGTGTGCGTGCCCAAAACCTTGAGAGGAGAATGGTGGAGAAGGAATTGCAGCATGGCCATCTTTCTGGGGGGTGATTTCTCAATTTCTGTCTCTCTACTCTCTCTGTCTCTCCAGTGAGTGCATGTGCCCTATAGCAAAAATCTCTTTTTAAAAATGTATTTTTAGCTCTAGTAACTTTCTTGTGAAATTTTTGGGATTTTTTTTTTTTCACCATAGAGAGCAGAGGCAGGCATGCATATGCAGGAGAGAAAAAGAGAGACAGTATGAACCCTCAGCAGGGTGTTGACACACTGTGATCTCCTTTCCAAATTCCTCCGGCTCCTCATCTTGGGTAGCCACTATGTGTGTGTGCCCTGCTTTCAGGCCAAGCCCAGTCAGCCACGTAGCTTCTAGCACTACAATCCAATATGCTGTGAACTGTGCCACCAAGGTTGGGCCTGGAATTTTTTGTATATAGGATCTGCCATCTGTGGACAGAGATAATTTTACTTCTTCCTTTCTGATTTTAATCTATACTTGACAATCTTGCATCATGTAAATCATAATGTTCCCATTTTTAATGGTCATTTTCTCTTTTTTGGGGGAGAGGTTTTTGCTACAGGGCACGTGCGCTCACCAGAAAGACAGAGAGAGACAGAGAGACAGAAAGCAAGAAATCACCCTCCCCCCCAGAAGGGTGATGGCCACACCACAATCCCTTCTCCTCCATTCTCCTCTCAGGATCTTGGGCACGCACACACATGTGCCCAGCATGAGTTTAAGCCACCAGTTCCATTACTTGAACTGCGGGCGACTACATGGGAGTCCAGTGACACAGCCATTATGCCAACTACTGGTCCTGCATTTTCTCATTTTTGAAGTGATTTTTGAAAGCCTTCCAATTTATGTTGTTTATATTGAAATAAAATATTTAAATTTATTAACTTAAAGTTGTTTTTTTTCCCCATAGATTTGGCTAGCAGATTGGCTGCTGAAAAATAATCCTAACAAACCTAAACTTTGTCACTATCGAGTTGCAGAAGAACCTCATTAAAGTCCTCTAATGAATAAATCACGATCTGTATCATTACAATATGCTTTGCTTCTACTTTTTGTTTTTTAAATCATTCCTAAGGGTTTAAATAACTACATATGAAATAAATTGTTATTTGAAAATAAATGTTAATGAAATAACTGTTCTATGAAGCATATAATACTACCTAAGATAAAATATAGGCTTCCGATAAGATTTTAATAATTTAACTTTATGTGATATAATACCGATAAGTTGTGACAAGATTTTTTTTATTTTTTGTTTTTTATGCTTTACTATAGAGCATGTGCGCTTGTCAGAGACAGAGACGGGGGGAGGGGGAGTGAGAAATCACCCCCAAAGGGGGATGCCTACACCACAATCCCTCATCCTTTTTTTTTTGAAGAGGTTTTTGCTATAGGGCACGTGCAATCACCAGAAAGAGAGAGACAGACAGACAGAAAGTGAGAAATCATCCCCCCCAGGGGAGATGGCCACGCCGCAATCCCTTCTCCTTTATTCTTCTCTTGGGATCTTGGGCACGCATGCACACGCGCCCAGTGTAAGTTTTAAGCCACCGGGTCCGGGACGCGAACCATGGTCAACTACATGGGAGTCCAGCAACATAGCCATTACGCTAACTGCTGGTCCCAACAATCCCTTATCCTCTAGTCTCCTCTTGAATCTTGGGCTTGCACTGACTCAGACATGCTCATTGTGATTTTCAAGGCAACACATCCGGTAGCTGGCCATGTGAGATCCAGTCCCTTAACCTTGATGCCACTTGCTGTCCCACAAATTTTTTTTTAAGGTCTTTATTATTTATTTGTTTATTTTAGAGGTTTTTACCTCTGGGCACATGTGCTTGGGGGGATGGGGTGGGAATAGACAGAGACAGTGAGAAAGGAAGTGAGAAATCACCCCTCTGAAGGGGGAATGGTCACACCGCAATCACTTTTCCTACATTCTTCTCTGGGGAATGCAGGTGCGTGCATGTTCATGCACGTGTATGCAACAAGCACGTACCCAGCATGAAGATTTTTTTTTTGAAAGGTTTTTACTATAGGGGGTGGGCACTTGCCAGAAAGACAGAGAGAAATAGAGACAAAATTGAGACATCCCCCAGGAGGGATGGCCATGCCACAATTCATTCTCCTTCATTCTCTTCTCAAGATATTGGGCATGCATGCACACAAGCACATGCACCTGGTGTGAGTTTTAAGTTGCCAGGTCCACGACTAACCACAGTTGACTACAAGGGAGTCCAGCAATGTAACCATTCTGCCATCTTCTGATCCCCATAAGATTTTTTTCTTTAAGTTTGAGAAGTAAGATATGGAAGTTTAGTTATACATTTTCCCAAGCACATATCTTATATCTAAGTATATAATTAATGTACAGTTCAGACAGTCTAGCTGTTAAAAAAAGGTATAAGTATATAAATAATTGTTTGGTACAATGAAAATGGTCAGATCCAGAGGATCTGACCTAATAGCCATTTCCTCAGCATTAATAAATGTCTTCCAAGTGTGGGTAAACAGTAGGGTGATTGGGGCCAGTATTTGGTGTGGCGGTTAAGGCCCTGGACTTCCACATGGTTGACCATGGTTTAAATCTCAGACCCCGCAGCATTAAAATCATGCTAAGCACATGTATATGTGCATCCTAAATCCCAAGAGTAGACTGGAAGAAAAGGTATTATGGAGTAGCCATCCTTCCTGAGAGATGATTTCTCACTTTCCCTCTCTCAGTCCCTGTGTGTCTCTCTCTCCAGCAAGCACAGGCATCCTGGGTTAAAAAAATGTTTAAAAACAAAACAAAACAAAAAACAATAGGGTGACAGTGCATTCTTGTTCACTTTTCCTGGTTGTGTTACTGAAAGTCTGCATCATAGGAGCACTGCCAGTCCTCAACAAAATGACAGGATTAATTATTCTACCAAATAGTCCTTAGGCTAATATTTCCTAATTAGGTTTTGTTTGTTTTGTTTGTTTGTTTATTTGTTTGGCGTGTGTGACAACATATTAGTTGGTAAAATATTTCAAATTTCAGTTCTTAAAAAAATTTTCAGTTTGGACCAGCAGGTGGTGTAGAGGCTAAGGTGCTGGATCTCACATGGCTGTGCAGTTTAAGTCCTGGACCCACAGGTCGCAGCTTGAGAATCACGCTGGGCATGTGTATGTGCATGCCCAAAAATTCTAAGAGAATGGAGTGAGAAATCACCCCCAAAGGGGGATGCCTACACCACAATCCCTCATCCTTTTTTTTTTGAAGAGGTTTTTGCTATAGGGCACGTGCAATCACCAGAAAGAGAGAGACAGACAGACAGAAAGTGAGAAATCATCCCCCCCAGGGGAGATGGCCACGCCGCAATCCCTTCTCCTTTATTCTTCTCTTGGGATCTTGGGCACGCATGCACACGCGCCCAGTGTAAGTTTTAAGCCACCGGGTCCGGGACGCGAACCATGGTCAACTACATGGGAGTCCAGCAACATAGCCATTACGCTAACTGCTGGTCCCAACAATCCCTTATCCTCTAGTCTCCTCTTGAATCTTGGGCTTGCACTGACTCAGACATGCTCATTGTGATTTTCAAGGCAACACATCCGGTAGCTGGCCATGTGAGATCCAGTCCCTTAACCTTGATGCCACTTGCTGTCCCACAAATTTTTTTTTAAGGTCTTTATTATTTATTTGTTTATTTTAGAGGTTTTTACCTCTGGGCACATGTGCTTGGGGGGATGGGGTGGGAATAGACAGAGACAGTGAGAAAGGAAGTGAGAAATCACCCCTCTGAAGGGGGAATGGTCACACCGCAATCACTTTTCCTACATTCTTCTCTGGGGAATGCAGGTGCGTGCATGTTCATGCACGTGTATGCAACAAGCACGTACCCAGCATGAAGATTTTTTTTTTGAAAGGTTTTTACTATAGGGGGTGGGCACTTGCCAGAAAGACAGAGAGAAATAGAGACAAAATTGAGACATCCCCCAGGAGGGATGGCCATGCCACAATTCATTCTCCTTCATTCTCTTCTCAAGATATTGGGCATGCATGCACACAAGCACATGCACCTGGTGTGAGTTTTAAGTTGCCAGGTCCACGACTAACCACAGTTGACTACAAGGGAGTCCAGCAATGTAACCATTCTGCCATCTTCTGATCCCCATAAGATTTTTTTCTTTAAGTTTGAGAAGTAAGATATGGAAGTTTAGTTATACATTTTCCCAAGCACATATCTTATATCTAAGTATATAATTAATGTACAGTTCAGACAGTCTAGCTGTTAAAAAAAGGTATAAGTATATAAATAATTGTTTGGTACAATGAAAATGGTCAGATCCAGAGGATCTGACCTAATAGCCATTTCCTCAGCATTAATAAATGTCTTCCAAGTGTGGGTAAACAGTAGGGTGATTGGGGCCAGTATTTGGTGTGGCGGTTAAGGCCCTGGACTTCCACATGGTTGACCATGGTTTAAATCTCAGACCCCGCAGCATTAAAATCATGCTAAGCACATGTATATGTGCATCCTAAATCCCAAGAGTAGACTGGAAGAAAAGGTATTATGGAGTAGCCATCCTTCCTGAGAGATGATTTCTCACTTTCCCTCTCTCAGTCCCTGTGTGTCTCTCTCTCCAGCAAGCACAGGCATCCTGGGTTAAAAAAATGTTTAAAAACAAAACAAAACAAAAAACAATAGGGTGACAGTGCATTCTTGTTCACTTTTCCTGGTTGTGTTACTGAAAGTCTGCATCATAGGAGCACTGCCAGTCCTCAACAAAATGACAGGATTAATTATTCTACCAAATAGTCCTTAGGCTAATATTTCCTAATTAGGTTTTGTTTGTTTTGTTTGTTTGTTTATTTGTTTGGCGTGTGTGACAACATATTAGTTGGTAAAATATTTCAAATTTCAGTTCTTAAAAAAATTTTCAGTTTGGACCAGCAGGTGGTGTAGAGGCTAAGGTGCTGGATCTCACATGGCTGTGCAGTTTAAGTCCTGGACCCACAGGTCGCAGCTTGAGAATCACGCTGGGCATGTGTATGTGCATGCCCAAAAATTCTAAGAGAATGGAGGAGAAGGGATTGCGGTGTGGACATCCCCATAGGGTGTGATTTCCCACTTTCCTTCTCATCCTCTGTCTCTGGTGAGCACATGCTCCCTTTAGCAAAGACTTAAAAAATAATGATAATTTACTGGACCAGCTGGTGGAATGGTGGTTAAGGTGGCTGAATCCCACATGGCCAACTGCACAGTTGGAGTCCTGTACTTAGTGGTTTGAAAAACATGCCAGGCATGCGTGTACAATTCCAAAATCTGGAGAGGAGAATGGGGAAGAGGAACTGGAGTGTTGCCATCTTCCTGGGGAGGGGGGTGGTTTTTCACTTTCCCTCTCTTGGTCTCTCTCTGTTTCTCTCCAGCAAACACAAGTGCCCTGTAGTAAACAAAAAATAATAACATTCTCCTTTTATGGTCATATTTCCTGCCTAAAAATATTAGCAATTATTTCTAAGATCACCTATTTAATTGTTCCCAACCCAAGTGTTTTACAAACTTTTTAAAAATCAAGACCCCATTGGGACCAGCAGATGGCGTAATGGTTACATTGCTGGGCTCCCTCGCGACCAACCACAGTTTGAGTCCCAGACCTAGTGACTTAAAAAACTCACATTGGGTGCATGCGTGTGCACGCCCGAAATCCCGAGAGGGAATGGAGGTGTAGGGATTGTGGTGCGGCTATCCCCCCTGGAGGATGATCTCTCACTTTCTATCTCTCCAGTGAGCACACATGCTCTATAGCAAAAATCTCTCTCTAAAAAAGGAAAAAAAAAAAAAAAAATCAAGACCCCATCAAGATCTATCACTAGATTTAGTTAAGATCTGTTTCTTTGGGCCAGCAGGTGGTGTGGTGATTAAGGGCACTGGGCTCCCACATGGCCGACCATGGTTCAAGTCTTGGACCTGGCGGCTTGCTTTCTCGCTTTCCCTCTCTCTCTCTATCTCACTCTGTTCTTCTCGATCAAATTTTAAAAATAAAGAAATAAATAAAGTTAAATAAAATAATTCTTTTTTCTCTCTCTTTTTTTTTTTGGAGAGGTTTTTGCTATAGGGCGCGTGCGCTCGCCAGACAGAGAGAGACAGAGAGATAGAAAGCGAGAAATCACCCCCCAGGGGGGATGGCCACACTGCAATCTCTTCTCCTCCATGCTCCTCTTGGGATCTTGGGCACGCACGCACATGCACCCGGCGTGCGGTGTGAGTTTTAAACCACCAGGTCCGGGACGCGAACCGCGGTCAACTACATGGGAGTCCGGCAACAAAGCCATCACGCCAACTGCTGGTCCCAAAATCATTCTTAAAAAAATAAGAAGATATCTGTTTCTTTAGTTATAGGCCAGTCACATGGTATAAGTGCAATGTTTGGGGAGCAGAATCCCATGTGGTCAGCAGCTTGAATCCCATCCTCAGCAACTTGAGAACCATGTTGGGTGCATGTGCATATGTGCCTAAAATCCTGATATGATGAAGAAATACAGGAACAAGTACTGTGGCATAGCCAAGCCCTATTAGAAGCATACTTTATCCCTTTCTCTTTCTCTCTCTGGTGAGTACATGTGCCCTCTAATAATTCATAGTCTTAGTTCTTTCCCATCTTCACTTTTTATTTCATTAATGACAGTGTCATTTTGAAAAGATGAGGCCCATTTAAATACTCTTAATAAAAGTGCTTTTAGGGAACCAACAGATGCCATAATGGTTATGTCATTGGACTCCCACATAGTCGACTGCGATTTGAGTCCCAGACCCAGCAGCTTAAAACTCACACTGGGCGCGTGTGCATGCTTGCCCAAAATCCTGAGAGGGGAATGGAGGAGAAGGGACTGTGGTGTGGCTATCCTCCCTGGGGTGGGGGGTGTATGTGTGTATGTGTGTGTGTGTGTGTGTATGTGTAATTTCTCACTTTCTGTCTATCCTTCTCTCTCTGGTGAGCACACGCACCATATAGGAAAAATTTCTCTCTTAAAAACTGAAAGTGCTTTAGGCCCAGCAATGGTGGCACAGGCAGTAGGGCACCACTGTGTAGTGCTGGAGCCACATGGAAGACTGGTTCAGAGCCTGGGTTAATCTAAAGCACACCAGGCACATACACATCGATAATTCTGGCTGGCTAGAAGGCTGAGAGGAGAAAAGGATATCACAGTATGAAAAGAACATGTTAAGGGTGCCAGTGTCTTAAAAGAAAAAAAGAAATTTTTTTCCTATTTTTTTTAGAGTTTTTTTTTCTATAGGGTGCGTGTGCTTGCCAGAAAGACAGAGGGAGACAGAGAGACAGAAAGCGAGAAATCCCAGCCCCAGGGGGGATGGCCACACCGCAATCCTTTCTCCTCCATTCTCCTCTCAGGATTTTGGGCACGCACGCACATGCACCCAGTGTGAGTTTAAGCCACCAGGTCCGGGTCTCAAACCATGGTCGACTACATGGGAGTCCAGTGACATAGCCATTACACTAACTGCTGGTCCCCCAAAATAAACTTTTTAAGAAAGTGCTTTGTAGGGAATAGCAGATGGCATAATGTTTACGTCACTGGACTCCCATGAAGTCGACCACGGTTTGCGTCCTGGACCTGGTGGCTTAAAACTCATGCCAGGTGTGTGTGTGTGCATGCTCAAATCCTGAGAGAAGGGAGGAGAGGGGATTGCAATGTGGCAATTCCCCTGGGAGGTGATTTTTCACTTTCTCTCTGTTTCTCTGATGAGTACGTATGCCCTATAGAAAAATGTCTCTTAAAAAAAGGTGTTTTGTAACTTAAATCCCTTTAAAAAAAAAGAATTATTTAACTTTATTTTTTATTTATTTATTTTAATTTGACCAGAGAGGGAGAGACAGAGAGGGAGAGAGAGAGGGAGAGAGAGAAAGTGAGAAAGCAAGCAGCCAGGTCCAGGACACAGACTGCGGTCAGCCTAAAAAAAATAGGAAAAAGAATTTCTTTTTTTTCTTTTAAGACACTGGCACCCTTAACATGTTCTTTTCATACTGTGATATCCTTTTCTCCTCTCAGCCTTCTAGCCAGCCAGAATTATCGATGTGTATGTGCCTGGTGTGCTTTAGATCCAACATCCTTAACCACTACACTACCTACCAGCCCCTAAATCTCTTTTTCTAAAAGAAAATTTAAAAAAATTTTCACTTCCTTTATCCAAATCAGGAGCATAAAAATATTCTAGTGGGGCAAGCAGGTGACATATTCATTATGGCTTTCTACTCCCATATGGCTAACCATGGTTCAAGTCCCGGACCTGGTGTCTTTCTTGTTTTTCTCTCTCTGCCTCTCTGTCTCTCTCTGGTGAATGTGTGTGTACTGTAGCAAATTAAAAAATAATGATAGATAAAATTAAATAAACAATTCTTTTTTTTTTTTGGAGAGGTTTTCGCTATAGGGCACGTGTGCTCGCCAGACAGACAGAGAGAGACATAGAGACAGAAAGCGAGAAATCACCCCCCAGGGGGGATGGTCATGCTGCAATCCCTTCTCCTCCATTCTCCTCCCGGGATCTTGGGCATGTACACACACGCGCCTGGCGTGAGTTCTAAGCCACCGGGTCTGGGACGCGAACCGTGGTCGATTACATGGGAGTCCAGCGACATAGCCATTACACTAACTGCTGGTTCCCTTAAATAAACAATTCTTTAAAAATAATTTTTAAAAAGACTTTTAAAAAGCGATATATTGGAGGTGGCCAGCAGGTGGCATGGTGGTTAAAGGCACTGGCTCCCACATGCCCA
>NW_006207460.1:245909-257054 GCF_000334495.1 Tupaia belangeri chinensis | reverse complement strand
TATATATAAAATGATAATAAAGTTAAATAATTATTTTTAAGAATATATATTTTGGAGATATAAATGGGAAAAAAATGTAGTTAATCATAGGGTTCTTTAAGTTTTGCACACATTTAATGTCATTATCTCATGAGCCACCAACTGGAAAGTGTTGCATAGGATAATTAGGAAAATGAGGGAACCAGCAGTTAGCGTAATGGCTATGTCGCTGGACTCCCACGTAATCAACTGCGGTTCGCTTCCCAGACGTGGTGGCTTAAAACTCACGCTGGGCGCATGTGCGTGCGTGCCCAAGATCCCGAGAGGAGAATGGAGGAGAAGGGATTGCAGCGTGACCATCCCCTGGGGGGTGATTTCTCGCTTTCTGTCTATGTCTCTCTCTGTCTGTCTGGCAAGTGCACGCGCCCTGTAGCGAAAATCTCTCCAAAAAAAAAAAAAAAAGGATAATTAGGAAAAAGAGAACTCTACTGTTCTCCATACGTAACTAGATAACTAAAAGGGGTAAAATATTTCTCCTAACATAACCTGTTAGGGGTACCAAAGTAGTATGCACACATTTGTTGTGAAGTACTGGTGTTTGAGTACATTTTCCTCATAGTGAATGATAGTGTGGTGTTTTTATTCATCAAGATACATCACTTTGGTTAGGTCCTCTCTCCAAACTAAACAGAGCCAAAGAAGCAAGCAAGCAAGCTTGCTTTCCTGCAACTTGGAACTAAACAGAAGTTTAGATTCTTCTTTGAAGTTTGGATCCAGGGTGGCATCTAGAAGCGCTCTCTTCCTGAGACTCTTGCCATCTTCTACTTAGCCAAGAATGAATGTAAAATGTCTAACCTAGGCAGTCCTATCTCAGTTTCTATTTGGGAGTTGGGAGATAGGGTATGAGATGTGAAGAGTGAGATAATGCTTATAAAAGAGAGACCGGGGCCAGCAGGTGACGTAGTGGTTAAGGCGCTGGACTTCCATATGGCCAACTGCAGTTCAAGTCCTGGACCCAGAGGCTTGAAAAACATTCCAGGCATGTGTGCGTGCATGCCCAAAATGCCAGGAGGAGCATAGAGGAGAAGGGATTGCAGCTTGGCCATCCCCCCTGGGGGGTGATTTGTCACTTTCCTTTTCACTGTCTCTGTCTCTGTCTGTCTCTCTCTCCAGTGAGTGCACATGCCCATGGCAAAAACCTTAAAAAAAAAAAAAAAAGGGAGAAGAGAACCTAGGATAATCACTTGTCTGTCCTGGGTTAAGGGTTGTGGATCAACCTGATTTGAAAGTATCACAGACAGGGCCAACCTCATAACTCAACAGTTAAGTGAACTGGATCTCATATGGCTAACTGTGATTCTAATCCTGCCCTGGTGGCTTGAAAAACACACCAGGTGTGCATGTGAGCATGCTCAGGATCCTGAATGGAAGAAGGAATGGAGAGAAAAAGATGGTGGTATGACCACACTCTCTGGGTAGTAACTTCTCTTTTTCTCTCTCTCTGATGAGAACACCCTCTGGCAAAAAGAAAAGTGTCTCTTGCTAAAGGGAGACAGAAAAGAGAAAGCACTCCTCAATGGGGGGATGGTCATACTGTAAGCTATTCTCTATTTCTCCTTTCCATTGTGATTTTGGGCATACATGCATATGTTCCCATGTGTTTTCCAACCACAGAAGTCAGGATTTGAACCATGCAGTTGACCATATGGGAATCTAGTTCTCTTAACCACTAGGCCATGAGACTGGCCCTAAAGTTAACTTTTTTTTCTTTTTTTTTGGGAGAGGTTTTTGCTATAGGGCGCATGCGTTCACCAGAAAGACAGAAAGAGACAGAGAGACAGAAAGCGAGAAATCACCCCCTGGGGGGATGGCCATGCCGCAATCCCTTCTCCTCCATTCTCCTCTCGGAATTGTGGGCATTCACGCACATGCGCCCAGTGTGGATTGAAGCCTTCGGGTCCAGGACTTGAACCACAGTTGACTACATGGAAGTCCAGCGACATAGCCATTATGCTAACTGCTGGTCCCAAGTTAACTTTTTATAAGAAATGTTAAGTTTTGATTTTTTTAAAAGAGATTTTTGCTATAGAGCGCATGCACTTGCCAGAGAGAAAGAGAGTCAGAAAATGAGAAATTTCCCCCCAAGGGGATGGCCACACTGCAATCCTTTTTCCTTCTGGAATTTTGGCCGTGCACATAGACACGCACGACTTGCGTTCCAAGCTGGCTGGGTCCAGGACTTGAACTGTGGTCACCTACATGGGAATCCAGTGATGCTACTATTATGCCATCTACTGGTCCCCTTGATTTTTTTTTTAAGAGGTTTTGCCGCAGGGCATGTGTGCTGGAGGTCGTGGGGAGACAGAGAGAGAGAGAGATAGGGACAGTGAGAGGGAAAGTGAGAAATCACCCCCAGGGGAATGGTCATGTTGTAATTCCTTTTTCTCTCTAGATCTTGGGCATGCATATACACGTACCCCGTGTGATTTTGAAGACACAGGGTCCAGTATTTGAACCACAGTCAACTATGTGGGAATCTAGCAACATAATTGCCATGCCATTTCCTGATCCCAAGTTTTGATTTTTGATTTGGAGATGGCTCAGTTTTTCTCAGTTTGCAATTTCTGTCTTGTTGCTTTTCTTAATTTTTTTAGTCCCTGTCACTAGTAACCTCTATACTAACTTTGTGCCTTTCATCTAAGAGCCATGACTGTTCCAAACAATGAAACCCTCAGAAATTCTTAGGCTCAGGTGAGCCTTTAACAGAGTTTACGTGGAAAGAAAGTCCTGTGATTTGTGGCCATTTCAATGGGCTGCAAATGAGATAGCTGTCTCCCACTTCACTACAGGACGTGACTAAAGAAAAAGATCTTTGCAGAGCAGTCATGAATTAGTTTTTCTATCAATTTAATGAGACCCCTTAATCCATTGGAAGGGGAGATGACTAAATGAAAGGATGTCTCTTCCTTTCCTGCTTTAGGGTGACCCAAGAATATTCTCTTCCCCCATCCAAATCAGGAGTTGATGACACTGCTGTGATTGATGCCTTTTGTTCCCAGACCAAATTGTTTTTTATAGCCCACCCCCTGCCAAGACTTCCCAAAGTGCCACTGCCATCAGCTCCAGAGGGAGTCCCTTCCTCAGGCTTCCTGAGCAGCAGCTGCGCTGTGATGGCGGGGAGCATGGAATGGGAGGGGAAAGCAGCTTGCAGACAAATGGGCGACTAATGGGACCAACAGCCCCCCAACAGTAGACCATAAAAAAAATTCCATTGTTTTTCTCCACTTTCTTCATCTGCATTTCTTGGCGGAGGGGTGTGGGTGGCAGGAACAGTTCCTATGAAAGGCTTCATATGGTTTATCAAAGCCGACGTATACCTCCTTCCCTTTTTTTCTTTCTCAGACCAATTGTGGTCATTTAGCCTGAGAGTTGTCAAATCATTACAGACCTCAGAGATATTAAAAGGACAATTGGATGATACTATGATGAATTAGATGAAATAGACAAAGCCCTGGGGGCGGGGGGGGGGAACTACCAATAGAATTTCATCCTAAAGCATACTTTCTGGGTCTTCCTTTACATGTTTAAGCTTTGGATCTCAATATTCATTTTTTTTTCATTTTGAAGCCGCCCTGAGCTTTCTTAATTAGCATTTTCAACTGTTCTGCTAGTAGTTGGTTGGGATGGAGAAGGTTAAGCTATTTTATAAGAACAAGCACCTCCATCTTGGGGGTAGTTAATAAATCTTATTTTAATCAGGATTGAAAAATCCTGATCCTTTTGGGTAGCTTTTATATTGGGGCCAGAATGACAACTTCTCTGGGTTTTATCTAGTGTTTCTGGTCCTTTCCAATGTGAGAACATTTTAAAGAATCTTGAACATAAATATGTAGTGAAAGCTTCCTTGTACCATAAAGTGGTTAGACAGGGATCAATCAAAGCAGTCAGTCCACAATGAGGTTGAAACTTTGGAAACAAGCACATCCTTTTCAGTGGTGCTTGCTTTTACAGTGTGTCATTTAGCAAATGGACTGTGAAGAATTAGTCATGCCAAACCCCTGGCCATCTGATGACTGGGTAGAGGCAAAACATCCTAGGTAAAAATTTTAAGCTTTAGCGCTTTAGTCTTCTATTTCAAAGCTTAAGCATGTGTGCCCTATAGCAAAAATAATAATTAATCATTATTATAATTAAATAAAATATTTTTTTAAAAAATTAGAAATCTGAAATTACAAAGCATGTCAGAGTGGAGGGATGAAAAACAGTACACAAACATCAATTGTTGCTGTCATAATTGGCCAGAGAACTCAAGTTGAATGGACACTGCCTATATTGAAAACACGTTTTCTACTTCCATTTGGTAGCTAGGTTTGAAATTAATTCTCTCTGCTTTGTGGCAGTTTGTAATTACTGCCTGTCTACTGTGCATCTTGTATGGTTTTATGTGTGTGTGTGTGTGTGTGTGTGTGTGTGTGTGTGTGTATGAATCCTGCATTAAGGACTCCCACAGACTGGCCAGTCTTATCTTTCTACTTATCTTTCTACACTTACCACCTTAAAACCTGCCTTCATTGATTCTGCTCTAGCTAGGGTGATCTATTTGCTCACCTTGTTCATTCCTGTCTACATTTGCTAAAGCCTTTCTGCTCCCACACATCACAGATACTGAGAGACACCCCCCCTTTTCTGCTCGTACAATTTCTTTCCTTTTTTAGAGAGAGATTTTTTTAAAGAATTATTTTTTATTGAATTAAATTAATTAATTAATTAATTTTAATTTGACCAGAGACACAGAAAGAGGGAAAGTGAGACAGCAAATCGCCAGGTTCAGGACTCGAACCGTGGTCAGCCATGTGGGAGTGTCCAGCAACTTAGCTGCCACGCCACCTGCTGGTCCCCTTAGAGAGAGATTTTTGCTACAAGGCTTATGCTCTTGCAAGAAAGACAGAGAGAGACAGAAAACAATAAATAACCCCCTATGGGGAATGGCCATGCCCCAGTTGCTTCTCTTTCATTCTCCTCTTGGGATTTTGAGCACGCACGCACACATGCCCAGCGTGAGTGTTAGGCTGCTGAGTCTAGAACATGAATTGCCGTTGACTACATGGGGATTCCAGTGACAAAGCCATTATGCCATCAGCAGGTCCCTCTGTTTGTATAATTTCTACCCTAAGAGATAATTTGCTATAATTTTGCACGAATACATGCTATCTGTTGTGCTTGCTATCTACTCAGACTCAATTTCTGAATTGTTTGGCAGTTGATAATATACTCCCTTGACATAATGCACTGGACAGTATATTATGGTTTAGCCTTTAGTCTTTGGAGGCAGTAGAGCGGTATTTGTTTTAAATTATTTATTTTATTTTATTTCTTCATTTATTTTCATTTCATGAGAGAGAGAGAGAGAAAGAGAGAGAGAGAGAGAGAGAGAGAGAGAGAGAGAGAGAGAGAGAGAGAGAGAGAGAGAGAGAGAGAGAGAGAGAGAGAGAGAGAGAAAGTGAAAAAACAAGCCACCAGGTCCAGCACTCAAACCATGGTCAGCCATGTGGGAGTGCTCAGTGCCTTAACCACTATGCTGCCTGCTGGCCCCTGTTTGTTTGTTTGTTTTTTGAGGTTTATGCCCTAAGGTACATGTGCTCGCTGGAGAGAGAGACAGAGACAGTGAGAGAAAGTGAGAAATCATCCTCTGGAGTGATGGTCACACCATAGTCCCTTCTCCTTCATTCTCTTCCCGGGATCTTGGGCATGCATGCACACACACCCAGAGTGAATTTCAAGCTGCCAGATCCGGGACTCAGATAGTAGTTGGCTTATGTGGGAGTCCAGCAACATAACCACTGCACTACCTGCTGGTCCTGTTTGTTTGTTTTAAACAGTTATTTCTTGAGAGAGAAAGATCCCCAACAAATCCCATCATATTTCAATCCTCACCTTAATCTTCCAGCCAGCCAGGATCAGAGGTGCACCCACAGGTGTACTCAGCTTGTGTAGGTCAACCTGGGCCTTCCTGTATGGCTCCAGTATTGCACAGCAGAGCCCCACCACCTGCACCACCACTGTTATACTTAATCACAGCTGAGCCATGACTTCCAAGCTCTGTGACTGTGGGGAGTGGCTTAATCTCACTGACTCTTAGTTTCCTTTTCTGTAAAGTAGGGGTAATAGTACTCATCTCACGTGGTGGTTGTAAGAACTAAATGAGATAATAAATGTAAAAGAAACAGAGTAAGTACTTAATCAGTGTTAACCATTATCTTTTGATTGGTCAGAGGGTGCATGTGTTTGCCAGAGAGAGATAGAAACGGAAGGATAGTGGGAGAAAATGGGCTCTGGTCATGCTGAAATCCCTTCTCCTCCATTTTTCATCAGAGTGGGACTTTGGGCACAAACGCCAATGCACCTAACATACTATTCAAACTGCTGGGGCTGGGATTCGAACTGTGAGATCATCCTTGTAAGATCTGGCTTGCTTAACCACTAGACTATGGACCTGGCCTACCACTAGTATTTTTATTTAAGTTATTTATATATGGATTAGATTTCTATCATAAATGAAAGGATTACTATATACTGTTACACATTATATGCTAAACACTGTGCTAAGTCTTATTATTTTTTATTTAATTTTATTTTTAAATTTACTATTGGGCACATGTGCTTGCCAGAGAGAGTGAGAAAAAGAAAGTGAGAAAGCAAGCTGCCAAGTCTGGGTCTTGAACCATGGTTGGCCAGTGGGAGTCCAGTACCTTAACCAACATGCCACCTGCTGGCCTCTGTGCTAAGTATTTTTATTTATGTTCTTTTTTATTTTACTTTTTTTTTTTTTTTAGAGGTTTTTGCAATAGGGCGTGTGTGCTCTCCAGAAACCCAGAGAGAGACAGAAAGCGAGAAATCACCCCCCAGGGGGGATGGCCACACTGCAATCCCTTCTCCTCCATTCTCCTCTTGGGATCTTGGGCATGTGTGTACACGTGCCTTGTGTGAGTTTAAGCGACAGGGTCCGGGACTTGAACCGTGGTCGACTACATGAGAGTCCAGCGATAGCCATTACGCTAACTGCTGATCCCTTTTGTTTATGTTCTTTAAGTCTCATAACAGTCTTGAGATTAAATTGACTTGATCTAGAGGTCTTATCTAGAATTAGCGGAGCCACAATTTTGAACTATCTTTTGTTATAAAGGCCTCAGCCTTGAACCTATGGTGGGTAAGGAAAAATATTTTTTCTCCCCTACAGAACTCAGTTATATTTGACTCTAAAGCCTTTCCACTATTTTAGGGACTTTTCTTTAGACATGGGAAACTTCTTGTGTTCCTCAAGGGCCAGCTGAGTGTTGTGTACAAACCAAGTTTATTCATTTCATGGACTTATTGTGTATAAGTCAGTAGAGTGGAACTTATGGCTTTATTCAGTTTATGCCATTGCTTGTTGTGGCTGACAATCACAGGTTCCCTTTATCATGCAGAAAGTCCCTCCATATTACTAAAGATACGAATGTACTTGGTTACACTTAATCACTATTTGCTCTTGCTCATATACCTGCTCCAAAAAACTTTGACATTAATTTATTTTTAAAAATAATTATTTACTTAATTTTATTTATTACTGTTTTTAAAAAATTGAACTGGAAAGAGACAGAAAGAGAGAGAGAAAGGGAAAGTAAGAAAACAAGCTGAACAAGCTGCCAGGTTTGGGGCTTGAACTGCTGTAGGCCATGTAGGAGTCTAGCACTTAACTACCATGCCACCTGCAGGCCCCAATAACGACCTTTAAAAATATATAATGTACAAGTAAGTTTCCTTCAGCTGCAAATTCAAAATAGTTAAGTTTAACTATGAGACTATATGTCTCATAGTGGTGAAGCTTTTTAAGAAAACAGAAGGAAGTTATTCTAGCTTATTTCAGTATGTCAATTGGCATCGGTCAGCATGTGAAGGCCAGAACTGTTAGGTTAAAGAAGTTTAGACGCTCAGAATTTTAGTATTTGAAAAAAGTTTGTGAATGTGTAAAGCAGTCTAATCCAATCCCCTTCTTTCAATCATAAAGATTTTGGACCTCAGAACTTGATTTGTATGGCATTATAGAAATAATGTAGTATGGAGGCCAGCAGGGAGTGTGGTGGTTATGGCACTGGACTCCCACGTAGCCAACTGTAGTTTGAGTCCTGGACCCAGCGTTTGAAACATCACTCCGGCTGCATGTGTGTGCATGCCCAAAATCCCAAAAGGAGAGTGGAGAAGTGATTGCAATGTGGCCATGCCTCCTGGGGGGTGATTTCTCACTATCTCATCATTGCTTCTCCTCTTCTTCTCTCCGTTGGGCACATGAACCCTATGGTAAAAACCTAAAAAAAGAAGGAAAAAAAAGTAGTATAGTATGTGTGGCAAAATCAGCAGTATTTTTCCCATATACTAAATTGCCTCGTTTGATTTTCTGAAAATTTAATTACATTGGGGCCGGCAAGTGGCATGGTGGTTAAAGGCGCCGGACTCCCACATGGCCAACCACGGTTCAAGTGTCGGACCTAGTGGCTTGCTTTCTCACTTCCTCTCTCTCTGTCTCTCTCTGTTCAAACTGGAAAATAATAATGATAATAATAATAATAAATAAAGTTAAATAAAGTAATTCTTTAAAAAAATTTTAATTACATCAATGGTCACCTAGGGGCCAGCAGGTGGCATGGTGGTTAAAGTGTTATACTCCTACATGGCTGACCATGGTTCGTAGTCCCAGATCTGGCGGCTTGTTCTCCCTTTCCCTTTCCCTTTCTCTCTCTGGTGAGTACACATGCCCTGTAGCAAATTTCTAAAATAATAATAATGGTCACCTAAGGTGGCAGAAATAAATCCTCTTGAAATATTTCCTTCAGGGAAGTAAAATATTACCTTTCTCCTGTAGAACATGAACTCTATTTTTTAAAAAGAATTATTATTTTATAGAACTATTATTTATTTTAATTTTGACCAGAGAGGGACAGAGTGAGAGACAGAGAGGGAAAGTGAGAAAGTAAGCCACCAGGTCCGGGACTTGAACCGCGGATGGCCATGTGGGAGTCCAGCACTCTTAACTACCACGCCACCTGCCAGCCCCATGATTCTATCTCTTTATATTTTCGCTAAGATCTTTTCATGGGACCAGCAGTTAGCGTAATGGCTATGTCACTGGACTCCCATGTAGTCAACCGCGGTTCACGTCCCGGACCCAGTGGCTTAAAACTCACGCCGGGTGCGTGTGCGTGCGTGCCCAAGATCCCGAGAGGAGAACGGAGGAGAAGGGATTTCGGCGTGGCCATACCCCCCGGGGTGTGATTTCTCGCTTTCTGTCTCTCTGTCTCTCTGTCTGTCTAGTGAGTGCACGCGCCCTATAACAAAAAAAAAAAAAAAAAAAAGAATTATTTTCATTTAGGGGCCGACTGGTGGTGTGGTGGTTAAAGGCACTGGATTTCCACATGGCTGACTGCGATTCGAGTCCCAGACATGGTGGCTTGCTTTCTCACTTTCTCTTTCTCTCTCTTTGTCTCTCTCTGGTCAAATTAGAAAATAATAATGATAAATAAAGGTAAATGAGCTAATTCTTTAGAAAAAAAGAATTATTTTTATTTTATTCATCATCATTATTATTTTTTTTAATATGGCCAGAGAGAGAGGAAGAGAGAGGAAAGTGAGAATGCAAGCTGCCAGGTCTGGGACTCGAACTGTGGTCGGCCATGTGAAGTTCCATACCTTACCATCGTGCCACCTGCTGGCCCCCATGACTCTGTTATTATTTGAGCAGCTTCATTTAAATGTGAAGTTTGTTTGACTTTTTGATAGTCCTTATATAGTCCTTATATATTATATTATTAGAAAGACTGAAACAATGGAATTTAAAAAATGGCTATATAACATTTGCACTTGAGGGAGACAGGGAGAGGGAAAGCATGTGTGAGGGGGAGAGAGAGAATACATCACCCCTTCAGTGGGGATGGTCACACCACCATCCCTTCTCCTCCATTCTCCTCCAAGATTTTGGGCATACACACATGTATCAATTTTTTAAAAGAATTATTTTATTCAACTTTATTTATTTATTTATTTATTTTTAATTTGACCAGAGAGGGACAGAGTGAGAAAGAAATAGAAAGGTCTGGGACTGAAAATACCAGGTCTGGGACTGGAACCGCAATTGGCCATGTGGGAGTCCAGTGCCCTTAACCACCATGCCACCTACTGGCCCCACCCTGGGTATTTTTTAAGCCATAGATTTGAATCAAACTATGCTGTTGGCCACGTGGGATCCAGCTGCCTTAACATCATGCCACCAGCTGACCCAGAAAGAATGGAATTTATCTCAGCTAAGTGGGAGCTTTTGAAGAGCTCTGGATTGCAACATGTTCTTAAGTGGCCTCAGTTTTTCAGCAACTTTTGGACATGCAAAGGACTGGACGTGGACATGGATCATCCCACAAGAGAATCAGTGATTTTTTTCAAATATCTTTGCCATAGGGACCAGCAGTTGGCGTATGGCTATGTCACTGGACTCCTATGTAGTAGTCCACGGTTCAAGTCCTGGACCCGGTGGCTTAAACTCATGCAGCACATGTGCGTGCGTACCCGCCCAAGATCCTGAGGGGAGAATGGAGGAGAAGGGATTGCAGTGTGGCCATTCCCCCCTGGGGAGGTGATTTCTCACACTTTCTGTCTGTCTCTCTCTGTCTTCCTGGCGATCGCACGTGCCCTATAGCAAAAACCTCTCCAAAAACAAGAAAGAAAAATATCTTTGCCATAGAGGCTAACTGTGTGCTGTTTAGTAGCACTTTTTTTAAACAATATTTCCATCTCATTTTCTTCTCTGGGTTTTGTGTATTTTGTAAGTTTACCTGTTGGAACTCAAGATTTGAAGGAGGTTTTAAATCCCCTCTACCCTCACAGTTTGTGCTTACAGAAATTCCAGCTAGGTTTTCCCTACCACACCACACTACTCCCCTGGATCTAAAGAAATCAGGCTAAGAAGGGTATGACATAATGGGGACATGCATCCATGCTCCCACCCAGACTTGTTCTTCAAACTGCAGATTATTTAGAGTCAACCCCAGGGCACTGTGAGTATGGGAACTCTTGGAGGGGTGAGGAGTGGGAGGGTGCCAGGGGCCCAAAAGAGCTTATGAAGAAGCAAAAAAAAAAAAA
>NW_006207460.1:215376-245724 GCF_000334495.1 Tupaia belangeri chinensis | reverse complement strand
AAAAAAGCTTAAGAAAAAAAAAAAAAAAAAAAAAAAAAAAGATCTTATGAAGCTCCCTGCCTCGCTGGCCTGGGATTAACCCATCCTTTCCCAGCCAGAGCTATCCTGGCTGCCTTGCTTCCCTGGGGTCCTCTCATGTTAATCTATGGAATTGACCAACTGAGTTTGACCGTGACTGGCTTTGTATTGCAAAACAAAATTAGTAAATTCGGCCTCATGCTGACTGGCTGAATGGTGTCATCAACTCAATTCAAGGTGTGCCACAAAAGCAAGGAAATGAAACTTCAATTTCCTCATGTTAAATGATAGCTTATCATACCCATTATGACCCTTATGCAGGTTGGGGCAAAGTATTTTATTGCCTTTTTTTTTTTGAACGTCAATAAACCACTCTCCCACTTTTTCCTCAAACCTCCACCCCCACCCTACACCTGATTGATTAAAGCTTACTAGATAGGGCCATTCTCTGTTGTCAATGATCAGAGAACCAAAAGCCTCCTATTTACCTCACTAACCTGTCATGATTCCACCTTTATCCTATGAAGCACAAGATTTGTTTCAAAACAAAACAACACAGAAGTAAACAGAAGGAAAAAGCCATTCTAACTTCAAACCACCCTTGTCATGGTCAGCTCCTCTCACCATGTGGGTGGTTTCTTTCAGTTCCCACCAGGCAAATGCCAGTTGCTTTCATCCCTGAGTTTCCCCTGCTGTCCAGGTACACACCTCCATTGGAGTGTTTATCTTGCCGCGTTGTTATGGGCACAGGTGTGCTTCCCCTCTTGATTGGGAGGAACTATGTCCCTTATCTCTCTGTCCCAGGCAGGCACCTCACAGGGTTCTCAACCAACCCTTAGAAGGTATCCAGTGAATGAATAAATTGATGGAGAAGGCCTCAACAAAGGTTGGCTCATCTATTTCTCTACCTGCCAGCAAGTCTATATCTACCTAGTCTTGAAATCAGAAAGAGATTCAGTTGCTCTGGTCAGGTGTTCAGAACTTCCTCATTGGATACTTGGAGGCATGACTGAAAAAGTTACGGTGTTTCTTGGGACTTGAATCTGTTCCCTCTTCCTCTGACTTCCTGTTCTTTGTCAGAAATCTGATTTACTCCTATACCTTTAGAAACTAGCTCTATATCAATGACTTCCAAATTTGCATCTCCATCTCGAAGTTCTTTTCTAATCTATGTAGCCAGATTTTCTATACTTTATAGCCAATTGCCCACTTTATATCTGCATTTGAACATCATGGGAAAATTTCAAAGTTAAGATCAAAATCTAACTCTTGAGCCAGCAGGAAGTTAAGGTGAGAAAGCACCCCTCGTGGGGGATGGCCATGCTGCAATCCCTTCTCCTCCATTCTCTTCTGGAGATTCTGAGCATGTACATGCACGTGCCTGGTGTGTTTCTCAAGCCACTTTTTACTGTGTCCCACTGGGTCTTGGATGAGCTGGCTCCCACCTATTTCATTTCATGCCACCACAAGCAAATTGTACTCTAGTCACATTGGACTTTAATCACATCACGGAATTGTCCAGGCTCTTTTCTGCGCCAGAACTTATTGCATATTACAGATAGACCCGGTTCTATCTGTAATATGCTTCTTGCAACTCTTTTTTTTTTTTTTTTTGGAGAGGTTTTTGCTATAGGACGTGCGCGCTTGCCAGAAAGACAGAGAGAGACAGAGAGACAGAGAGACAGAAAGCGAGAAATCACCCCCCCAGGGGGGATGGCCACACCACAATCCCTTCTCCTCCATTCTCCTCTTGGGATCTTGGGCACACACACACACACACACGCCCGGCATGAGTTTAAACCACTGGGTCCAGGACTCAAACCGCGGTTGGCTATGTGGGAGTCCAGCGACATAGCCATTGCACTAACTGTTGGTCCCGCTTCTTGCAACTCTTAATTGGTTTCTGCTCATCTTGTAGGTATTAGCTTAAATGTCAGCTTCACAGAGAGCCATTTTGACCACCCTTTCTAAACATGTTTCTACCTTATAAGAATTTTATGGATTGGCCCTGTGGTTTAGTTGTTAAAGGAGCTGGATCCTGGTTCAAATCCCAGCCCAGTAACTTGAAGAACACACTGGGCACATGTGTGCATGCTCAAAATCTCAGTAAGATGGGGAAATGGAGAAGTGGTTACAACCTGGCCATACACTATTGGGAGATGTTTTCTCCCTCTCTCTGTCTTTCTCTAGCAAATGCATGTGTACTCTGACAACTAAAAAAAGAAATTTTGCTTACTGGGCCAATCCTGTAGCACAGTGGTTAGGCTTTGTGCGTAGAAAGCTGGATCCCACATGGCTAATAGCCAGTCCAGGACCTGACTCTGGCAGCTAGAAAAACATTCCGGTTGTGTGTGTGTGTGTATGTGTGTGTGTGTGTGTGTGTGTGTGTGTGTACGCCCAAATCCCGATGGGAAAGAGAAATGGAGACAAAAGAACTGCAGCATGACTATGCTTGAGGGATGCTTTCTCTCTCTCTTTCTCTCTCTGTGAGAAAATGAACTTTACTTATTTCCTTAATAACATTCAACTTATTTTCATTAACAACATTTATCTCAGCCCTGCTCTGTGGCCTGGTAGTTAAGGCAACCAGATTCCACATGATTGACTTGTGGTTTAAATTCTAGCCCCAGCGCCTAGAGAAACAAGCTGAATGCATGTGTGTGCATGCCCCAACTCTCAAGAAGGCAGAGAAGTGGAGAAGAGAGTGTGGCATAACCACACCCCAATCGAGGGGTGCTTTCTCCTTTTTGTTTTAAGAGAGATTTTTGCTATAGGATGCATGTGCTTGCCAGAGAGATAGGGAGAGACAGAAAGACGGAAAGCGAGAAATCTTCCCCCAGAGGGAATGGCCATGATGCAATTC
Organism: Tupaia belangeri chinensis; assembly: GCF_000334495.1. Taxonomy (NCBI): domain Eukaryota; kingdom Metazoa; phylum Chordata; class Mammalia; order Scandentia; family Tupaiidae; genus Tupaia; species Tupaia belangeri. Next base: position 242,843 of record NW_006207460.1, on the reverse strand, counting down.
CTTCTCCTCCATTCTCCTCTTGGGATTTTGGCACACACACACACAGACACACACAGTGCGTGCGTGGCCAGGGGGAGTTTTAAGCTGCAGGGTCTAGGAATCAAATTGTGGTCAACTACATGGGACTCCAGCAACATAACTATTAAACCACATGTTGGTCCTGTGGTGCTTTCTCCTTCTCCCTCTCCCTCTGTTTCTCTCTCTGGTGAGCACATGTGCGCTCTGATAAATTATCTCAATGTGTAATGTTTTTCTACCTGTTCATTTTATGTGTCCTACACCAGAATGCTAGCTCCACGAGGGCAGACACCTTATCTATGTCATAAACTTCTGCATCCCTTTCATTAGTGGTATGCCTTTAACAGAGCAAATGCTCAATAAGTTTTATTAAACGAATGAATGAATGACTGGATGGATGAATTAGGTTATAAATAGGGAGACCATATAATTAATCAAACCAAGACACTTTTCAGAGTGAAAAGAGGCACAGTTGTAATTACATTTAGGACAACAGGCATAAATCATGATGTAATAGAAGGCACTGGGTTGGGGCCAGCAAATGGTGTAGAACCTATATTGTTGTACTCCCACACAGCCAACTGTGGTGCGAGTCCTGGACCTAGTAGCTTGAAGAGCACGCTGGGTGTGTGTGTGTGTGTGCCTGTCCAAGATCCTGGGAGGAGAAAGGAGGAGAAGGTATTGCAGCATGGCCATCTCCTGGGGGTGTATGTGTGTGTGTGCCTGCCCAAGATCCTGGGAAGAGAAAGGAAGAGAAGGTATTGCAGCATGGCCATCCCCTGGGGGAGGGGGGGTGATTTCTCGCTTTCCATCTTGCTGTCTTTGTCTCTAAAGAGAGATTTTTGCTCTAAGGCACATGCACTTGCTGGAGAGACAGTGGCATAAAGACAGAAACAGAGAGACAGAAAGTGAGAAATCACCCCCCAGAGGGGATGGCCATGCCACATTTCCTTTCCTTCTATTCTTCTCTTGGGATTTTGGGCACACATGCACATGTGCCCAGAGTGAGTTTCAAACTGCTGGCTCCAAGACTTGAACTGCAGTTGACTACATAGGAGTCCAGCAACATATCCATTATTGCCATCTGCTGGTCCCTCAATTTGGTCTTTAACTGGCCAAATGACGCAGGGCAAATTACTTTCCCTTTTCTGCAAGATAAGGAAGTTCTCCTCCAACTCTGAGATTCAATGACTTCATGACTTGTATCCTCCTACCACCATTGGGTGAAATGTTGGGAGAGCACTAATCACTCTCAATGTGCAGAGTGTCTTAAGGGGCTTACAGAAACACAAAGAGGAGTAATATGGTCCTATCTCCAAGAAAGAGACTTGTCCGGACTATTATTGAGACAGAAAAAAAAATACATAATACCTAATATCTTGATCAGTAATACACAGATTCTGCCAGACAAATGGAAGGCCATTTTATTTATTATTTTTATTTATTTTTATTATTATTTTTGAGAGGTTTTTGCTATAGGGCGTGCGCACTCACCTGAAAGACAGAGAGAGACAGAGATACAGAAAGTGGGAAATCACCCCCTGGGGGAATGGCCACGCCACAATCCCTTCTCCTCCATTCTCCTCTTGGGATCTTGGGCACGCACGCACATGCACTTGTCATGAGTTTAAGCCACCAGGTCCAGGACTCGAACTGCGGTCACTAGTTGGGAGTCCAGCAACATAGCCATTACACAAACTGCTGGTCCCAGGAAGGCCATTTTACGGAGCATACAGACCTTAAGGGAATGTTTGGAGTTGAAGAGGCAATAGACAGGGCAAAGGTATTTCAGGAAGGGAAGAGCTCTCAACTGGAGTACAGAAGTCACGTGGGAATGGAGTATGTAAAGAGCTCTCATAACTTGATCTGGCTGGAGCTCAGGACAAACAAGCTAGGAGCAGTTAGCTCAGGGTGCATGTGTTCCTAAAATCCTGAAGGACAGAGAAATGAAGGACAAAGGATTGCAATGTGACCTTACTTCCTTGAAGGGTACTTTTTCTCTTTGTCTCTCTCCAGAGACAAAGAGAAAAAAAAAGCAAACTTTGGCAGTTTTTTAATTTTTTTAATTTTTTTTTTTTAAAGGTTGGGACCAGCAGTTAGCGTAATGGCTATGTCGCTGGACTCCCACGTAGTTGACTGCGGTTCGCGTCCAGGACTCAGTGGCTTTAAACTCACGCCGGCCGCGTGTGCGTGCATGCCCAAGATCCTGAGAGGAGAATGGAGGAGAAGGAATTGCGGCATGGCCATCCCCCCTAGGGGGTGATTTCTCGCTTTCTGTCTCTCTGTCTCTCTCTGTCTGTCTGACGAGCGCACGCGCCCTATGGCAAAAACCTCTCCAAAAACAAAAACAAAAACAAAACCACACACACACACACACACAAAAGGTTGATAAGATTGTAGGTTCCTTGGGGCCGGCAGGTGGTGTGGTGATTAAAGGCGGTGGACTCCGATATAGCCAAATGGGATTTGAGTCCAATGGCTTAAAAATCACCCTGGGCACATTTGCGTGCATGCCCATGATCCCAGGAGGAGGATGGAGATGGGATTGAGGCATGGCAATCCCTCAGGGGGATGATTTCTCCCTCTTTCTCTCATGTCTCTGTCTCTGTCTCTCCAGCAAGTGCACATGCCCTAAGGCAAAAGCTTCTTAAAAAAAAAAAAAAGTGACAAAGGACCTTCTCAAGATCAAGTCCCAGTATAGGACTGCACAGGTACCTGAGAGTCTGAGAGGAGCATAGGGATGAGGCTGGGCACTTGGTACACCATGGGCCTTCCTCCACTCACTGCCTACCCACATCCCACTCCCCTACCCGTAATCTCCCTAGTAACTCGCTGATCTCTACTGTCTGAGGCCTCCCAGAGCCCTGGCCAATTCTCTCAGTGCTTTCCTGGAGCCGCCACACACCCCTTTCCCCTTTCCTGATGACTCTCCTGGAGAAGGGCAGTCTCGCTGCAGGTGGAGCAGCAGCCAGGGCCCCAGAGCCTAGTCTTATCTCCTCGGCTATCTTACCGGGTGACACTGGGCAGGATACTTTCCTCCTCTAGGGCTGTGGTAGGGAGTGCAGCAGGCTCTCCTACCCAAAGGTCTTTAACCTCTTCTAGATCCCCTTGCTTTGGTTTTTGCTTTCATTTCATCCCCCCGCCCCTGCATCTGAACATTTTATCTGGGCCCTAGGTCATTGTCTTTTGTCCTCAATGAGGATTATGAGTAGTTTGTAATTTGGGGCTAGAAACTAACCCATTTTCCTTTACTTCAGTATTCCCCTCCTCTATCCTCTAAAATAAACACCCCTCCTTTGACATTCCCTCTTGAAACTTTGACCTCTAATATAGACCATAAAGGTTAGCTTTTTTTCTTTGAGAACTTCTTGGAGAATCAGGAGTCTGCCCTCCCAAGTCAGCAGGAGCCAGGCTATTTGCTTTATCATTCTAAGGAAGGCCTTTGCAAATCAAAAGTTCATTTGGAGAAAGGCTGAGAAATAAGACTTTCTTGTGGAAGAGGGAGGAAGAGGACACCTTTTACTGCATATGAATGGTAGTCCTTTGACAAAACTGTCCTGACAGTTAAGAATGTTGCCAGCGATCCCCAGGCTCCCAGAGTGTAAGTGGTGTAAAAGAGAGGTATAGGCTTACAAGGTGGCAGGCCTAAATTCAGATCTGCTTCCCTGTGTTTGCTTTCCAGCTGGGGTGCTAAACCTCTCTGAGCCAGTTTCCTCAGTAGTAAGAGGGGAATCTTAGTAATTCTTTAATTGAATGGTTTTGAAGATCGAAGGAGGTGATATCTATTAAGCACCTGACACTTAGTAGGTGCTCAGTTACTTCTTCTCTGCTCTACTTTCCCTTATCGGTATGGTCACCCAGTAGCTAGCAATAAATAGATTGGCAAGGGACTACAGGGTCTCTGAGAGTTTCCTCAGGAATCTCTAGTTCTGCTTATGTGGAAGGACAGATGGAAAAAAAGAAGAAACTGGAGGTGAAGGAGAAAGGCTCTGTAGGGTCTGGTAATCATAAGTATATTTTGATTTCTAATATAAACTAACAAAATACAGGATTTGGGCCAGCCAGGTGGCGAAGTGGAAGTGGTTATAGCACCTAGATCCCACATGGCTGACTGTCCCGTTCGAGTCGCAGACCTGGTGACTTGAAAAACATGCTGGGCACGTGTGCATACATGCCCAAAACCCAAAAGGAGAATGAAGGAGAAGGGATTGCAGTGTGGTCATCTCTCCTGGCAGCAGGAGCCAGGCTATTTGCTTTATCATTCTAAGGAAGGCCTTTGCAAATCAAAAGTTCATTTGGAGAAAGGCTGAGAAATAAGACTTTCTTGTGGAAGAGGGAGGAAGAGGACACCTTTTACTGCATATGAATGGTAGTCCTTTGACAAAACTGTCCTGACAGTTAAGAATGTTGCCAGCGATCCCCAGGCTCCCAGAGTGTAAGTGGTGTAAAAGAGAGGTATAGGCTTACAAGGTGGCAGGCCTAAATTCAGATCTGCTTCCCTGTGTTTGCTTTCCAGCTGGGGTGCTAAACCTCTCTGAGCCAGTTTCCTCAGTAGTAAGAGGGGAATCTTAGTAATTCTTTAATTGAATGGTTTTGAAGATCGAAGGAGGTGATATCTATTAAGCACCTGACACTTAGTAGGTGCTCAGTTACTTCTTCTCTGCTCTACTTTCCCTTATCGGTATGGTCACCCAGTAGCTAGCAATAAATAGATTGGCAAGGGACTACAGGGTCTCTGAGAGTTTCCTCAGGAATCTCTAGTTCTGCTTATGTGGAAGGACAGATGGAAAAAAAGAAGAAACTGGAGGTGAAGGAGAAAGGCTCTGTAGGGTCTGGTAATCATAAGTATATTTTGATTTCTAATATAAACTAACAAAATACAGGATTTGGGCCAGCCAGGTGGCGAAGTGGAAGTGGTTATAGCACCTAGATCCCACATGGCTGACTGTCCCGTTCGAGTCGCAGACCTGGTGACTTGAAAAACATGCTGGGCACGTGTGCATACATGCCCAAAACCCAAAAGGAGAATGAAGGAGAAGGGATTGCAGTGTGGTCATCTCTCCTGGGGGGTGCTTTTTCACTTTCTCTTTCTCTCTCCAGAGAGCTCTCACACCCTATAGCTAATAGGGGGGAAAAAAAGAAAAGAAAAGAAATACAGGATTCTATCCACCAGGTGAAGTGATACAGTGCTGTCCTTGTTGAGGTGATCCCCTTTGTAGCAGGTTTCCAAGATCCACATCACAAGATCCACATGACCAGTCTGTCTTGAGCCCTGAACCAATCAAACACGGGGGTTTTACTGTTCTGTCACCTTAATGATAGCCAGCTTGTTAAGGAAAACCAAAAGGGAAGGAGTGTAGGGTTGTGACTAATGAATCTGAATGACACTGTATTGCCTTGGAATGAATCTTGACAGGAAGGTGATGGATGTAGAGAAATCCACATTCCTTTAGTTTCTGGCCTGAGGTCTATGTTGGGAAGTTGGTTGGTGTGACTGAGTGCTCTGAAAGTAAGATGGATGAAGATAGAAGAGGCTCAGAAGAGCCTAAGAGACTAGGAGTTTTTTTGGGAATTAGGCAAACTTTTTATGGTGTTTTCATTGCTCTGGGTTTTCTTAGTGAAAAAAAAAATGTGATATAATCTTATAATAAACACAAGCCGTTCTCCTGCAATGACCATTTCAACGGGGCACCAGAGATGATTTTATTTCTGAAAATTCCTCCTAAGATTATCTGGGGACAAAGTTTCAGGTACCAGAGTTCTTTGGACTGAGATTCAGTTAAGAATGAGAAAATTGGGGCCAGCAGATGGTATGGTGGTTAAGGCAACTGGACTCTCACATGGTTGACTGTGATTCAAGTTCTGGGCCTGGCAGCTGGCTTTCTCACTTTCCTTTTCTCTCTCTGGTCAACTTCAAAATAATAATAATAATAACAAATAAAATTAAAATAGTTCTTTTTAAAAAAAAGAATGAGAAAATCTAGTTTGTTCAGGGTACAGTGTCATAACTCAGGTTTCAAGATGGGTACTTTGGCATCTATATTTGCTGAATGTTTAACTGTAGGGTCAGATAAGTTTATGGTTTTTTTTTTTCTTTGAGTCCAGAGACATAATCTGTTCTTTAGGTTGCCTATTTCCTCACCATAAACTTAGCATCTTGACCATTCCCCTTCTTCTACCAACACACATGTGCAACTACACTGTCACCATGCTGTCACTAGTTTAGTGTTTTGTTTCAGAAATTTGCAATAGAGCATATGCGTTCTCTAGAGAGAGAAAAAGAGAGGAAAAGTGAGAAAGCACCCCTAAGCGGGGCTGGCCATACCCTAGACTTGTCTCTTCCATTCTCCTCTATTTTGGGCGCTCATGCACATGTGCCTGGCATGTTTTTTAAGCTGCTGGGTCTGGTACTTGAACCACTCAGCTGGCCATATGGCATCTAACCAACTTACCACCATGCAGTCTATTTTTTTTTAAAGGAATTGTTTAATTTAACTTTATTTATTTATTTTAATTTGACCAGAGAGGGACAGTGTGAGAGAGAGAGGGAAAGTGGGAAAGGAAGCCACCAGGGCTGGGGCTCAAACTATGGTCAGCCATGTGGGAGTCCAGTACCCTTAACCACCATGCCACCTGCTGGCCCCAATGTAGTCTACTTCTTAAAACCTTCTTTTGAAGAAGGGACGTAGAGGAAACCTTCCATTTCCTGACAGAGGCTGAATTTTTATCATTTTCTCATTGTCTCTGGCCTCTGACAGCTGTGGTTTTTATTACTGTATTTTTATTTACTTATTTTTAAGTTATTTAACTTTACTTGTTATTATTATTTATTTTTTGTTTTAATTTGACCAGAAAGAGACAGAGAGGGAGAGAAAGGGAAAGTGAGAAAGCAAGCCACCAGCTCCGAGACTTGAATCACAGTCTGCTATGTGGGAGTCAAGCACCACAACTACCATGCCACTTGCCTTGTATTTTTATTTTATTTTATTTATTTATTTATTTATTTATTGCCATAGGGTGAATGCACTCACCAGAGAGAAACAGAGAGAGCCAGAGAGAGAGAAAGTGAAAAATCACCCCTCACAGGGGAATGCCTATGCCATAATCCCTTCTCCATTCTCTAGGGATTTTTGGCATACAAACACACACACCTAGTGTGATTTTCAAGCTGCTGGGTCCAGGACTCAAACTGTGTCAGTCATGTAGGAGGCTGGTGCTTTAATCACCATGCCACCTGTTGGCCCCTATTATTTCATTTTAAAATTTTTTGTCATAGGGCACATGCGGTGCTAGAGAGACACAGATAGGGAAAGTGAGAAAGCACTTCATCCCCCAGGCTTAGATGGCCATGCCACAATCCTGTCTCTTTTCTCCTCTTGGGATTTTGGGCATGCATGCACACATGCTCTGTGTGTTTTTCAAGTCAACGGGTCTGGGACTCAAACCATACAGTCAGGCATATAGGATTCAGCCACCTTGATCACTTCGCTATTACCTGGCCTGTCTCTGGTAGTTTTAAATGCACTAGATGTCAGAAAGACCAGAGTGGACTTTCAGGTACCTGTTTATAGTTTATTTTGAGATGCCAACTTTATTAAGGAATATTTTACTTTACATTTCAGTTTTTTAAAAAAGGTTTGATTATTCCTTTGGGGCATAAAAAATAACACATTAATTCTCTCCGATGACAAAAATATTTGTTTATTATAAAATTTCACAAATATAAAAATACAGAAAAACAGAAAAGGAGAACAATCCACTCTATTTTGGTATTACATTATGGCAAATATTTTCATAGCTTTTAAAAACAAAATTGAATTCATTCCACATAAGTTGTTTTGTAATCAACTTTGTTCACTTAATTATGTATTTTCCATGTTACTAAGTATATCTGAACCATATTATTTTAGTGGTTAATATACTGCAGAGCCATAATTTAACTAATTACCCCTTATTGAACATTTAAATTGTTTCCTAATTTAAAATGATAAGCTGGAGGTATTTCTCCACTTTTGATGATCAGTTTATTTTACTTGCTTTTTCAACATATTTGAAATATCTCCTACCTGCAGGGTGTGGGGACTATGCAGACTGGGGTGATTCCCAAGGCTGAGCTATCCAGATTTGGGAGACCACTGGTGAGTCCCTGGGCTCTCTTACTGAGAACCCTTCCTTCAAAGATTACCTGGGAAGATGTAGAAATGCAAATGAGGAAAGTAGAATCCACAGCTCTCCTAGCCTCTTGCCCTGGAGCCAGGGTCTTGGCCTACAGACACCCCAGGAAGCCTAAGCTAAAAAAGCAAACACACATTGAATGTGGCCCAAGTTTAAAGGGCTTCTTTATTCCCCAAATTACTTAGATCACATTAAAAGAACATCCTCTAAATCAAGAGTCAGTCCCTATTGGTCAGCGGTTGGGCCTCAGTTTTATTACTGGTCAAACATTGAAATGAAGGTGACTGGGTATTTCTAGTTTCCCTATAAGCCCATTTCCTTTCTGCTCCTAAGATTTCCCAGGGAAGTAATAAAAGACCTCAGGTGGACATATTCTAGAAGCATTTATTGCAAAATCAAGTTGTTCCCACCCTGGGAAGAACAAAACAGGGTCATGGTACAACTCTCTGGGGGAAAATCCCTCTTGTGGGACCTTGTGTGGGTACGTTGTAGTCACCTGTCCACTTACTGTGACCAGTTCCTCTCCATGGCTCCAGAGATGGTTTATAAGCTGGAAAAGTCCTCTGGTTATACTGGGTCATGGTTTCTCCAGACTTGGGTAGGGAGAACTTCCCCAAAGTGCATACTCAGGTAAGAAAGCCCAGCCCTCCAAAACCTCCCATAGGCAGAACAATGGCCTCTGTCTCGTTTATTTGCATGCATTTGTAGTCTGGTCTGTCTGGCGTGAGCCAGAGTCGGGAAAGCACTCCTGAAGTGCTCCTTCAGGAGCCTGAACAGCACTCTGTCATTCTTTACTTAGATTCTCTCTGATTCCCAGCAGCACAGCTGGGTTGGATGTGGTCTGGAACTTAAAGGAACAGGTACCTCGAGGTGGCTCTGGATATAGATTCCCAAACCAAACTTCCCCTTTAGGAAGCTGCATATAGATAGGCACAAAGACCAGGAAGTAGCTTGCAGGAAAGCTGAAATAGGGTCAGCTAAGGCTGATTTGCACTCTTCCAAGAATCGGCTGTACTTTCTCCGGCTTCCACTTCCACATCTACAGCAGATATCAGGAGCGGAACTACAGACAAACCCTGTGATTTTCCAAGCTGTTCTCCCTCTACCATCATGCAACTGAGCAAGTGAGTCTGAGTTTGTGTGGGGGGTTAGCGCGGGCTGCCCTTTCCCCGGGACTGGACACCACCTGGGGAGTGTGTGCAGTAGTACTTGTTCACCACATGCTTACACTGGTCACACTTGACCGTACAGCACCACTGGAATTTGCAGTTACAGCTGCTTGTGGCCTCAGTTCTCCTCTCTTCCACCTGCAGCCCACACTCAGTGCAAAGGTGCCTGCAGCTGCGTTGCTCCCTCCTGGATGTGTTGTGGCTGTTCTGCAGGCACTCACGACCCTCTGTACCATAGATGCCCATGCTGGAATTGCGGGTACAATAATCTGGTGATTCCTCTAGAAAAATCAGCTCAGCCTCTGCGCTAGGAAGGAAGGCCTCCGTGGGCGCCCCGTGGCCCTCAGCGCTGTTCCCAGTCCTCAGCCACTGTTTATCCATCTCAATTTTCACTGCCCGGTCGTACTTGGCCTTCAAGTAATCTCCCATCTCCCGGAAATCAGCCAGCTGCAGCCAGCATGTCTGAATACTGCAGCTTCCTGAGATGCCGTGACATTTGCATGTCTTTTTCATGGTGGCTCTCACTGCCTTCACCGAGAGAAACACAAAAAAGAGAATGACTCTGGGCAGGGAAGACCAAAGGCTAGCAATTAAATGGAATTTTATTTTTTAAAGAATTATTTCTGTATTTAATTCCATTTGTTACCATTTTTAAATTTGAATAGAGAAAGACAGAAAGGAAAAGAGAGAAAGCAAGCCACCAGGTTTGGGACTTGAACTATGGTTAGCCATGTGGGAATCTAGTGCCTTTAACCACCATGCTACCTGCTGGCTCCTAAATGGAATATTTTAAAGGTTTTAAAATAATTTTTTACTTAGAGACGGAGTGGGGCCCAACAGGACCCTGTTTCACTGCAATGCTTCCCCAGCCATCCTGCCAGCCAGGATCACCAGCACACTCTCTGGTACCCACCATGTGTTTAGGTTGATCAGGAACCTAACCCAGGGCCTTCCCATATGGCTGCAGCATCACACAGCAGTGCCTACGGCCTGTGCACCCCATGGCTGGGCCAAACAAAATGTTTTAGAGCTGTGCTTCTTGACTTTGGAGGAGCATGAGAATTATTGGGGAAGCTCATGAAAGTTTATTCTGGGCCCTACCTCAGATCTTCTCAATGAGAGTGTGCAGGGGTATATGGGCCTGATAACGGCGATTTTTTTTTTCTTTTTTGGAGAGACTTTTGCTATAGGGTGGGTGTGCTCACCAGACAGAGAGATAGAAAATGAGAAATTACCCGCCCCCCCCCCGTGGGGATGGCTATGTTGCAATCCCTTCTTATCCATTCTCCTCTCGGGATTTTGGGCACACATGCACATGTGCCCAGCATGTTTGAAAGTCCCGGGTCTGGGACTCAAACCATGGTTGACTACTTGGGAGTCCAGCAATGTAACCGTTACGCCTATCTGCTGGTCCTGATAATGGCGATTTTAAAGCTTCCCTGGAGGATTCATTTTTTAAAAAAAGATTACTTATTATTTTATTATTATATTTTAATTCGATAAGAGGGAGAGAGAGAAAGCAAATCTCCAGGTCCAGAACTCAAACCACAGTTGGCTATGTGGGAGTCCAGCACCTTAACCACTGTGCTACCTGCCAGTCCCTTCCCTGGGGGATTCTAATGAAGACCTGATCAGGTGCTGAGGTTACTAGAGTAAGGAAACCTAGGCTCCAGGATCCACTCCATCACTTGTTTCTCTATCTGGCTAGTTGGAATAAGAATTGAATAATGGGACCAGCAGAAGGCATAATGATTATGCCACTGGACTCCCACATAGTCCACTGTGGTTCAGGTCCCTGACCTGGTGGCTTAAAATTCATGCTGGGCACATGTGTGTATGTGCCCAAAATCCCGAGAGGAGAATGGAGAAAGGATTTCATGGCCATCCCTTCTGGGGGAGTGATTTCTCACTTTTGGTCTGTCTCTCTAGAGAGCACACACACCCTATAGAAAAAATTTCTCTAAAAACAAAACTTGGGGTCTGCAGATGGCGTGGTGGTTAAGGCATTGGACTCCCACATGGCTGACTGAGGTTTGAGTCCCAGACCTGAAGACTTGCTTTCCTACTTTCCCTTTCTCTCTCTCTGGTCAAATTAAACAAATAATAATGATGATAATAAGCAAAATAAAATAATTATAAAAACAAAAGAATTGAATAATGATTGGGGCCGACGGGTGGTGTGGTGGTTAAGGCACTAGACTGCCACATGGCTAACAGCGGTTTGAGTCCCAGATCTGGTGGCTTGGTTTCTCACTTTCCCCTTTCTGGTCTCTCTGCTCAAATAAAAAATAATAACAAATAAAATTAAATAATTATTTTTTTAAAAATTGAGTAATGACCAAGGAAGTACTTTGTAAATTATGAAGGAAAATAGCATTGACTATTACTATCTTGAAGCTAGAGGTCAAAGTATTTGTGGGGATTTGGATTTGTCCTTTGGGTTCTGTCTCAGAGGGAAGGAAGCTCCTGGAGGCTGAACCCTTATACCACCAAAGCAACTAATAACTGCTTAATACTCGCCTTGCAAACTTTTTCTCCTCAGGACATCTAGGTAAAAATTCATAGGGAGACACAAATGCTCTTGGCTCTAAATCCAATTTGTTTTCTTTTTTTTTTTTTTGGAGAAGTTTTTGCAATAGGGCACATGCGCTCACCAGAAAGACAGAAAGAGAGAGACAGAAAGCGAGAAATCACCCCAGGGGGGATGGCCACGCCGCAATCCCTTCTCCTCCATTCCCCTCGCAGGATCTTAGGCACGCACACACGCACATGTGCCCGGCGTGAGTTTAAGCCACTGGGTCCGGGACAAGAACCGTGGTCGACTATATGGGAGTCCTGCGACATAGCCTTATGCCAACTGCTGGTCCCTCAACTTGTTTTCATATCTGAGGACAGAATACCCCAGAGATTGCTACCCCACCAGGAGTCTTAGGGAGAAATAGAACATCCAGAGAAGTCTAGATAAGCTCCAGTCCCTCATAGCCCAGAGAGACTTTTGGACACAAGCCTGGATAATAAGTCTCTGTTAGTTTCCTAGAACATGCAGTTAAAGTGATTAAAATTTTGGGACCAGCAGATGGTGTAATGGTTATGTTGCTGGACTCCCACATAGTCGACCGCAGTTCAAGCCCTGGGCCCAGAGGCTTAAACCTCATGCTGGGTACATGTGTATGTGCCCAAAATCCCGAGAGAATAAAGGAGAAGGGCCTGTGGCATGGGCATCTTTCCAGGGATGATTTCTTATTTTCTGTCTCTCTGGTGAGCACACACGCCCTGTAGCAAAAAATCTTTCTCTTAAAAAAAAAGTGATTAGTCATAGAAGCTAGGCCTTGATTCTGTGTTGTTCTGTGTTCTCAGAAACCTGCCTGTGGAAGGAACTAGAACATAATGCTTAGTGATAAGAGAAAAGACTGACTAAAAGATCTGAGTTCACAGCCTGGCTCAGATGCTTGGCTCAGACTCAGCTGGCTGTGGAAAGGAAGGAGGTAGACACCTCAGCCCCGCCGGGTGGTGTGAGGATGAAATGGGGGGGGTGAGGCAGTGGTGGTTGTGAAGGCAGATGTGAGGCTATTGCCAGCACCGGCTGATCCTATACCCACCAGCCTGCCGGCCCTGTTGTTGTGAAGATTCATCAGGGCTCTGGCATCCTTCCCCTTCTCCAAACTGTCCACAAAGAGTTTAGAGATCTTTTCCCCAAATTCCACATTGTCGCTGCAGCCTCCCCAGATCCAGCCATGGCCTCCTACACATAAGGAAAGAATAAGTTCTGCATATAGCTCCCCTGCTGTCCCAGGAGATGAGTCAACATCTTTTTGGCTGACACAGTCACACCATCCCCAAGAACCCTTGAAAGGTATCAAGCTAGAGCTGAAGGGTGAGACAGGGGATGGAGGTGCTTAGGGCAGGTGGGGGGACTCCTGTTCCCAAAGCCACCTGCCCACCCTTGAGGTACTTCCCAGCTCTAAGTGACTAGTCTCCTATAGCCACAGTAGAAGCAGCACACTGGGGCTGGTATGGATGCTCTTACAGGTTCCCTGCAGCTCACACCTCCAGGAATTCTTCTACAGTGGTCTCATCAGAGCCACCTCCTCCCCTGTGAGCGACAAATCTGAGTAAGTCTCACAGCGGTCGGCAACTAGTTGATTATGAACTCCGGATTCTGAACAAACCTGCAGTGTCAGAGCTAGCTCTAAACTCTTTTCGGCTTTCTCATTCCCAGTTGCCTTACTGGTTTTGGAGAAGTTTTTGCAATAGGGCACATGCGCTCACCAGAAAGACAGAAAGAGAGAGACAGAAAGCGAGAAATCACCCCAGGGGGGATGGCCACGCCGCAATCCCTTCTCCTCCATTCCCCTCTCAGGATCTTAGGCACGCACACACGCACATGTGCCCGGCGTGAGTTTAAGCCACTGGGTCCGGGACAAGAACCGTGGTCGACTATATGGGAGTCCTGCGACATAGCCTTATGCCAACTGCTGGTCCCTCAACTTGTTTTCATATCTGAGGACAGAATACCCCAGAGATTGCTACCCCACCAGGAGTCTTAGGGAGAAATAGAACATCCAGAGAAGTCTAGATAAGCTCCAGTCCCTCATAGCCCAGAGAGACTTTTGGACACAAGCCTGGATAATAAGTCTCTGTTAGTTTCCTAGAACATGCAGTTAAAGTGATTAAAATTTTGGGACCAGCAGATGGTGTAATGGTTATGTTGCTGGACTCCCACATAGTCGACCGCAGTTCAAGCCCTGGGCCCAGAGGCTTAAACCTCATGCTGGGTACATGTGTATGTGCCCAAAATCCCGAGAGAATAAAGGAGAAGGGCCTGTGGCATGGGCATCTTTCCAGGGATGATTTCTTATTTTCTGTCTCTCTGGTGAGCACACACGCCCTGTAGCAAAAAATCTTTCTCTTAAAAAAAAAGTGATTAGTCATAGAAGCTAGGCCTTGATTCTGTGTTGTTCTGTGTTCTCAGAAACCTGCCTGTGGAAGGAACTAGAACATAATGCTTAGTGATAAGAGAAAAGACTGACTAAAAGATCTGAGTTCACAGCCTGGCTCAGATGCTTGGCTCAGACTCAGCTGGCTGTGGAAAGGAAGGAGGTAGACACCTCAGCCCCGCCGGGTGGTGTGAGGATGAAATGGGGGGGGTGAGGCAGTGGTGGTTGTGAAGGCAGATGTGAGGCTATTGCCAGCACCGGCTGATCCTATACCCACCAGCCTGCCGGCCCTGTTGTTGTGAAGATTCATCAGGGCTCTGGCATCCTTCCCCTTCTCCAAACTGTCCACAAAGAGTTTAGAGATCTTTTCCCCAAATTCCACATTGTCGCTGCAGCCTCCCCAGATCCAGCCATGGCCTCCTACACATAAGGAAAGAATAAGTTCTGCATATAGCTCCCCTGCTGTCCCAGGAGATGAGTCAACATCTTTTTGGCTGACACAGTCACACCATCCCCAAGAACCCTTGAAAGGTATCAAGCTAGAGCTGAAGGGTGAGACAGGGGATGGAGGTGCTTAGGGCAGGTGGGGGGACTCCTGTTCCCAAAGCCACCTGCCCACCCTTGAGGTACTTCCCAGCTCTAAGTGACTAGTCTCCTATAGCCACAGTAGAAGCAGCACACTGGGGCTGGTATGGATGCTCTTACAGGTTCCCTGCAGCTCACACCTCCAGGAATTCTTCTACAGTGGTCTCATCAGAGCCACCTCCTCCCCTGTGAGCGACAAATCTGAGTAAGTCTCACAGCGGTCGGCAACTAGTTGATTATGAACTCCGGATTCTGAACAAACCTGCAGTGTCAGAGCTAGCTCTAAACTCTTTTCGGCTTTCTCATTCCCAGTTGCCTTACTGGTTTTTGAGCTACTCGCTGATCCCTGGACTCACAGCCCCAGCCTCACGCTCACAGCAGTCTAGGTCCAGGCGCTCCCACAGATGAAGGGGCTGCTGCCGTTAAGGGGCCTGGGGAAGCTGGCAGACTTTCCCTAGGAGGCTCGCACTTGCTCTGTGGGCCCTCACCAATTCCCACTGCCATCAGAAAACCCAGCTTACCAGTTTTTCCATTTTTGGATTCATCACAGCCACAGTTGTCGAAGTCACCCATGCTACAATTCTTGGTGATGGTATACATGACTCCTGCAGAGCTGATAGCGTGAATGAAGGAAGTCTCTCTGGTGGCTTTGGAGAGAAGGAGGAGACTGACTGGAAATGGGCTCTGATGATCCAAGCAGAGGCTATGGAAAAATGATGCTGTTTCGCTCCCCTGCCCCCCACCTCCTTTGGGTTTAAGAGGATGTGCTTCTCCTTGAGAGAACAATGCCTGTTGCTCCAGCATCCTTACCTCATCCAGGCAAGAATTAGAGTCCCATGCTACAGATGGGAAAGGCAAACCCAGCGACAGAATGATGAGACTAGCTGCACTTTGCAGTTGTGGCATTGGGACCTGTACCCTGCTCTCCTGAGCCCAACCTAGACCTCGGTCCACCAGCCGCTGGTCCTTGAGCAGCGAGACTCAGGGCCAAGAGGCTGGCTTAGTATCGAGAGAAGGAAGACCATTCTTCTTTGTGAACCTGAGGCTGAAGCCACGTGACAGTCACAATGATCATGGCTGGCACTACTGAGCTCCTGCCTAACTAACTCTACACTGTCATTACATTCCACATACTCCTTACCTAGCCATACTCTCCAAAAGAAGATATTTCTTCCTCCTTTCTATCTTCTTTACTCCCTTCCCTCTAGCTCCTCTCAGGCAACTGTATATTTCTGCACACACGACTTTCGTGCCAACTACTACATACAGGCACAGACAGCGGCATGCACACATATGCACACGCACACACGGAGGCACAGCTCAGTGTTAGCCCTCAGCGTCATTTCTGGGACAGCTGGGCAGATGTGAAACTCCTCAGGGGCTGCAAACCTAAAGCCCTTTCCACAGTTTTATTTCATGCAAATAATAATAAGATAAGTGTGTATACACACACATACACACAGATACAGTTGTGCATTTATAAAAGTAATTTCTTACATTTGTATAGAGACTCCTTCTGTCCAGCTCCCTCAACCCTTCAAATGCTCCAATAAGCTAAGCAGAGCTGGCTTTAGGAACGTAAATGGCAAAGCTGGGTTGAGAGAGGGGAAGCAACACACTTAAAGTCACACAGCAAAGAGGTGGCAGGCCAGCAGGTCACGGGTAACTTTTCAATAGGCGTGTATGTAACGTGCATGTGCACACGTACCTCCTCATACAGAGTAGTCCCACACCAACTTACCGCTTCTCAGCCTGTTGTGGGTGGAGAGCTGGAGAGCATTTTCAGGGCAGTTCCAGCGTTCCCAAGTGAATTGGAACTTACACTCCTCAATGCCACTCTGGGCACCCAAGGCCACGCTGGTAGTGTAGGTTAGATAGGCCTGGCAGAAGGAAAAGGGCGGTGAGCTTCCTCCTGCAGGTGGAACTCAAATGTGCTAGCTCTCCTTTAGGAAGTCATCATGGGTTCCTCTTGGGGAGGGGGTTCCAGCACTGTCTCCCCTCCCAGAAACCCTAAGGGTAAAACCAGGAGCCAGAGGCCATCCTACCTTGGGGCCTGTTACCAGGAAATTGTTCACTGACCTACCAAAAAGAGAAAAGGTGAGGTGGAGGTGAATGGGGCTGAGATCATGGGGCTTGCTTGGCTGGGAGGGAGTGGTGGGGAAAGGACTTACCAGGCAGAGACACTGAAGGTGGCACAGAATATGCCCACAGCCATCCCAAACATAAACAGGTCCCCCATGGCCCTGCCTACCCCCAGGGGACCAGGTCCAGCTCAGGGCCAAGTCCAGAGAAGTGAGGAGAGGGCAGGGCCTTTCTCAGTATTTATGTCTGAATGGCCAAGGGGGAAAAATCAACAGCTCTTCTCATTTGTCCCTCACTGGCAGGGCTGCAGGAACCACTGACCCAATGGGGGATCAGGGAGGAGGGACTCAGCCCAAAGCCTTTGAGAAAAACCCCGCCCGCCCGGCCCTCCTGGCTAGCCCTCCTCCCCTCCCAGACTCAGAGAGGGGCCATTCTCCCACCATTGAGGTTTATTTTCCCTGTAAGTCAATTTTGTCTTTTCCTGCTTGAGAGTCTGTTTCTCAGGATCATGTAGCCCTGAGCAGGCTAGGTCCCTAAACCTGAAGGCAGGTTGCCTGTCCCTGGGAGCAGAGTGTTCTCTGTCAGTGAGATCTCACTCTTTGCCCTGCCTTCCTCCCCAAAGTGTTAACAAATTATAGAAGAACTCTACGTGGGGCCTCCTGCTACTCATTTATGCAGGCAAGTCAGTGAGCCCACTGTCCCTACCTTCTCCTTTGATGACTATGGGGTGATAGAATGGTGAGACCCTCTAACAGTCCCTTCTACCACGTTCTACAAATGTAAGTTTTGGGAAGTTTCAGTTGTTCCTAGTAGGTCTACTCCTTCATAGCTGAGGGTTAGATGTCCGTTTGTTAACTGCTTATATACCTGTGAATCAACCTCTGGGCCACCCAGAGCTATTTCAGGAAAGTCTGATGCCTTTCTTTCCCATATCACTTTGTTACTAGGAGTTTGGCTCCTTACTCGGGAATCTGTCCTTTAGATTAACTTTGTATTCTTAGTGCTTAAGAAGGTACCTACCAGCAGGTGGTGGTGTGGTTAAGGCGCTGGACTCCCACATGGGTGACCTTGGTTCAAGTCCTAGACCTGGTGGCTTGCTTTCTTACTTCCTTTCTTTCTCTGGTTAAATTAAAATAATAATAACAATAAATAAAATAAAATAATTCTTTCTTCTTCTTATTTTCCAGTTTGATCAGACAGAGAGAGAGAGAGGGAAAGTGAGAAAGCAAGTCATCAGGTATCAGGTCCAGGACTTGACCTATGGTCAGTCATATAGGAGTCCAGAGCCTTTAACCACCACACCAACTGGCAGCCCCTAAGATAATTCTTTAAAAATTAAAAAAAAAGAAAAGAAAAGAAAAGAAAGTGCCTAGATACATGAATGAATGAATGTAAAGAAAGAACTTGTGGCTCCTAGTAGGGACTTTAGACACCATTAGATGGGATTAGGAACTACGTGGGGGTGGAATGGTGGAGTAGGAAGTGAAACTCTTTCATAGGACTAAGGAAGGAAGGCTAGAAAAATTCAGAGTGGGAGCCAGCTAGTGGCACAGTAGATAAGATAGATGAAGCCCACATGGTCAACTGCATGGTTCAAGTCCTGGACCCAGCAGCTTGATAGACATGCCAAGGGGGCCAGTAGTTGGTGTGGTGGTTGAGGAGCTGGACTTCTGCATGGCTGACCGGATCTGGCAGCTTGCTTTCTCACTTTCCCTTGTTCTCTCTGTCTCTCTCTGGTGAGCATGTGTGCCCTATAGAAAACTACAATAACAATAATAAATACAATTAAATAAATAAATTTTAAAAAGAAAAGAAAAATACTCCAGGTATGGGTACATTTGTGCCCCAAATCCCAAGCGTGAATGCACCTGTACTACAGAAACTGTAAAAAAAAGAAAGAAAAACATTCAGTACAGATAGCAAGTCACAATTTTTACTATCTTGTGACAATCACAGTTTCCAGAAACTTCCCAGCACCATCAACCTAGTTTGGATGGGAAGGGGAGCTCAGGAATCCCCACCTCCTTTGGGTGGGGATTCCTGAGGCCCAAGGAGTCCCCAGAACTCTTTCAGTGTGGGCCAGGACTGGTGTTTTAGACCGTTGTCCTTCTGTGACAAAATAAGTATGGAAATAGAAGTGTTTAGAAATTTTACAGCATTCTGATGAAGTAATTTTAGGTATATGAATGTAAGAATAAGGAATGTGGGCTCTTGCTTTGTATGTATATATATTCACACACATATATGTATTTTAAGAATTATTTAATTTTATTCATCATTATTATTTTATTTTTTTAAAATGATTTGACCAGAGAGAGACACACACACTCAGAGAGAGAGAGAGAGAGAGAGAGAGAGAGAGAGAGAAAGGGAGAAAGAAAGCCGCCAGGTCTGGGACTCGAACCGTGGTCAGCCATATGGGAGTGTCCAGCACCTTAACCACCACGCCACCTGCTTCAGGGAGGAGGGACTCAGCCCAAAGCCTTTGAGAAAAACCCCGCCCGCCCGGCCCTCCTGGCTAGCCCTCCTCCCCTCCCAGACTCAGAGAGGGGCCATTCTCCCACCATTGAGGTTTATTTTCCCTGTAAGTCAATTTTGTCTTTTCCTGCTTGAGAGTCTGTTTCTCAGGATCATGTAGCCCTGAGCAGGCTAGGTCCCTAAACCTGAAGGCAGGTTGCCTGTCCCTGGGAGCAGAGTGTTCTCTGTCAGTGAGATCTCACTCTTTGCCCTGCCTTCCTCCCCAAAGTGTTAACAAATTATAGAAGAACTCTACGTGGGGCCTCCTGCTACTCATTTATGCAGGCAAGTCAGTGAGCCCACTGTCCCTACCTTCTCCTTTGATGACTATGGGGTGATAGAATGGTGAGACCCTCTAACAGTCCCTTCTACCACGTTCTACAAATGTAAGTTTTGGGAAGTTTCAGTTGTTCCTAGTAGGTCTACTCCTTCATAGCTGAGGGTTAGATGTCCGTTTGTTAACTGCTTATATACCTGTGAATCAACCTCTGGGCCACCCAGAGCTATTTCAGGAAAGTCTGATGCCTTTCTTTCCCATATCACTTTGTTACTAGGAGTTTGGCTCCTTACTCGGGAATCTGTCCTTTAGATTAACTTTGTATTCTTAGTGCTTAAGAAGGTACCTACCAGCAGGTGGTGGTGTGGTTAAGGCGCTGGACTCCCACATGGGTGACCTTGGTTCAAGTCCTAGACCTGGTGGCTTGCTTTCTTACTTCCTTTCTTTCTCTGGTTAAATTAAAATAATAATAACAATAAATAAAATAAAATAATTCTTTCTTCGTCTTATTTTCCAGTTTGATCAGACAGAGAGAGAGAGAGGGAAAGTGAGAAAGCAAGTCATCAGGTATCAGGTCCAGGACTTGACCTATGGTCAGTCATATAGGAGTCCAGAGCCTTTAACCACCACACCAACTGGCAGCCCCTAAGATAATTCTTTAAAAATTAAAAAAAAAGAAAAGAAAAGAAAAGAAAGTGCCTAGATACATGAATGAATGAATGTAAAGAAAGAACTTGTGGCTCCTAGTAGGGACTTTAGACACCATTAGATGGGATTAGGAACTACGTGGGGGTGGAATGGTGGAGTAGGAAGTGAAACTCTTTCATAGGACTAAGGAAGGAAGGCTAGAAAAATTCAGAGTGGGAGCCAGCTAGTGGCACAGTAGATAAGATAGATGAAGCCCACATGGTCAACTGCATGGTTCAAGTCCTGGACCCAGCAGCTTGATAGACATGCCAAGGGGGCCAGTAGTTGGTGTGGTGGTTGAGGAGCTGGACTTCTGCATGGCTGACCGGATCTGGCAGCTTGCTTTCTCACTTTCCCTTGTTCTCTCTGTCTCTCTCTGGTGAGCATGTGTGCCCTATAGAAAACTACAATAACAATAATAAATACAATTAAATAAATAAATTTTAAAAAGAAAAGAAAAATACTCCAGGTATGGGTACATTTGTGCCCCAAATCCCAAGCGTGAATGCACCTGTACTACAGAAACTGTAAAAAAAAGAAAGAAAAACATTCAGTACAGATAGCAAGTCACAATTTTTACTATCTTGTGACAATCACAGTTTCCAGAAACTTCCCAGCACCATCAACCTAGTTTGGATGGGAAGGGGAGCTCAGGAATCCCCACCTCCTTTGGGTGGGGATTCCTGAGGCCCAAGGAGTCCCCAGAACTCTTTCAGTGTGGGCCAGGACTGGTGTTTTAGACCGTTGTCCTTCTGTGACAAAATAAGTATGGAAATAGAAGTGTTTAGAAATTTTACAGCATTCTGATGAAGTAATTTTAGGTATATGAATGTAAGAATAAGGAATGTGGGCTCTTGCTTTGTATGTATATATATTCACACACATATATGTATTTTAAGAATTATTTAATTTTATTCATCATTATTATTTTATTTTTTTAAAATGATTTGACCAGAGAGAGACACACACACTCAGAGAGAGAGAGAGAGAGAGAGAGAGAGAGAGAGAAAGGGAGAAAGAAAGCCGCCAGGTCTGGGACTCGAACCGTGGTCAGCCATATGGGAGTGTCCAGCACCTTAACCACCACGCCACCTGCTCGTCCCTCATTATTATTTTTTAAAAATTTGATCAGAGAAAGACAGAGAAAGAGAGGGAAAGTTTTTTTTTTTTTTCACTTTTCTTTCTTTCTTTTTTGAAGAGGTTTACGCTATAGGGCGTGTGTGCTCACCAGAAAGACAGAGAGAGACAGAGAGACAGGAAGTGAGAAATTACCCCCCAGGGGGGATGGCCACGCTGCAATCCCTTCTCCTCCATTCTCCTCTCGGGATCTTGGGCACACACGCACACACGCCTGGCGTAAGTTTAAGCTGCTGAGTCCGGACTCAAACCACAGTTGACTACATGGGAGCCCAGCAACATAGCCATTACACCATCTGCAGGTCCCCTGTTTCATTTTTTTAAAAGGATGGGTGCAAAGTTCTTAGTGGGCTAGCACTGCACTCCAGCCCCAGCAGACTTTCTGTCTCTGCACACCTGGGGCTTCTCTGTTCTTGGAAAAGCTTCATTCCAGACTGATACCACATGGGGAAAAGCCCACTGAGTGTTCCACAGTCCCTTTCTATTTTCTGTGTCTTCTACTTTTTCTAATCAAGAATCTAATGTTGAGTCCAGTAGATGGCATGGTGGTTAAGGTGCTGGATTCCCACATGGCCAGCTATGGTTCAAGTCCTGAACCCAATGGCTTGAAAATCATGCTGAGTGTGTGTATGTGGCACCCCAGATCCCAAGAGAAAATAGAAGAGAAGGAAGTGCTGCATGACTATCCCCCTTAGAGGGTGATTCCTCACTTTCCCTCTTTCTTTCTCTCTGGCAGCGTGTGTGCCCTATGTCAAAAACTAAAAAACAAACAAACAAAAACAAAGAGAAGAGAGAGAAACTAATGTTGGGCAGCCCAGCAGTGCAGTGGTTGATCGTTACGCAGAGGGAGCCCAGTAACTTCACGGCTGGCTGCAGTTTGAATCCTGGCCCCAGAGACTTGAAAAATATTCTGGGCATGTGTATGTGTGCCCAGGATCCTGATGGAATGAAGAAATGGTGAAAAAAAGATTGCAGTATGACTACGCCCCATTGGGAGATGATTTTCTGTGTGTCTTTCTATCTCTCCCATGTGTGCATGCACTCTCTGGCAGAAAGAAAAAAAAAAGAATGTAAATATTTAACTTCTTTCTCAATTTATTAATTTATTTCTTCCATGAGTAAGAGAGAGACACAGAACAAAAACAGAGACCTCAACATGGTCTTGACACTGAGATTCACCCCCAGTCTTTGGCCAGCCACAGACTCCGGCCTGCAGGTGCCCGGCATGCTTAGGGAGGTCTCGGGACTTGTACTGAGAATGTTTCCATATGGGGTTGCCTCAGGCCGTGTCGTGTTTTACCACTGCCCCAATGTCCAGTCCCAAAAATCTACATTTAACTTTCACTCTTAGGATAGAAGGGTTGGGGCTAGCAAGTGATATAATGGTTAAGGCACTGGACTCCCACATGACTGACTGTGGTTCAAGTCCTAGACCTGGCGGCTTGAAACTCAAACCAGGCATGTATTTGTGTGTGCCCAAAATCCTGAAAGGAAAATGGAGAAGGGATTGTGGCGTGGCCATCCCCTCTGGAGGGTGATTTCTCATTTTTTGTCTCTTTGTCTCTTCGGCAAGCACATGTGCCCTATAACAAAAAAAAAACTCTAAAACAAACAAACAAACAAACAAAAACCCCAAAAAACAAAACCCAAAACCAAACAAACAAAAAAAAAAACAGGGTTAATTTCCACGCCACTCACTGTGGGTCAGTACAGAGTTAGTGATAGTCCCAAGGCGTCTTTACTACCCCTGCTGAAAGCGTTTTAAGAGGTGCTCCACATTCATGTCTTGTGTATGAGTGGCGGTCTGTTTTTCTGTGCCCCTCCGGAGTACTCAGCATTTACTTAGTGCTCTGTAAGAAGCATTCTTTTATCCTCTAGGAAGCAGAGGGGGAAAGCAGTGAGTCTTTTGGTCTGCGAATGTTGCGCTTCTGCTCAGATTCTCTAAAGATCATAATGGAATCTCTAAAGATCTAAACTGAATTGAGGATGTTAAGGCGAGGCCTCTGCTTCAAGCAGCAGGAACCCTGCCCTGATACTTTAGCAAGGTTATTTACCACCACGTGGCTCAGGTTCTTCATCTGTGAAATGAATGAACGGGCAACATATTGACTGTTGAATGAACTCTAAAGACTTTGCCTGCTCTCTTACATGCTGTAATCCAGAATTTGAAGATTTGAATAATTTATTTATCCCAGAGGAGATTATAGGTCAGAAAAGGGGCAATCTTATCTTTTCCAGATGTGAGCATGGGAATCATCTGATTCATCTCAGTTCTGAAGCTGGCTTGCAGGTGAACCTTTGTTTTTGTTTTTAGGTTTTGCCATAGGACATGTGTACTCACTGGAAAGAGACAAAGACTGACAGAGGGAAAGTGAGAAATCACTGCACGAAGCGGAGACGGCTGTGCCACAGTCCCTTCTCTTCCATTCTCCTCTCTGGATTTTGGACACACATTCACATGTGCTGGGTATGATTTTCAAGCTGCTAGGTCTGGGACTCGAACTATGGTCAGCCATGTGGGAACCCAGCACCTTAGCAACCATACCACTTGGTACCCCTCTAGTGAACCTTTAAGATGGATACCTGGAGGACAACCAATGCCTTCTTCAGAGTCCTTTGGGGTCTGTCCACATAAGAGCCCTGACTGACCAAGGTTCTTCATTACAGATAGAGAATCTCCTAAAAAGAGATAAAAGCCAGAGACAGGCATTCCACCCTCAAGGCTGTAAGTCATTTCCAGTTCATTTGTGCATTCATTTCCTTAACCCTAGCTCTATTTTCTCAGTTTTTTAAAAAAATATTTTATTTAACTTTATTTACTTATTTATTTTTAAAATTCGACTAGAGAGGGACAGAGTATAAGACAGAGACAGAGAGAAAGGGAGAAAACAAGTTGCCAGGTCTGGGATTTGAACCGCAGTCAGGTATGTGGGAGTCCAGCACCCTTAACCACCATGCCACCTGCCAGCCCCTAATTTCTCAGTTTTAAGTGATGATACGACTTATAATTTCTCTCTCCCAGCAATGAAAATCTGTAGCTAAAGACCAGAGCGGAAGTTGAGAGTGGAGACTGAGTGGGCCTGTGATGAGACAGACTGAATACTAGTGTCTTTGAAGCAGTGTCTGCCAGTACTTGTCCAACAACCGGCTCTGGTGGCAATAGCCAGACTGGTCGTGTTTGCTGATGGGTATACTTTCACCATGGCTGATTTCAAACTAACAGCTCTTGGGAAGAAAGGCACAGTGGTGTAACACTGTCAATATTTCTTTTCTTTTTTCTTTTTCTTTTTCTTTTTTTTTTTTTTTTAAATTGCTCTAGGGCTTGTGTACTTGCTGGGGAGACAGGGAATTAAAGAAAGTGAGAAAGGACTTCCCAGGGGAAATGGCCCTGCTGCAACCCCTTCTCCTCCATTCATCTCTTGGGATTTTAGGCACAAACACACACATGCCTGGTGTGTTTTTCAAACACTGGATCTGGGACTCACACCCACGTGGTTGACCATGTGGGATCCAGCCACCTTTACCACCATACCACTTACTGGCCCCTATACAGCATTTCTGTTTTTTTTTTTTTTTGAAAGATTTTTGCTAGGGCACGTGCACTCACCAGAGTGAAAGCGAGAAATCATCCTCCAGTGGGGATGGCCACGTAGCAATCCCTTCTCCTTCATTCTCTTGGGATTTGGGCATGCGTATACACACACCTGGCATGAGTTTAAAGCCACTGAGTCCGGGACTTGAACCACGGTTGACTCCATGTGGGAGTTCAGCAACATAACTATTATGCCATCTGCTGGCCCCCTATGTAGCATTTCTACCATACTGAGGTAATGGTTGTAAATAACTTTGAGTATAATAATTGTAAAATGCAGCAAATGATTATTGGGTTGTCAGAAAAGTCATGACATGTTTTTCTATGCAAAAAATGCATCATGACTTTCCTAGTGATCCAGTAAAAGGCAATGACCTGATTATTTGTTACCTTTTTTTTTTTCTTTTTGTGGAGAGGTTTTCGCTATAGGGTGTGTGCGCTCACCAGAAAGACAGAGAGAGACATAGAGACAGAAAGCGAGAAATCACCCCCCGGGGGAATGGCCACACCACAATCCCTTCTCCTCCATTCTGTTCTCGGGATCTTGGGCATGCATGCACACATGCCCGGCGTAAGTTTAAGCCAACGGGTCTAGGACTCGAACCCAATCAACTAACTACATGGGAGACTACACTAACTGCTGGTCACCAATACCTTTGTTTTTAATATAGTTTATTTAATTGTAATTTTATGTAATTTTTTTTGGAGAGGTTTTTGCTATGGGGCGCATGCGCTCGCCAGACAGAGAGAGACAGAGAGATAGAAAGTGAGAAATCACCCCCTAGGAGGGATGGCCATGCCGCAATCCCTTCTCCTTCGTTCTCCTCTCAGGATCTTGGGCACGCCTACACACACGCCCAGTGTGAGTTTAAGCCACCGGGTCTGGGACGCGAACCGTGGTCGACTGCGTGGGAGTCCAGCTACATAGCCATTACGCTAACTGCTGGTCCCAATTTTATATAATTTTTTAAAGTTTATTTATTTATTGAAAGAGACAAACAGCCTCTCTTCCGCAATAGTCTTACCTTGTTGTAATCCTTCCCACCTCCCAGGCTTCCAGCCAGCTAGAAACATGGGCAGTGCTGCAGCATGCCGGCATGCTCAGGTTGGCCCTGGAACCAAACCCAGGCCCTTGCCATATGACTTCAGTATCATGCAGTAGTGTCCTACCTCCTTTGCCACCATGAATGGGCCTGTAAGTTAATATTTAATAGTAGCAGGTGTAACAGCCAGTTTACAAAACTCTTGGAAACCTAACAGTCAACACTTAGGGGCTGATGCCAGCTGCCTCCAGCGCATCTTTGGAGCTCAGTGCCTTCCTTCTAGGCCATTGTGCGATAAAGTGCAGAAGACCTCCCTGTGAATTTTATTTTTAAGGTTTTTCCCATAGGGTGCTCACCAGAGAGAGACAGAGACAGTGAGAGGGAAAGTGAGAAATCACCCCCTGGGGAGATGGCCACATGGCAACCCCTTCTCCTGCATTCTCCTGGGATTTGGGGCACACATGCACATGTGTCCAGTGTGATTTCCAAGCTACCAGGTCGGCTGCTTGAACCGTGCTCAGCCATGTGGGAGTCCAGTGCCTTAACCATTACACCACCTGCTGGCCCTTCCTTGTGAAATTTAACACCAAGTAATTATTTGTTTTCCAGTTACGTTCAAGGCTGCCTTTAAGGAGTTTAGTATCTAATAAATAGGAAATAAGGTGTGTATCTATGATGTAGGACAGAATGTGTAAGCGGAACACAATGAAGACGTGCACGCGCCTTTGGAAAGGTGTTCACAGAGCTAGAAAGGAGGTCGGACCAGGCAATTCTGAGATCCCTTCCACTTCTAATGTTCTAGGCCGATGAGATTCTAAGAGTCCCATGGAAGCACTGGGAGTCGTAATCAATGAAGAATAAGCCAGAATCAATATTGCTGAGCCTAGATTCTGGGAATTTAGAGACTATTCACAAAACCATTGTTTCTGAACTAGAGTCCCATCTCACAGGGAGGCAACTGAAACCAGAGAGGGGACTTGGTGTCACACAGTGAGCTGGGGCCAAGAGAGCCAAGATGCCACTGTCTTAGTCTGCCTGGGACCTGAGACGTTTCCATGGTGTGGGACTTCCAGTGCTAAAACTGGGACTGACCCTCTTGAACAAACTGGGATGACTGGTCAACCCATGACAAAGGCCTAGGGATGCCCCAGGCCAAAGCTTCTTTCCAAACGTGCACTCTTGCTAAACTTCCCAGCTTATAGGGGGCTGCTTAGGCTGCAGAGTAAGTAGGCTCTTCGAAGAACTGGG
>NW_006207460.1:207137-214476 GCF_000334495.1 Tupaia belangeri chinensis | reverse complement strand
GAGAGTGGGGGCGGAGGAGGCTGGAGAATGCCAGAGAGAAACAGATAGGATTTCTGACTTTTTACACTTCTCCGCTAATTAGTGAGGGAGTGAGGAAGGGGGAGAATGAGCCTTCATGCATATTTTCTTCCTCCAAATTGTGACACTGAGCAGAGCTCAGGGATTTTCGATCTCTGGTCTCCACCCCTCCTCCCTGGAAGCTTCCCACCCCCTGGGGACACTTGCCTCCCAGTCCAAACGCCCAAATGCCACAGCTGCTTGAGCTCCTGACCCTCCCCTTGCAACTTCCCCCCACCCCCACTTTAACCTCAATGACTTGACAAGTCTCCCCATATGCCCAGGGAAGAAATAGGGGAATACTTCAGTTTTCCCTTTCAGAGCCAGGATTCCAGGTGGAGGGAGAGACCTAAGGCCCTTCTGTGTGAAAAACAGGAACCAGTTGGTGTTCTGTTGACCACAGGGGCTGGTGAGGGCTGGGGTCCCTTACAGAGATCCATCTGCACTCCCCCCAGTAATGGAGCTGTCTCATATTTGAAGGTGTGTTTCCTTCTGGAAGCTGCCTAGGGCCTGGTCAGTTCCAACCACACAGGTATCTTTCCTAGGATAGAGGCATGCTTCTTCCATCAAAGTGGGGGTGCCAGAAACTACTCATTTACCATTAGCTTGAAGAGGGATGAGGTTGGAATTGCTCATCCAAGGTGAGATTCCAGTTGTCTAAAATATTTTTATATTATTTTTCATATCCTCACCATTCTAACCTCTCTGAACACTGAGTAGGATACAGAAGTTCCCAGGTCAAGCCCTGTAGAGCAACGGCTAAGCGCCGTGGATAAAGACGAGGCTCTCATACAACCAACTGAGGCAGGAGAAAGGTAGCCAGCGGAGGCAGGGAAGGGGGCTGGAGCATCTGCCCATGTGGCTAGACAGAACACTGATCAGGGCAGAAAATTCCCTGCCCACGGTAATGTAGGCAGACTAGTGGGGGTGTCTACCTGATGAAGCCAATTTGGTATAGACAACGAGACCAATCAGTGAGCCACTGACTCCACGTTTGAAATAGCCACTGAGAAATCAGCAGGCCCAGCTGCATTAATTGTGCCAGTGAAACGAGGACAGTCAGTGGGCCCAGCTAATGACTGACCCACATGACCTGGGTTAAAAATTATACATCTCACAGAATGCGTTGCTGGGGCCTTTCTGAAGCCTCTGTCCTCTCAGGCCTGCTCCTACATCTCAGGAGTGTACTTTTTTTTTTTTTTTAGAGGTTTTTGCTATAGGGTGCGTGCACTCACCAGAAAGACAGAGAGAAACAGAGAGACAGAAAGCGAGAAATCACCCCCCGGGGGGATGACCACGTCACAATCCTTTCTCCTCTATTATCCTCTTGGAATCTTGGGCACACATGCAGATGTGCCCAGTATGGGTTTAAGCCACCGGATCTGGGACTTGAACCAAAGTTGACTACATGGGAGTCCAACGATGTAGCCATTATGCCAACTGCTGGTCCCTGAGGAGTATACTTTTACTTACTAAATTACCTTTTCCTTACACTGTTTGCGTGTTTCGTTCAATTCTTTGTCCAAAACACAAGAACCTGAATATCATTACAGAAGACATCCCGCAACACAGCCATGGTTCTAATCGTGGCTCCATGGCTTGTAAAGCATGGCAGCTGCATGTGCATGTATGGCCCCGAACCTGACAGAATGGAGAAATGGTGGGAGAAGGATTGTAGCGTGACCATGCCCCACCGGGGAGTACCTCCTCTCTTTCTCTAGACTTGTGAGCACAAGCACTCTCTAGCAATTAAATATAGAAGGTCTTCTTCTTTATTTTGAGGTTTTTGCTTTAGGGTGTGTATGCTCACTAGAGAGAGATATACAGAGAGACAGAGAGACAGAGACACTGAGAGGGAAAGTGAGAAATCACTCCCTGGGGGGATGGCCATTTTGCAATCCCTTTTCCATTCTCCTCCCAGGATCTTGGGCACACTTGCACATGCACCCAGTGTGAATTTGAGGCCACAGGATCTGGGACATGAACTGTGGTCGGCCATGTGGGAGTCCAGTGACGTAACTGCTACATCATCTGCTGGTCCCCTCAATGTTTTTATTGTGAGGTTTTATTGTTTTCTTTCTCTCTCTCTCTTTCTTCTTTTTTTTTTTTTTTTGCTAGAGGGCACATGCGCTCACTGGAGAGAGAGAGAGAGAGACAGGGTAAATGAGAAATAACCCCCAGGGGTGGTGGCCATGCCACAGTCACTTCTCCATTTTCCTCTTGGGATTTTTGGGCATGCACACACATGGTGTGTTTTTTAATGCTGGGTCTAAGACTTAAACCATGTATTTGACCATGTGGGATCTAGGTGCCTTTAACCTCCATTCCACTGGCTGGCCCCAAGAATTTTATTAGTTTTCATAGGAATATGCATCCATGCATTCATTCATTCACTCAAAAAGTGTACCTACTACATTCAGGCCAACACTCAACACTGATGAGTCCAGGATGAATTAGGAGACATTTTTATCCTGGAGGAGCTCTCAGTCTAGTCTGAGAAAGTGAAGCTTAAGCAATTTAGAACAGTACCGTGAGCACTGGCTCTGTGGCCTGGTAGTTAAGGTGGCCTGACTGCACATGGCCAATCCCATAGTTTGAATACAGGACCCAGTAGCTTGAGAAACACGCCAGGCACATGTGTACACACGGAGGAGAAGGGACTGTGACGTGACCATTCTCCATGTGGGGTGATTTCTCCTTCTCTGGTGAGTGCATAAGCTCTCTGGAAAAATTAAAAACAAACAGAAGCCCCCAAACACCACCATACAATGAGATTAAAGTACTCTTGAAAAGTTGGCAGGGGAGTGGGGCTAAATGAGGAAAGGCCACAGAAGAGGCCTTCTGATTGAGAACTACCATCTTGTGGCAGTAAATGGTATAACAGGCTCTTCATTGGCAGGATGTGGGATTCAGTACCGGAATTTTAACCTTTATTGAGCACCTACCTAAAGGATAGCCAGCTCAGTGGTTGGCATTGAGGTGGCACACAGTAAAGCTTATAAAATGATATTTGCCCTTGAAAAACTTTCAGTATGCTTATGGGTATAAGGCCTGATTGAAAAAGCTATCTACATGACACCTAACCGCCATGTAGTCACGTGTCACCTACCGATGGGGTATGTTCTGAGAAACGCATCATTAGATGATTTCATCACTGGCGAAGTACACTACACAAAACTAGACAGGGTGCACGGCAGCCACAGCCTAGGTGGTATAGCCTATTGCTTTTAGCTTATAGACCTGCATGGTATGTAGGCAACTGTAACGCAGCACTGTTTGTGTAGCTAACCATACTTAAACACAGAAACGACACAGTGAAAATACACTATTAGAGATAAGCAATGGGCTCTTACTATGAATAGAACTTTCAGGACTGGAAATTGCTCTTGGTGAGCCAGTGAGTGAGCGGTGAGTGAATGTGAAGGCCCAGGATGCTACTGCCTAATACTGAGGTTACACTAAAACTTAATGCTTTTTCTTTTTTTTTTTCTTTAATATTTATTTTTTAGGTTTTGCCATAGGGCACATGTACTCACTGGAGAGAGACACAGAAAGGGAGAGGGAAAGTGAGAAATCTCTCCCCAGGAGGGATGGCCATACCATAATCCCTTCTCTTTTGTTCTCCTTTCAGGTTTTTGGTCATGCATGCGCATATGCCCTGTGTGATTTTCTTTTCTTTTTTTTATTATTTGTTTAATTTTATTTATTATTATTTTAAAATTTGCTATAGGGCCTGCATGCTCATCAGACAGAGAGAGAGAAAGAAAAGAAAGCAAGTTGCCAGGTGTGGGACTCGAACCATGGTCAGCCATGTGGGAATCTGGCACTTTAACCACCATATCACCTGCTGGCCCTACCATAACCTTTTTTTTTTTTTTTTTTTGCTATAGGGCGCATGAGCTCGCCAGACAGACAGAGAGAGACAGACAGGAAGCGAGAAATCACCCCCCAGGGGGGATGGCCATGCTGCAATGCAATCTTGTCTCCTCCATTCTCCTCTTGGGATCTTGGGCACGCACACACACGCACCCAGCGTGAGTTTTAAGCCACTGGGTCCACGATGCGAACCGCGGTCGACTACATGGGAGTCCAGCGACATAGCCATTATGCTAACTGTGGTCCCAACTTTATACATTTTTAAAAAAGAAAATAATTATTCAATTTTATTTATCATCATTATCATTATTTTTTTTTTAAATTTGCTATAGAGCACAGATACTCACGAGAGAGAAAATGAGAAAGCAAGTTACCAGGTCTGGGACTTGAACTGCAGTTGGCCATGTGGGAGTCCAGTGTTCCAACTACCATGCCACTCACTGACCCCTTACTTTATCAACTTTTAAAAGTTGTAACTTTTTGACTCATTTGTAATAACACTTAAATTAAAACACAGACATTATATAGCTGTCCAAAAGTCATTTATATATATTTTAAAAAATTATTTATTTGAGGCCAGCAGGTGGTATGGTGGTTAAAGGCACTGGACTCCCGCATGGCCAATCATGGTTCGATTCCTGGACCAGGTGGCTTGCTTTCTCTCTCTCACTCTCTCTCTCTTTGTCTTTCTCTCTCTCTCCCCCCCTCTGGTCAAATTAAAATAAGTAAATAAATAAAGTTAAATAAAAGAATTTCTTTAAAAAATTATTAATTTAATTTGGGACTAGCAGGTGGTGTAATGGTTATGTTGCCACACTCCCACAGAGTTGACAATGGTTTGAGTCCCAGGCCCAGCAGCGTGGAACTCATGCCAGGCACATGTAGGTGTGTCCAAAATCCCTAGAGGAAAATGGAAAAGAAGAGATTGCGACATGACCATCCCCCTGGCAGGTGATTTCTCACTTTCTGTCTCTCTGTTTTTCTGGTGAGTGTACACACCTGATAGCAAAAATCTCTCTAAAAAACTAATAATTAGGGACCAGCAGTAGGTGTAATGGCTATGTCACTGGACTCCCATGTAGTTGATTGCGGTTCAAGTCCTGGACCTGGTGGCTTAAACTCACACTGGACGCGTGTGCGTGCGTGCCCAAGATCCCAAGAGGAGAATGGAGGAGAAGGGATTGTGGCATGGCCATCCCCCTGGGCAGTGATTTCTCGCTTTCTGTCTCTCTGTCTCTGTCTTTCTGGTGAGCACATGTGCCCTATAGCAAAAACCTCTTAAAAAATTTTTTTAAAGAATTATTTATTTATCATCATTATTTTAATTCATTACAAGGCACATGGTTTTTTGTTTTTGTTTTTTTGACTTTTTTTTGCTATAGGGCGCGTGTGCTCGCCAGAAAGACAGAGAGAGACAGAGAGACAGAAAGCGAGAAATCACTGCCCAGGGGGATGGCCATGCCACAATCCCTTCTCCTCCACTCTCCTCTCGGGATCTTGGGCACGCATGCACATCTGCCTAGCGTGAGTTTAAGCCGCCAGGTCCGGGACTCGAACCACAGTCGACTACATGGGAGTCCAGAGACATAGTCGTTACTCTAATTGCTGGTCCTACAAGGCACATGTTTTCACCAGAGAGAGACAGAGGGAAAGCGAGAAAGCAAGCTGCCATCTCTGGGACCTGAACCACAGTCAGCCATGTGAGAGTCCAGTGCCTTAACCACCACGCCACCTCCTGGCCCTCAGAAATTCACATTTAATGAGTAAAGCCTTATGTGGCTTTAGCTTCAAGAATGAAACTCTGATGACAGAATTACTGGCCTGAGTCAATAGGAAGAGGAGGGATTTGGTGGAGAGAGGGCAGTCAGCGCCACCCCTGGCTCTGCAGTCACACCTTTTCGGTTGCTGTCCTCCTACTCCAAGCCAGCTCTCACAGTCCATGGGAGCTGATATGGCGTCACAGGCCAGCCTGTAGCCTAGAGGTTAAGGTGGCTGCATCCTACATAGCCAACTATGTGATTTGAGTTCTGGACCTGGTGGCTTGAGAAACACACCTGGTGCTTTTGTGTGTGTGTTCAAAATCCTGAAAGGAGGGAGAGAGGAGAAGGGCTTGTGGTGTGATCTTTCCTCGTGGGGGTGATTTCTCTCTCTCTCTCTCTCTCTCAAGAGAGATGCGAGGCCCCAAGCTCAGGGAGAACCTTCGTATGTGTCTCTTGACTTTCAAGTTTTACCCAGGAACATAGAAAGGTCCTCCCTGAGCTTGGGACCAGTTCCCATCATCCCACCTCCCTTGTCTTCTCTGGAAAAGCTAAATTTGCAAGGGCAAGCAGGGTGATTCAACCACGGCTCGAATTCAGACCTGGTGGCTTGCTTTCTCACTTTCTCTCTGTCTCTGTCTCTCTCTCTCTGGTGAGTGCACAAGCCCTATAGCAAATTAAAGTAATAATAAAATAATTCTTAAAAGATAAATAAAAGGATGGCAGTTTATTTAGTTCATAGTTATGGAGGTCCGAGGTCATGGGGCAACATTTGGTGAGGGGCTTCTTGCTGGGGATGACATGATGAAGGGCATCACATGGTGGGACACAGCAGGTGAGAGTGTCTGTCTCCTTAGAAACCCAACAGTCGCGGCCAGCAGGTGGCGTAGTGGTTAAGCCCCTGGACTGCCACGTGGCCGACTGGTTTGGGTCCCAAACCAGGTGTCCTGAGAGTCATGCTGGGAGCGTGTGTGTGCATACCCAGAATCCCAGGAGAAGAAAGAGAAGGGATTGTGGTGTGGCCATCTCCCACAGAGAAGGGAGGTGATTTCTAGCTTTCTGTCTCTCTGTCTCGCTTTGTGTCCCTTGATCCTAATCTCTTCCTAAAGGTTCTACCTCTCAACACCACAGTCGAGTTAAGTTTTTACTTAATCCTGTCACAATCAGATCTGAATACATGAACTTCGGGGGGACACTCTTCAAACCAGAGCTTGAGTTTCCTCAATTATAAAGTAAGATGTCTGGAGAAGACTGCTATCTAAGGACCCTTCCAGCCCTGGTGGAACCATCTGAAAATTTGCCCAGTCTCCCTGGTCACCCAGTGTCCTCTCTGAGGTAGCCAGGAGTTTGGACAGAACCAGCCACACCACTAGAGGGTGCAAGCAAAGGCTCAGGGACTGGCATGTTGTTCTGAAACAGACCCTCCTTTCCTACAGACCCCTCTCCTGTGTGAGACACCACTTACTATCGGCACGTGGTGCATGCTTATTAGCTCTCACCTAAAGATAAAGTGAAGAGGATTACTCCTAGTTGTCATGCTGTTTCAAGAAACGTGTAAACCAAAATAAGAAACAGTAAGAAAAACACATTTCTCAAAGTTCCCTACTGGTATTATATCCTTTTTTTTTTTTTTTTTTTAATTTTTTTAT
>NW_006207460.1:167694-203687 GCF_000334495.1 Tupaia belangeri chinensis | reverse complement strand
CCTGGACCTGGTGGCTTAAACTCACACTGGACGCGTGTGCGTGCGTGCCCAAGATCCCAAGAGGAGAATGGAGGAGAAGGGATTGTGGCATGGCCATCCCCCTGGGCAGTGATTTCTCGCTTTCTGTCTCTCTGTCTCTGTCTTTCTGGTGAGCACATGTGCCCTATAGCAAAAACCTCTTAAAAAATTTTTTTAAAGAATTATTTATTTATCATCATTATTTTAATTCATTACAAGGCACATGGTTTTTTGTTTTTGTTTTTTTGACAGGTTTTTGCTATAGGGCGCGTGTGCTCGCCAGAAAGACAGAGAGAGACAGAGAGACAGAAAGTGAGAAATCACACCCCTCCCCCCCCCGAGGGGGATGACCATGCCGCAATCCCTTCTCCTCCACTCTCCTCTCGGGATCTTGGGCACGCATGCACATATGCCTAGCGTGAGTTTAAGCCGCCAGGTCCGGGACTCGAACCACAGTCAACTACATGGGAGTCCAGAGACATAGTCGTTACTCTAATTGCTGGTCCTACAAGGCACATGTTTTCACCAGAGAGAGACAGAGGGAAAGCGAGAAAGCAAGCTGCCATCTCTGGGACCTGAACCACAGTCAGCCATGTGAGAGTCCAGTGCCTTAACCACCACGCCACCTCCTGGCCCTCAGAAATTCACATTTAATGAGTAAAGCCTTATGTGGCTTTAGCTTCAAGAATGAAACTCTGATGACAGAATTACTGGCCTGAGTCAATAGGAAGAGGAGGGATTTGGTGGAGAGAGGGCAGTCAGCGCCACCCCTGGCTCTGCAGTCACACCTTTTCGGTTGCTGTCCTCCTACTCCAAGCCAGCTCTCACAGTCCATGGGAGCTGATATGGCGTCACAGGCCAGCCTGTAGCCTAGAGGTTAAGGTGGCTGCATCCTACATAGCCAACTATGTGATTTGAGTTCTGGACCTGGTGGCTTGAGAAACACACCTGGTGCTTTTGTGTGTGTGTTCAAAATCCTGAAAGGAGGGAGAGAGGAGAAGGGCTTGTGGTGTGATCTTTCCTCGTGGGGGTGATTTCTCTCTCTCTCTCTCTCTCTCAAGAGAGATGCGAGGCCCCAAGCTCAGGGAGAACCTTCGTATGTGTCTCTTGACTTTCAAGTTTTACCCAGGAACATAGAAAGGTCCTCCCTGAGCTTGGGACCAGTTCCCATCATCCCACCTCCCTTGTCTTCTCTGGAAAAGCTAAATTTGCAAGGGCAAGCAGGGTGATTCAACCACGGCTCGAATTCAGACCTGGTGGCTTGCTTTCTCACTTTCTCTCTGTCTCTGTCTCTCTCTCTCTGGTGAGTGCACAAGCCCTATAGCAAATTAAAGTAATAATAAAATAATTCTTAAAAGATAAATAAAAGGATGGCAGTTTATTTAGTTCATAGTTATGGAGGTCCGAGGTCATGGGGCAACATTTGGTGAGGGGCTTCTTGCTGGGGATGACATGATGAAGGGCATCACATGGTGGGACACAGCAGGTGAGAGTGTCTGTCTCCTTAGAAACCCAACAGTCGCGGCCAGCAGGTGGCGTAGTGGTTAAGCCCCTGGACTGCCACGTGGCCGACTGGTTTGGGTCCCAAACCAGGTGTCCTGAGAGTCATGCTGGGAGCGTGTGTGTGCATACCCAGAATCCCAGGAGAAGAAAGAGAAGGGATTGTGGTGTGGCCATCTCCCACAGAGAAGGGAGGTGATTTCTAGCTTTCTGTCTCTCTGTCTCGCTTTGTGTCTCTGGCGAGCACAGGCATCCTATAGCAAAAATATCTCAGAAACAGACAAAAAACCCCACCAGGCTCTAATCATGGGGATTTCTCCTTGATCCTAATCTCTTCCTAAAGGTTCTACCTCTCAACACCACAGTCGAGTTAAGTTTTTACTTAATCCTGTCACAATCAGATCTGAATACATGAACTTCGGGGGGACACTCTTCAAACCAGAGCTTGAGTTTCCTCAATTATAAAGTAAGATGTCTGGAGAAGACTGCTATCTAAGGACCCTTCCAGCCCTGGTGGAACCATCTGAAAATTTGCCCAGTCTCCCTGGTCACCCAGTGTCCTCTCTGAGGTAGCCAGGAGTTTGGACAGAACCAGCCACACCACTAGAGGGTGCAAGCAAAGGCTCAGGGACTGGCATGTTGTTCTGAAACAGACCCTCCTTTCCTACAGACCCCTCTCCTGTGTGAGACACCACTTACTATCGGCACGTGGTGCATGCTTATTAGCTCTCACCTAAAGATAAAGTGAAGAGGATTACTCCTAGTTGTCATGCTGTTTCAAGAAACGTGTAAACCAAAATAAGAAACAGTAAGAAAAACACATTTCTCAAAGTTCCCTACTGGTATTATATCCTTTTTTTTTTTTTTTTTTTAATTTTTTTATATTGCCCGAGGATGTGTATACTTGCTGGAAGAGACACAGGGGCAGAGATGGGGCAGGGGAGAACCACCCCGATGGGATGTGATTATGCTGCATTCCCTTCTCCAGGATTTCGGGCACACACACACAAGTACCTCGAGTGTTTTCCAAGCTGTCTAGGACTGGGATTGGAGTTGTAGTCAGCCATGTGGGATCCAGCTCCCTTAACTACAAGGCTATGGGGTTGGCCCTATATCCATTTTAATTATACAATCATATTGGAATGATATGCAATTGTCATTTCTAATTAGAATTTTGGATAGTGGAAGGAAGATTTCCTCCTCTCAATTTCTATTAACATCAAGTTGAAAACATTCCTATTGTACATCTTCTAAGAATATACCATTTTGGGGCCAGCAGGTGGCGTGGTGGTTAAGGCGCTGGACATTCCCCCATGGCTGACCATGGTTTGAGTCCCGGACCGAGTGGCTTGCTTTCTCACTTCTCTCTGTGTGTCTGTCTTTCTCTGGTCAAATAAAAAATAAATGAATGAATAAATAAAATTAAATAATTCTTTTATTAAAAAATAATACTGTTTCTGGGAACCAGCAGTTAGTGTAATGGCTATGTCGCTGGACTCCCAAGTAGTCAACCGTGGTTCGCGTCCTGGACCCGGTGGCTTAAAACTCACGCCAGGCACGTGTGCGTGCATGCCCAAGATCCCAAGAGGAGAATGGAGGAGAAGGGATTGTGGTGTGGCCATCCCCCCGAGGGGGGATTTCTCGCTTTCTGTCTCTATGTCTCTCTCTGTCTGTCTGGCGCGCGCACATGCCCTATAGTGAAAACCTCTCAAAAAAAAAAAAAAAAAACTGTTTCAGACCAGCAATTAACGTAATGGCTATGTTGCTGGACTCCCACGTAGTCAACTGCAGTTCGCGTCCCAGACCTGGTGGCTTAAAATTCACGCTGGGTATGTGTGCATGTGTGCCCAAGATCCCGAGAGGAGAATGGAGGAGAAGGGATTGTGGTGTGGCCATCCCCCCGAGGGGGGATTTCTCGCTTTCTGTCTCTCTGTCTCTCTCTGTCTGGCGAGCACACACCCTGTAGCAAAAACCTCTCCAAAAAAGAAAAAAAATACTGTTTCAAAAGTGGGTTTCTTTCAGAATTATTTATTTATTTATTCATTTATTTTCATTTGACCAGAGAGACACAAAGAGTGAGGGAGGAAAGTGAGAAAGCAAGCCACTAGGTTCGGGACTTGAACTATGGTCGGTCATGTGCGAGTGTCCAACACCCCAACCACCACGCCACCTGCTGGTCCCCCAAAAGTGGGTTTATATGTCAACCTTTTTTTTCTTATAGAATTATTTTATCTAACTTTATTTATTTATGTATTTTAATTTGACCAGTGGGACAAAGAGAGAGAGAGAAAACCACCTGGTCCGGGACCCAAACCACGGTTGTCCATGTGGGAGTCCAGTGCCCTTAACCACCATGCCACCTGCCAGCCACTCTATGTCAACTTTTTAAGGTAATTATCTTTTGGCAAGACTTTCACCTCCAATAAAATTTGGAAGTAGTACTAGTAGACTTTTCCAGAGTGAGCAGTGACATGAGTCTGGACCCTGAAACCACAACCTGCCTGATTCACATCTTGGCTTTGTAACTTGTTTCGACGTCTCTGTGCCTTCTTCCTGGCCATTTTATAGATGATAGTAACAGCACCTATCGCATGGGGCTGTCCTGAGGCTTAAATGAATTGCTGTGTCTCAAGTGCTGAGGCCTCTGCTTGGCACAAGGCAAGCACTGTGTAAGTGTTCTACTGCAATGCCGGATTCTGCAGCACAGGGGTTTTCATGTGTTTTATTCACTTCTATATCCCCAGTGCCTAGAACAGTGTCGGCCTCATCACCCACATTCAATAAAGGTTTGTTAAATGGAGGTCTTTGTCTTGGGAATAAAGCCCATGGGATTTATCTAAATTAACCTTTTTCATTAAAAGCAACAACAACAAAAGGAGGCCTAGAGAGAAGCAAGAGTCTTCCTAAGGTTACATGAACTTTGCTAGCAATAAAATTAAATATCAGACCTTCATCTGAAAAGACAAGCACTAGACAGAACCTCTGTTTCTCCACTTTACCACCTTTTTACCATTTGCTCCTATCCCAGTATTCATCAGAACTTCACAGGTAGAAATTCACAGCTCTGAGGGCCAGCGGGTGGCATGGTGGTTAAGGTGCTAGACTCCCACGTGGCCGACAGCAGCTCAGATCCCGGACCTGGAGGCTTGTTTTCGTGCTTTTCCTTGTTGTATCTCTCAGTCTCTCTCTGGTCAAATTGAAATATAATAACAACAAATGGAATTAAATAAATACATATTTCTTAAAAAAAAAAAGAAAGAAATTCACAGTTCTCATCTGAATGGATGCCACGCTTCCAAAGGCACAATGTCCACAATGTCTGCAGTCGGCAGAATCAGTTCTCTCTGCTGGAAACCATTGGTGTTGCAGTAAGACAGACCTGGCTTCAAGTCCCGTTTCAGCTACTTGCCAACAGCTGCGTGACCTTTATATGCAACTTATTTCTCTTCCATAGCCTGATTTTGTTTGCTTCTTTTCTTTTCCCCAGGGTTTTGCCATAGGACGCATGCATTTGCCAGAGAGAGACAGAGAAAGAGGGAAAGTGAGAAATCACTCCCTGGGGGATGGCCATGCCATGATCCCTTCTCTTCCATTCTATTTGGATTTTGGGCTTGCACACACATGTGCCTGGTGTGATTTTCAAGTTGCCAGGTCCAGAACTCGAACCATGTTCAGCCATGTGTGAGCCCAGCACCTTAACCACCATACTATCTGCTGGTCCCCATGGCTTGAGTTTCTACATCTAATAGGATGGGCATAATACCACCACACTTGCAGCAGAGGTAACCATTTGCAGTGATACAGGGCGTACTGATTGTCCATGTGAGGACTACAAACACGACCCCAGCAAGGCATGCCAAGCTGATGTTGGACTTTCCAGAGGCAGACTCTGATCTGGAGAGAAGCAGGCAGGACTTTTACAGAAAAGTACTCTTGGGACCAGCACCTGTGGAGGAAGGGGAAGGAAGAACGAACAGAGATGAACCTGTGCTGCAAGGCAGGCTAATACAGATCTTGGCTGGTCTCCCGCAGGGAGCTCTGGAGCCAGGGGAGCCCTTCAGAGTTGTTACCAGTTGGGATGAGGGTGGTGTAATGGCTACATTGCTGGACTCCCATGTAGTTGACTGCGGTTCGAGTCCCAGAACCAGTGGCTTAAACGCCAGGTGCATATGTATGTGTGCCCAAGATCCCGAGGGGAGAATGGAGGAGAAGGGATTGCGGCATGTCCATCCCCTCGGGGAATGATTTCTCGCTTTCTGTCTCTTTGTCTCTCTCTGTCTTTCTAACCAAACAAAAAAAAAAACCCAAAAAAAAAAAAAAAAAAAAAAAAAAAAAAAAAAAAAAAAGAAAAAGAAAAGAAAAGAAAAGAAAAGAAAAAAGGTAAAGGCCCTCATTTCCCATGCTGTCCGTGATTGGACGCAGGCTGGTCCCGGAAGTTGGTCTTCAGTCAACGCTCTCTCCAAGGACAGCTGCTGGCCGAGGGTCATGACAGCACTCACAGAGCTAAGG
Organism: Tupaia belangeri chinensis; assembly: GCF_000334495.1. Taxonomy (NCBI): domain Eukaryota; kingdom Metazoa; phylum Chordata; class Mammalia; order Scandentia; family Tupaiidae; genus Tupaia; species Tupaia belangeri. The sequence continues at coordinate 197,660 of NW_006207460.1, read as the reverse complement.
GAGTAAGTCCTGCATTTCTGAAGGGGGGCCTGGGTAACATAGCACAGTAGGCATCATGTCCACACTCCAGAACCAGGCAGAAAGAACAGGAGGGAAAAAGCGGTACATGCTTAAAGGGATAGGGATAAGAATGACATGACATTAGAACTCTCCAAAGTGCTATTAGAAGCTAGAAGTCAACTCAGAAATGACGTTAAAAGTCCTCTGAGGGAGCCAGATGGTGGCACAGCTATGACATAACACGGAGCAGCTGACCCACGTAGGAAGGTTCTGAGTTCACATCGAGGCTTCCTTGCATGCACTGGCCACACGCATGCCAGTATCTGGGGCTGGCTGAAGCTGGGGAAGGTCATGGGGTAGAGGCCCTGCTGGAGATGCCTGTCCCTCTGTCTCTTTTCCTCTCTAGTTCATGGAAGAAAAAAAAATAATAAAACTTAAGAAAAACAAGTCCCACAAAAAGTGATTTCTTTTTTTCTATAATTCGCTTTAGGGAGGGTGTGCTCATCAGAGAGAGGGAGACAGGGAAAGTGAGAGAGCACTCCCCGGGGGGAATGGCCATGCCTCAATCCCTTCTCCGTTTTCCTTGTGGGGTTTCTCCAGGCTGACAGGCCCATGTTTGGTTTTCAAGCTGCCAGGTCAGAACTCGCACTGCGCAGTCATTTGAGATCAGGCTGCCTTAACCACCATGCTACTGGGTGGCCTATCCTTCTTCCTGTTCTTGAAAATTTTGCCAGAGGGGGCCAGCTGGTGGTGTGGTAGTTAAGACCGGATTCCCATATGGCTGACTGCAGACCCTGAGGCTCAAAAAACACACGGGGTCCATGTGTGTACATGGCCAAAATCCCGAGAAGAGAATGGAGGATTGTGACATGACCATACTCCCTGGGGATGATTTCTTACTTTCTGTGTCTCTTTCTGGTGAATGCAGCACCCTACAGGGAAAACCTAAAAGAAAAATATTTCTTGCCAGAGGATGCATGCTCTCTCTCTCTCTCTTTCTCTCGATAGACAGAGAAAGAGAGAAAGTACTCCCCAACAGGGCCATGGTCATGCTGCAGTCTCTCCTCTGTTTCTTCATCCTGTCAGCATTTAGGCCTGCATACACAGGTCAAGTTTCCCAGGTGGGAGTTGAACTGTGTGGTCAGCCATATGGAAACTAGCCAAGCCTCACTTAGCCACCAGGCTGTGGAGCCGACCCTGAAAAGTGATTTCTAGGGGTCAGCAGGTGGCATAGTGATTAAGATGCTAGACTCTCACATGGTTGACCACAGTTTGAGTCCTGGACCCGCTGCTTGAAACTTATGCTGAGTATATGTGTGTGTGTGTCCAAAATCCTGAGAGGAGAATAGATGAGAAGGGATTGGAGTATGGTCATGCCCTCTGCGGGGTTGGTTTGTCACTTCCTCTGTGTCTCTAGTGAGAGCATGGCCTTATGGTAAAAATCCTCTCTCTAAAAAAAAGTGATTTCTAACCTAGAAGTTTATTTCTGAGAGAAAAAAGGGAGAGAGAAAAGCACCCTCAACAGAGTCTCACACCATGATCTCCTCCATGCCTTTCAGCCAGCTAGAATCATGGGTATGTACACATGCAAGTACAGCCAGTGTATAGATGTTGTTCCAGGAACCGAACCCTGATCCTTCATAAGGCCTCTAGCATTGCAGTGTTGCGCTTTCTCTGCTCCACTGCAGCTGGGCCTGAAACAATCTTTTATTCTTAGTTCTGTGAAATATGGAGGCTTTCTCTCTCTCTCTCTCTCTCTCTCTCTGTCTCTTTTTTTTTTTTTTAGTTCCACAGAGCTTTTCTTTTTTTTTTTTTTTTGGAGAGGATTTTTTTTTTCCCGCTATAGGGCGCGTGCGCTCGCCAGACAGACAGAGAGAGACATAGAGACAGAAAGCGAGAAATCACCCCCCGGGGGGATGGTCACGCCGCAATCCCTTCTCCTCCAGTCTTCTCTCGGGATCTTGGGCATGCACGCACACGTGCCCGGCGTGAGTTTTAAGCCACCGGGTCCGAGATGCGAACCGCGGTCGACTACGTGGGAGTCCAGCGACATAGCCATTACGCTAACTGCTGGTTCCCGAGTTCCACAGGGCTTTTGAATACTGTACTTGAATCTCTTTTTTTTTTTTAAATTTTTAACTGACAGATAATAATTGTGTATATTTATAGGTTACAATGTGATGTTTTGGCTTAATGTGTACATATAGAAAGATTCAGTCAAGCTAATTAACATTATCACTTTACCAACTTATCAATTTTTCATGGTGAGACATTAAAAATTAATTTTAGTAATTTTGAAATGTATGCTATTACCTTGGGCCATTGTAAAGTAGATCTCTATAATAGATCTCTATCATTTGTTTCTCTAGTCCATGTAAATATGGAGTTTTGGTAGCAAGAAGACAGGTTTGTTGAGCACTTTATTCGTTATAGGATTCAAGTCATAAACTTGAATTTTCTTGCTTTTTATTTGCCTTTTTTGTTGGTGCTAACTAGGATATCTTTTGACAGTTTATGCTAAAAATGGAGGTTATAGCTACAGGAATAACTTTAAAAAAATAAGTTGCAAAAAACAAGATCAGTTTCCTAAGGGGGAAAACAAAAACACACAGTCATTTTCTCACCAATTCTTCCCTAGGTGTTTTGATTTTATTATTCTTTTCAGTCTTTGCCCTTCTGAAAATTCCACTGCAGGTTTAGAAGAAAACTGATAATTTGTTCTCTTTGATTTTTCCTACCTAACCTATATTTACCAATCTGTTGCAAATGACTGACTTCTTTTTTTTTTTTTTTGGAGAGGTTTTTGCTATAAGACACATGCACTCACCAGAAAGACAGAGAGAGACAGACAGAAAGTGAGAAATCACGCCCCGGGGGGATGGCCTCCCTGCAATCCCTTTGTCTCCATTCTCCTCTCGGGATCTTGGGTACGCACGCACATGCATTTAAGCCACTGGGTCTGGGACTTGAACGGTGGTCCACTACATGGGAGTCCAGTAACATAGCCATTACACCAACTGCTGGTCTCATGACTGACTTCTTTTTAGCCCAAATGGCACCAAATAATTTTGGGGGGATAGGCAATGCAAACCTTCTCAGATCTATTGTATAACTATATATTCCTTTAAAAAAGTTAAGGTAAGTTTTATTGTTCCTTGTCTATTCCTTTTCTTAACTTGAAAACAGGAGTGTTAGGGGAGGGAATTTTCCCACATGGGATCTACATTCCTGACAGGGTTTGGTTAACCAGGATGAGCAAGCCTGGCCAAAGTAATTTCAGCCAATGAGGGCTCACTCTGAGGAGATAATGCTTTCCGCCACACTTCATTGGTTGCCCCTGTGTAACTTGGTATTCTCCTGGAGGCTGGGAAGTGAAGTAGGCTAGCTTGGTGATAATGGGAGTTTTTTCTCTGGCCATTTCCCTTGGGTCTAAAGAATCTTCCGGTAGCATGGCTGGTTGATAGGAAATGCTAAGAGCCACTAGGGGAATATCTGTTTCCCCTTCTTAGATGTTTCACATCCTTTTAAAATTTTTTTAACTTTAATTTACAAATTTTATATTCATTCACTGTATATTATCACAGCATACAAAATGAGATTTCCCATCCAGAATACACTGTATATTGGCTTACTCAATGATACTGTTATACATGATATCATCAACAAACAATTTTTTTTCTCTCTTGTTTCTTATATATTTTGCATTTGTTATTTTTTTGTGTGTGGGGGAGAGGTTTTTGCTGTAGGGTGTGTGCACTCACCAGAAAGATAGAGAGAGACAGACAGAAAGTGAGAAATCACCCCCCAGGAGGGATGGCCACACCGCAATCCCTTCTCCTCCATTCTCTTCTCGGGGTCTTGGGCACGCACGCACATGTGCCTGGTGTGAGTTTAAGCCACTGGGTCCGGGACTCAAACTGCGTTCAACTACATGGGAGTTCAGTGACACAGGCATTACACCAACTACTGGTCCCTATTTTGCATTTTTTTCTCCAATGATTCTGTACTTCTTACCCTCTGCCATTTCCCATCTGCCTCCCAAACTATCTCTGGTATCTACAGTTGCTTTCCATGCCTCTTTTTTCCTTCACATTTTATTGATGTACAAAAAATCTTAAATACTTTCAATAGCAAGTTCAGCTGATATATACATATTTGTGAACACATGTCTGACTTTAGTCATAAAACTCAGTTTTTTTGAATGAACATACTATAAAGTAGTACCTAGTTAAGGCTATATAACTTATTGTGGTCATTAAATAGGTATTTTTTAATAAAAAAAAGTTTTAGCTTTAATAAATTAAAATCACAAAATATTAAGAGAAATGTGCTTATGACTTAAAGCTAGAAAAAAGGTTAGGATTCTATTCAAATAGTAGGTAAATGAACCTATCAACAGCTCAAGAGAAGACAAAAAACCTTAAGTCTGGTTTAAACATAGGAGAAAATCAGTCATGTTTTAGTTGAAAGTCATAAATTGTATTTTATTAGTTTAGTCTCATGTAATTAATCTGTCTTCTGTTGTGGTCTGATCTTTCCATATTATTCTAGAAGTTAACATTCAATTCTGGACTTGTATATACCATTAATTTGGCCATTTTCTTGGTCGTTTTTTTGAACTCTTATTTCTGTGTGTCTGTCTTTAGTTTTCCTGGTATAGCACTCCCTTTAGAACTTCTTTGAGAGCTGGACTGGTGTTGGTAAATTCCTTCAGGTTTTCAGGTAAATTCCTTCACTGAGAATGTTTTTGTCTTTTTTTCCCCATATGAAGGATAATCTTGCCAGGTATAGAATTCTTGGTTGAAAGTGTTTTTACTCAACACTTTGAATATATTTTCCCATTCTTTCCTTACTTGCATTGTTTCCAATGAGAGGTCTTCTGTTAGTCTGATGGGATATCCTTTGATGTTTCTCTCTTGCCAATTTTAGAATCTTGTCTTTGCTGGTGGTTTTGGTCAATCTGGCTATGATGCGCCTTGGAGAAGATCTTCTTGGGTTGATTCTAGGTGGGGTCCTTTGTATTTCTTGGATCTGGATATTTGAATGCCTCTCTTGGTTTGAAAAGTTTTCTTCTAGGATTTCATGGAATAGACTATCAATGCCCTTATTAGTTTCTTCACTTTTTGGGATACCGATTATCTAGATGTTTGGACATTCAATGGTATCAAATATTTTTCATATATTATTTTCATTTCATTGGGTTATTTTCTCAGTCTTTTTGGTGAATTTTTCTAGGACAGAGGTTCTATCTTCTATACCTGAGATTTTATCTTCTGCATGATCTAATATGCTGTTTTTTCAAGAAGAATTATTTTATTTAACTTTATTTATTTACTTACTTCAATTTGACCAGAGCAAGAGAGAGAGAAAGTGAGAAAGCAAGTCTCCAGGTCCAGGACTCAAACCGCAGTCAGTCATGTGTGTGTGTGTGGGGGGGGTCTAGTGCTGTTAACCACCATGCCACCTGCTGGCCCCTCTAATCTGCTTTTAATACTTTCAAAGGAAGTTTTAATTTCCTGTATTATAGCCTTCACCTCTAAAAGTTCCGTGTGATTCTTTTTTTTTCTTCTTTTTTTTATAGTGTGTATTTCCTCTTTCCACTTGTGCAAGAATTTTCACACCTCCTATAACTCATCAACTCTTTTCTCCTGCATCTCCCAGAGTTCATAGTCTCTCTTTTCTTGTATCTCTGTTAGCTTTCTTACTACAAATATTCTAAATTCCTTTTTTAAAAAAATATTCTAAATTCTTTATCTGACATTCCACTGTACTGTCTGTTTATGAGGAGTTGTTCTTTTCCTTGGGAGAGAGATATTTCCTTGGTTTCTCACATTTCTTGTGCCTCTGAGGTGGTTCTGGTCATCTGATGAATTATTCGTTTCTTCCTAATTCCTAGAAGTTAAATCTGAGTGATCAGAGACGTGCAGGAGGAGGTGATCTACAATCTCTTTGCAGCTCCATTTTTCTCCCAGACTGGTGGATCTTGGGATCTGGCGGGTGAGTCTGAGCAGAAACTCTTTTGGTTGTCTTAGCCCCTGAGAGGAATTGCTCACAGATCAAATCTATGTCTCACATCTTGTACCAGCTTTTCAAGCTGGAGCTATGAGGATTTCATAGTCTGTCCCTTTGTCATCTTTTGCCAGCTCCCAGGGTTCTCAGCAATGAAACATGAGAGGAGGTAGATGCTAGACCCCAAGCTGACAAGAGAAAAGTTTGTCAGTCCTTGGACCAGTACATCCCATAACATTTGTCATCCAGAGACCTTGCCACCAAACTCCTTATCCCTCTTTGGCACAGGAGTAGCAGCACTGGCTGTGAATCACGCTGATTTCCTCTCTAGCTCTTGAGGGGAATTGATGATTAAATGGACTTGGGCTTCTTTGCCCCAGCTTTAGCTAAGGATGCCATGTGACTTCCAGCACTGCAGTTTAGTATGCTACCAATTGCCCCACCAAGGGTGGGCCGTAATTTTGTTTTCTAACAGAGAAAAGCAGATGAAATTCTTAGGAATATCCTTTCATTCTGGTTTATCTTTTCTTTTTTTTTTTTGAGGGGGGAGAGATTTTTGCTATAGACCACATGCCCTCACCAGAGAGACAAAGACAGACAGAGAGACAGAAAGCAAGAAATAACCCCCCAGGGAGGATGGTCACACCACAATCCCTTCTCCTCTGTTCTCCTCTTGGGATTTTGGGCACACACGCACAAATGTGCTTATAACTCAGCTCAAGTATTTAAGCCCCTGGGTCTGGGACTCGAACTGCAGTGAACTAAGTGGGAGTCCAGCGACATAACCATTATGCCATCTGCTGGTCCCCATGGATGAATTTTTTTTTTTTTTTGGAGAGGTTTTCGCTATAGGGCGCGTGCGCTCGCCAGACAGAGAGAGACATAGAGACAGAAAGCGAGAAATCACCCCCCAGAGGGGATGGTCACACCGCAATCCCTTCTCCTCCATTCTCCTCTCGGGATCTTGGGCACGCACGCACACGTGCCCGGCGTGAGTTTTAAGCCACCGGGTCCGGGACGCGAACTGCAGTCGACTACATGGGAGTCCAGTGACATAGCCATTACGCTACCTGCTGGTTCCCCCCATGCATGAATTTTTTAAGCCACTGGGTCTGGGACTTGAACTTAGGTTGGCCATATGTGAGTTAAGTAACTGCTACACCATCTGCTGGCCCCATTTTGGATTATTTCATAGAAGGGTTATGAAATAATAATTTTGATTTTATAGAAAACAGAATCACAAACTACTTGTATTTGTTACTAAGGTGCATGACTGAAAATTCTCTACACCTTTTACTTTTCTTAATTACAAAATGTTAGATAGGTGTTGGGAAGGGACTACAAGTCCTGGGCTGATTTGTCAGGCCATCTGTCCTCAGCTTTGACTGTGATATGGATGAAATGGGGCCAAGGTCCCCATGTTTCTTGCTGTTTCTATTTTATTTATCTTTGACCCTTGTCCTGTGGGCTGGTCCTTTATCTCTACAGACACCGATGGTAGGAAGCTAAGTTTGCCTGAACAGGTTTTGACAGTTTTCAGCTTTGTTTTCTGGGACAAGCAGGATGGTAAAAGCTCTGCACTTGCCTGGACTGAAATGAGCGTCTACAAGGCTGAGGGTTCAGGTGGGTCATTTCCATTTGGGGTTTGCACATTTGGGTAAAATGAGGCATTTTTTGGGTTTTGTGATACAGTGGAAAAAGTGCAACCTTTACAAATCAGTAGGTGGAGTGGTGGTTAAGGGCATTGGATTGCCACATGCCCAACCATGGTTCAAGTCCTGGACCTAACAGCTTGCTTTCTCACTTTTTCTCTCTCTCTGGTCAAATTAAAAAATAATAACAACAAATGGAATTAAATAAATAAATTATTCAAAATGCAGCCTTTAGAGTAAAACAGACTGGGTTGGCAGGTGGTGTGGTTAAGGTGCTGGACTCCCACATAGTTGACTGCAGTTCGGGTACTGGATCTGATGGCTTGAAAATCATGCCAGGTATGTGTGCATGTTGCTCAAAATCCTGAGAGGAAACTGGAGAAGGGATTGTGGTGTGGCCATTTCTCCTGGTGTGTGTGTGTGTGTGTGTGTGTGATTTTTCACTTTCCCTCTTTCTCTCTCTCTCTGTCTCTCTTTCTTTCTCTCTCTCTCTGTCTCTTTCTGGTGAGTGCACATGCCCTATGGCAAAAACCTGAAAAAAAAAGAAGTTATTATAAAACACTTAGCATAATGGCTGGCATATAGCCAAGTGTTCGACACATAGTAGCTACTTATATTATCAGAATGAGGAAATTGCAAGTAATTTTCACTGAATAAGCAGTATGACTGGCCAGAAAGCATAATACTCAAGCTTCCTTGTAATTCATGAAATATAATTTAAATAATGTGTTTTTGCTCATCAGATTGGTAAAATATCAAGACTTTTTTTTTTTTACCGATAACTATTCACCAATAACTGTTCACCAATAAATATTACTGGTGAAAACTTAAGTGAATAGGCACTCACATGTTTTTTAAAAGCCTTTGGAGGTAGATTGGGTAGTGTCTATCAAATTAATTTTTTTTTTTAATGCCAGAGGATATATGTGTTTGCCAGAGAGAAAGAGAAAGCAAGCAAGCACGACTCCCAGCAGGGCATGGCCACTCCACAACCCTTTCCCCCCTACTCTTTTCTGTCAGGATTTTGGGTACATGAAAATGTGCTCAACATATTTTTCTTTTCTTTTTTTCTTGGAGAGGTTTATGCTATAGGGTGCATGTGCTTGCCAGAAAGACCGAGAGAGATGGAGAGACAGAAAGTGAGAAATCACCCCCCAGGGGGATGGCCACACTGCAATCCCTTCTCCTCCACTCTCCTCTTGGGATCTTGGGCATGCATGCACATGTGCCCAGTGTGAGTTTAAGCCACCAGGTCTGGGACTCGAACTGCAGTCGACTACATGGGAGTCCAGTGATATAACCATTACGCCAACTGCTGGTCCCAGTGTTCAACATATTTTTCAAGCCAATGAGGCTGGAGAGCCATGGTTGGCCATGTGGGATCTGGTTCCCTTAACTGTTGAGCTACAGGGCTGGCACTGAATGTGTTAGTCTTTTTTATTTTTTTTTAAGTGCTAATTAGTTAATTTTATTTATTATTATTTAATTTGATGATAGAGAGCGGGAGAAAGAGAGAGAAAGGGAGAAAGCAAACTGCCAGGTCCAGGACTTGAACTGTGGTTGGCCATGTGGCAGTCTAGCACCTCAACCATGTTACGTACTGGCCCCTGAATGCGTTAGTCTTTAGCTCAACAATTTTATTTCTAGGAATCTGTTCTACACAAATACATGCAAACATATGAACATATAATGCAAAACATTTTTCATAGAGAAAACTGGAAACATTTAAATGTACTAATATGGACATATTTCTATGGAATAGTATATGTAACAGATCATTATAGTATAGTCCCATTTATGTTAAAAATTGTATGTTACATTTTATAAATGTGTGAAAAGAGGTACTTTACAAAGCTAACTTTTTGGGCAAGTAAAGTAAGATTACGGAGTGAAAGAGAATTTTTTCTTTTTCTTTTTTTCCTTAAAATTGCCAGAGGGTGCATGCATCAGGCAGAGAGAGACAGAGAGAAGGAAAGGGAGGAAGCATCCCATAGTAGGGTGTGATAACACTGCAATATCTTTCATTTTTTCATCCTGTTAGTATTTTGGGGAGGCATGCACATACACCCAGCATGTTTTTTAAGCCACCAGCGCTGTCACTCAAACTATATGGAATCCAGTTTCCTCAATCACCAGGCCACAGGGCAGGCCTGAATTTAGCTTTATCTTTTTCTTTTTGTTGTTTTAATTGCCAGAGGTTATGTGCTCACCAGAGAAAGAGGGAAAGGGGGGGGGGAAGCTCTCACCCTGATGGGGCAGGGTCACACTGCAGTCCCTTCTTCTCCATCTTTCTCTCTTGTCAAAATTTTGGGTGTGCACACACACATGTCCAGTGTTTTTTTCAATCTTCCAGGGCCAGGATTTGAGCCATGGTGAACATAAGGGAGCGGCTCCCTTAACTACTGTACTACAGGGCTGACCCTGCTTTTTGTGTTTTTATATTTATTTTATTTTAGTTTTTGCTTAGGGCACGTGTACTTGACAGACAGAGAGAGAGAAGTGAGAAATCACCCCTCCTCTGGGGAGGGATAGACACACTATAACCCTTTCTTCTCCATTTTCCTCTTGGAATTTTGGGCATGCACACACGTGTACCCAGTTGTTTTTTTTTTTTTCCAAGTTGCTGGGTCCAGGAGATTTGGGATCCAGCACCTTAACCAACCTCCCACCTGCTAGTCCCATTATTTTTATTTTTTTGATTTTTGCTATAGGGTGTGTGTGCTTGCCAGAGAGAGAGATAGAAAGTGAGAAATCACCCCCCAGGGGGAATGGCCAGACCACAATCCTCTCTCTTCCATTCTCCTCTCTGGGTTTGGGGATACTCGCACACACGCCTGGCATGAGTTTTAAGCCACTGGGTCCAGGACTCAAACTGCAGTCAACTAGGTGGGAGTACAGCAACATAACCATTATGCCATCTGCTAGTCCCAATCTTTTTTTTTAAATTGCCAGGTGGGCCAGCAGGTGGTATGGTGGTTAAGGTGCTGGACTCCCATATGGCCAACTGAGGTTTGAATCCTGAATCTGGCAGCTTGCTTTCTCACTTATCCTCCCTCTCTGGTGAGCACACATGCCCTATGACAAATTAGAAAATAATAATAATAAAATAAAATAAATAAATAATTATTTTAAAAATTATCTTCTTATTCTTCCTAAAAAGTCATGTAGCATTTGTATTGGGTTGTTGGAAAATTCATGACAAATCTTTTCTATACAAAAATGCATCATGACTTTCAATACTAATTTTTTAATTTTTATATTATGGAGAGGTTTTTGCTATAGGGCGTGTGCACTCATCAGAAACACAGAGAGAGACAGAGAGACAGAAAGCAAGAAATAACCCCCCCCCCAGGGGGAATGGCCACATCACAATCCCTTCTCTTCCATTCTCCTCTCGAGATCTTGGGCACACACACACATGTGCCTGGCATAAATTTAAACCCCATGGTCCAGGACTCGAACCACAGTCGACTACATGGGAGTCCAGCGACATAACCATTACACCAACTGCTAGTCCCTCAATACTAATTTTTAAAAAAATTAAAAGCTTTCTTTCTTGCACTAGAGAGAGATATAAAGAGAGCAACCCCTATAGGGTCTTAACTCCATAATCCACCCCCCAGCCTTCAGCCAGCTCTGGATCATGAGCACACCTGTGCCTGGCATACTCAGGAGGTCTCTGGACCTAAACTCGCAACCCTCCTATAGGAATTGCCTTGCATGGCATCACGTTTTACCACTGCACCGCTGTCTGGCCCCCCACAAACTTGATGGCTTAACATAACAAAGTTGTATGTAGGGACAGAAGTTAACATGGGAAAATATTTTACATTCTGCTCAGTTTTGCTGTGAACCTAAAACCAATCTAAAGTCTATGAAAAAAAAATGCATTAGGTGCTAGCATTAGGGAACGCTGGAGATTCTCTGTATTATCCTCACAACTTTTCTGTAAATCTAAAATTATTTCAAAATAAAAAAGATTCTTTTAGAAATAAAAAATACAACACAAATTTATTATTATACAGTTTATTTATTTATTTATTTAAAATTTGACCCGAGAGGGATAGAGTGAGACAGAGAGAAAGAGAGAGAGAGAGAGGAAGTGAGAAATCAAGCCACCAGGTCTGGGACTCGAACCACAGTCAGCCATGTAGAAGAGTCCAGTGCCCTCAATTACCAAGCCACCTGTTGACCTCACACAGCTCTGTATATCAAAAGTTTAACATGGTTCTCTCTGTGCTAAAATCAGGGCTATAGGGGAAAATCTAGGGGCTTCTGGGGAGAACCTGTCTCCTTAACTTTTCTAGCCTCTAGAAGCTGTCCACATTCCCTGGTTTATGGCCTCCTTCCATTTTTTTTTTTTTTTGAGAGGTTTTTGCTATAGGGCATGTGTGCTCGCCAGAAAGACAGAGAGAGATTGAGAGACAGAAATTGAGAAATCACCCTCCCGGCGGGATGGCCATGCCCCAATCCCTTCTCCTCCACTCTCCTCTTGGGATCTTGGGCACGCATACACATGCGCCCGGTGTGAGTTTAAGCCACCAGGTCTGGGACTTGAACCGCGGTAGACTACATAGGAGTCCAGCGACATAGCCATTACACCATCTGCTGGTCCCTCCTCCTATTTTCAAAACCAGCAGTGGCAGCTGAAGTTAGTCTCACATCCAGTCATTCCAATCTCTTTTTCCTGCCTTCCTCTCTCATTCACAGTGCAGTATAAAGACCCGTGTGATCACCTCCCAGATAACTCAGGATAAGCACCCCATCTCTGGGTCAGAGGATTACAACCTTAATTCTATCTAAACCTTTAATTCCCCATTGTTATGAAACTTAACACATTTGCAGGTTCCAGGAAGTACAACATGGACATCTCTGGAACATGATTATTCTGCCTACCATAACGTTTGCCTCATGCTTGTTCTACCCACTATTGTTCTTTTCTATTTTACAAATAGCTCACGATGTAAGTGTCAAGTCTGAATGCTTTCTGAGCAAGTGAAAAGAAGAAATACCCTTAGTTTGATATAGGACAGTATTTAATAGTAGTATTAAACTCTTAAATGTATTCTTAACATTTATCAATACCTCCAAGGTGAACTTCAGGAGCAAACTAAAGCACATACTTGTGCATGCCTAAGATCCCAATAGGAGAATGGAGGAGAAGGGATTGTGGTGTGGCCATCCCCCCTAGGGGGTGATTTCTCATTTTTTGTTTCTCTGGCGAGTACACACACCCCATATCAAAAATCTCTCAAGTAGGGACCAACAGTTAGCATAATGGCTATGTCGCTGGACACCCATGTAGTCGACCACGGTTTGCGTCCTGAACCTGGTGGCTTAAAACTCACACCAGGTGTGTGTGCATGCATACCCAAGATCCCGAGAGGAGAACGTAGGAGAAGGGACTGCAGCAAGGCCATCCCCCTCGGGGGGTGATTTCTCGCTTTCTGTCTCTCTGTCTCTCTCTGTTTGGTGAGTGCACGCGCCTTATAGCAAAAACCTCTAAACAAACAATCTCTCAAATAAATAAAAAAAAATTTCTTTATTTTCTTGGATTGAGTTCCCTCCTCCTTTCTATTTTGTCCCCTTATTCCCTTTAATAAACTAGAAGTTACCCAGTTTCATTTATTTTAGTGATTACCTAGAAATTGTAACATGTGTTTTTAACTCCATAAACTTAATATATTTAGCCTCCTTTCAAGCAATACAAAGCATTATAGTACTTTAATATTATTAATCCTCTTATAATATATGTAAAACTATTAAACAGTAAGAGGATTTAGACATTATTACTATTATTTTGTAAATCAGTGTTCATTTATATTTATAGCATGTTTACAATTTTCTCTGTTCACCATTACTTCTTCCATTTTGGATTTCCCTTCTGGGAATACCTTCCTTTTCCCACATGTATATCCTTTGGCATTTCCTTTAGTGAACATCTATTGGTAGTAAGTACTATTTATCTATATATTTTAAAATTTGAATTTTATCTAATATTTCTAATCTTGTTTATATAAAAATGTTTTAAATTTTACTCTCTTCCTTAAAACTAATCAATAGGTTTGCTGAGTATAAAATTTCAGGCTAGAGGGGACCAGCAGGTGGCATGGTGATTGGGGTGCTGGACACTCCCCCATGGCTTACCATGGTTTGAGTCCCATACCTGGTGGCCTGCTTTCTTGCTTTCCCTCTCTCTCTCTATGTGTGTGTGTCTCTCTCTCTGGTCAAATTAAAATAAATGAATGAATAAATAAAACTAAATAAATAATTATTAAAAAAAATTCAGGCTAGGGGCTGGCAAGTGGTGTGGTGGTTACTGTGTGGCTGACATGGTTTGAGTCCCAGATCTGGTAGCTTGCTTTCTCACTTTCCCTCACTCTCTGGTCAACTTTTTAAAATAAAATAAATACAATGAATACATTAAATAAAATAATTCTTTAAAAAAATTTAAGGCTAATGGTATTTTTTTTAAGAGAGATTTTTTGCTATAGGGTGTGTCACTTGCTGAAGAGACAGAGAGACAGAAAGTGAGAAATCACCTCCCCAGGGGGGATGGCCATACTGCAATCCCTTCTCCTCCATTCTCTTCTTGGGAGATTGGACACGCATGCACAAGTGCCCAGTATGAGTTTGAAGTCGCTGGGTCCAGGACTCAAACTGCAGTCGTCCCAGTGAGAGTCCAGCAAATAACCAGTAAGTCATCTGCTGGTTGCAAACTTTTTTTTTTTTTAAAAAAGAATGATTTATTTATTTTATTTATGTATTTATTTTTAAAAGATTTATTTATTTATTTAATTCTATTTGCTATTTTATTTATTTATTTATTTTTAATTTGACTAGACAGAGACAGAGGGACAGAGGAAGGGAAAGCAAGAAAGCAAGTCACCAGGTTTGGGACTTGAACCATGGTCGGCCACATGGGAATCCAGTGCCTTTAACCACCATGACACCTGCTGGCCCCTTAATTTTACTTATTATTTATATTATTTTTTATTTGACTGGAAAGAGAGAGAGAGAGAAAGGGAAAATGAGAAAGCAAGTCGCCAGGTTTGAGACTCAAACCACAGTTGGCCATATGGAAGTCCAATGCCTTAATAACCATACCCAGGTAATTTTCTCTTAACACTTTGAAGATACTCATTCAATGTGTTCTTGCTCCTGTTGTTGCTGTTAGAAGATGAGCTGTCAGATAAAATATTTCTTTTTTTTTAAGAGAGATTTTTGCTATAGGGTACGTACACTCTCCAGAGAGACAGAGAGACAGAAAGAAAGTGAGAAGTCACCCTGCAGGGCCATGCTGAAATCCCTTCTCTTCCATCCTCCTCTTGGGATTTTAGGCATACATGCACATGTGTCTGGTGTGGGTTTCCAGGAACTCAAACCACGGTCGACTATGTGGGAGTCCAGTGATATAACCATTATGCTATCTGCTGTTCTCTATCATTTCTTTTAAAATTAATTTAAGGG
Organism: Tupaia belangeri chinensis; assembly: GCF_000334495.1. Lineage (NCBI taxonomy): Eukaryota > Metazoa > Chordata > Mammalia > Scandentia > Tupaiidae > Tupaia > Tupaia belangeri. The sequence continues at coordinate 182,529 of NW_006207460.1, read as the reverse complement.
CCAGCAGATGGCATAGCGGTTAAGTCACTGGACTCCCACATGGCCAACTGCAGTTCAAGTCCCAGACCTGGATGCTTGAAACTCATGCTAGGCACATATATGTGCATACTCAAGATCCTGGGAGGAAAATGGAGAAGGGGCTGTCTTGTGGCCCTCTCCCCTGGAGTGTGATTTCTCCTTTTCCCTCTCACTGTCTCTGTCTCTCTCTCTCTGATGTGTGCATGTACCCTAAGGCAAAAAAAAAAACCCTCTTAAAAATAATAAAAAAAACAAAAACAAAAACAAGGGATTGGCAGGTAGCATGGTGGTTAAGGCGCTGGACTCCCACATGACTGACCATGGTTTGGGTCCTGGACCTGGTGGCTTTCCCTCTTTCTCCCTCTCTCTCTGCAAGTCTCTAGTCAAATTAATAATAACAATAATAACAATTTAAATACTAATTCTTTAAAAAATGTATGTGGCAGGGAAAAAAATAAATCTCTTAAGCCAGTCAGGTGGTGTGGTGGTTAAGGTGGCTGGATCCCACATGGCTGACTGTGTGGCCTGAGTCCTAGACCCTGTGGCTTGAAAAACACAATGGGAGCATAAGTGGGTACCCAAAATCCAGAGATAAGAATGGAGGAATAGGAACTGTGGTGTGGTCATCCCCACTGGGGTGATACTTTCTCTTTTCCTCTGTCTCTCCCCTGTGAAGGCACATGTCCAAAAACTGTTTTATTGTTGCCTAATTGTAAGATTCCCCTCTTTCACTAGTGCCTTAAACTTTCAGTTTGGATATCACTTTGTATTTTTTTCAGCATGGAAACTTTTGGTCTTTCAGAATTTAGGATATTTATCTGAAAAACTGCTGGAAATTCTGGAAAATTTTAGCTACTATTTCTTTGAATATAATCTTTCTTCCATTCTTTCTCTTATCTCCTTCTTGAACTCTAATCAGGCATTTGTTGAATACTTTCAGTCACTGCAGGTATTATTCTGAAGTTATTTCCTTGATATTTTATCACTATATTTATTTTAGGCCATATTCCTTGAGTTCTTACCTGGAGGATTTCCAGAGAGAATTTAGTTTTGCATATACTAGGTATATACCAAGTGCCTGGGGGCACTAAAGTAACCACTTTTATCATTTTCAACTTGGAGTTTTCTGGGTCACGTAAGTAGTGTAAAATTCTAGCTCCCTACATACTTGTTTAGAAATTCTCAGAGGAGAGTTGTTTTGTTTTTCTTTTTTTCAACTTTTCCTACAGTTAGGATGGAGACAAACAGGTATCTTTTTTTTTCCCTTTATGTCGCATTTTTTTCTTCCTTTCTCTCTCTTTCTTCCTTTCTTTTCCTCTTGTTCTCCTTAGGAGAAAGATGTGTTCTTGCTCACTGGCACCATGGTCCTGGGTGAAGTGGCACAGATTCCCATTATGTTCCTCCTTAGTGTGAGAACAAAAGAAGCCCTTCAGGGGTCCTAGCTTTGGGGAGGTTGCCACTGTGATATGTGGGAAATATGCCAGGGACACAGTAGAGAGATGCTTTGTTCAACCCAGGAGGTGACAGAAGGCTTCCCAGATAAGTGAACGTAGGCTCTGAACAATAGTGGGATCTGCCCTGCTAATGGCATCGTCACACTGTGTTTGCTGCAGGCAGGAATATCTAGTGTGTTCACTATGAAGTCTTTAGCACTTAGCACAGCCCCTAATAGATGCTCAGTAAATATTTTTAGTATATGAATAAGAAGTATTGAAGTATTTCCAGGTGTAAGAAATAGTACATATAAATGAATGAATTGCAAAATCTTGCTAAAAAAGCAACAGTTTGGGGACAGCTTGATGGGGCAGCAGTAATGTGCCGCTCAAATGATGCTAGATCCATACAGAAGATTGGAGGTTTAGTTCCCATGCAACCTGCACACGCTGGGCACGCAGAGGAGTGCAGGTTGGGAAGGTTGACAGGTGGGGAACCTGAGACTCTGTTGAGTCTTGTCTCTCTGTCTCTCACTCTCATGAAAAAAAAAAAAGACTCAAACACAAACACACAGCAACAGATTTGGCCCCAGTTGTGGTGACACACATTGCTAAGATGCTGTGTTCTGCAAGATGGGAACGCATGGGAGGCCAGGGTTTGATTCCTAGCCCAACCTGAAGGCCGAGACGGGTGGCATGAGACTGCGATCCCCGTGACTTGGAGGTTGAGGCAGGAGGGTAGCAAGCTTGAGCTGACCTGAGCGACATAGTGAGACTCTAGCTGAACGAGTGGGGTACGGTGGCACACACCTGTGGTCTGGGGTACTTGACTGCTTGGGGGGCTGAGGCAGGAGGAATGTGACATAGCAATAACCTACAGGAGAAAAAAAAGGCAAGATTTGGTTAAGTGATGGGTTGTTTCTTTTTCAAAAAAGTATTTTTACAGCATTTGTTTTTGGTAATATACTTATTTAGGATACAAAGTGTGCCCTACTCTATTACGATAGATAAGCTGTACATTTAATAACTATAACACTTTTCTCCCGTATGTAAAGATTGATTTTTTTCTCACTATGAAAGCCTAAAACAGGGTGTAAGTCTTCATGCTCCAGAGAGTCTCTGCTGATGAGCTTGGAGACTGGAAAAACATCAAATGCTTGTACAAATAATTTTAGCCTTGTCACTAGTGGAAAAGAGCAGTTAGGTGTAAACGTTTGGCAAAAATATGGTGGTAGTTAGATGTAATCTGTAAACATTTGGGCTGTCGGTTTGCCACTGAATGTGTGGTCTGAATAAAAGGTGTGTGAGGGAAGTCCTGAAGATCTAAGGTCTCTAAGGAAAACGTAAGGCATGCAGAATGGCAAGACTCTTCTGCTTGTATTTCTTGCTTTGGGGGAAGCAGAGGTTCATGGTTTGTTTGTTTTAGACAGAGAGAATGTGTAGGAGGTAGGAAGTAAGTGCAGAGGAAAGAGGTATTCTGGTAGGGGCCTCAGCATGTCATGATCCTTCTGCCCTACCTCCTACTTAGCTAGGACCACAGCCACACGCTGCTGTGCCTAGACTGTTTAGGATGCACCAAGAACTGAACTCAGGCCTCCCATATGGCCTCAGCTACCATGCAGTGGTACCTGCGTGCCATCACTACTGTGGCTAGGATGGTTCATGTTTTTGTGAAGGCCATAATCTATTTTTTTAGAGAGAGATTTTTGCCGTAGCGCATGCGCATTCACCAGAGTCAGACAGAAAGTGAGAAATCACCTCCCAGGGCAGGTGGCCACACCACAGTCCCTTCTCCTCCATTCTCTTGGGATTTTGGGCACACACGCACATGTGCCTGGTGTGTTTCAAGCCGCCGGATCTGGGACTCCAGCTGCGGTCAGCTGTGTGGGAGTCCAGAGCCTTAACCACTACACCACCTACTGGCCCTGAAGGCCATAATCTTATTTAATCTCTAAGTACTTTTTTCTTTATATGGATACAAGGAGAGGGGAGAAAAGAAAGGGGTATCTATTCTTTCAAAATTTTTAACAATAAAAGTTCTGATTGGGGGACAATATCTGATTGTATGAATTTAATCAAGAAGCCAAAACAAATTAGTCTTATGGTTGGTTATCACATTGGCTTAAATTACTGTCATACTGAACTCGAAGTTATCAGTACAAATATGTGGACTTGGCAAAGAGGAGAGTTACTGTCAATTGTTCCAGCTCTTCAAACTGGATGTGACTGGCACCAGTGGTATATGAGTGAATAAAGAAGCTGAAATCCACATTATGTTATCAACTTTGGTTTTATTTCAAAAACATTCTATTCCAGAGACATGTAAGCTGAAGCTTTTTCCAGGGCAGAGATCATGACTACATATGCTAGTGCAATGCCTAGTCCGTAATACGGGGTTGTTGGGAAAGTCATGACATATTTTTTTTCTATGCAAAAATACAACTTTTCTGACAACCCAATAGTTGCTCAAGAAATATGTGTTGAATAAATAAGTGGTGCAAAGGTTACTCTGGGTTGCTAAGATCAGAACAGTATTTGCCATTATTTTGGGTATTGGCGTGGGATTTGTACACCCTGGAACAGTTTCTTCTCTTTGCAGCTAGTAATATTTTTCTGTTTATGAAAAACATGCATTCTTGCACACTGGCACAATGGTCCTGGGCAAAGGGGCACAGATTCTGTGGCATTCCTCGGAGGAGCCAGCAATACCACTCTCTAATGGTGAGTTGCTTCTGTTTTATCAGAGGATTTTAATTTCTCTTCTATCAGAGGATTTTAATTTTGATGGGGTTTTCATCTTTTCTTCCTTCGAGAAAGAGAAATGAGCTGAGTTTGATTGAGTTTGACAGTATTTTACTGCTCTGAAAAAATGAAAGTGGACAATCTCATCTCTCTGTGTGTAGTAGTTTCTTTCCTGCAGAGAACTGCATCCATTTTCCCACCCTTCTGTATGGTCATGTCTTATTCTGTAAGTAAGCAGTGTAAACATGCTTCAAACTAGGGAAAAGGTGTGATTGTATTTACTGTAACTCACAAGATTTAGGAGATCTTTTTTTTTTTTAATTTTGGTGTTTCTTTTTTTTATTTTCTTTTATTTTTTTATTATCATCATCGTCATAATCTTCTTTATATTACATTGGATTACATATAACTTTACAGTGTATTACATTGTTTTTTCAAAAGGGAATGCCATGCATGTCCGTCAGTACAGAGACATTAATCTCCCCACTTCAACATTCAATATCTTTTCTATGTTTTCCCCAATCATTATTTTTATTATTCTAATTATTTTTTAAAACAGTCAATTGCTATTTCTCATTTTGCTTGTAAAAATACTTTGCCCATCATGAAATACTTCTCAGACCAATCCAGTTGAGAATACTATACATGTCATCATCAACAGTTAATAAGCCCTATCTGTTTCTCACTAACGTTCTGCCTCTCTATTGTTCACTTGCTATCTTTCTCTCTCCTCTTCTCTTCACTTACCCCATTCCACACTGTCCTATTCTCATTAAGTACCTTCACTGCTTTTATGTCCTCCGATTTTTTGCTCTCTATCATAGAATGTGGATAGTCGGTATATATTGAGTGGATACATACAATATCTTTCTTTCATAGCCTGGCTTACTTCACTCAGCAATAAGATTTAGGAGATCTTAATGGCACCAAGATATTGGGAGGTTCTCAGTGGTTCTTGGTTTTCATTTAAAAATAAGCAAGTATTTAGCAACTTCTGCCAAGAAAGGTTTTCACATGGGCCTGATCGCTAGCTATAAAAAATGCAAATATGAAAGTAAAGCATTGCCAGAGATGTAGGGGCTTTGAAAGGAGTACAAGAGAGAAGTAAAAAATTGTTACATACAGGCAATCAAATACCTTTATGCAAATCAATTCACTTAACTATTATTTTTTCTATTTTACCAATGGAGACTCTAAGGTACAATTAAGTAAGTTTTTATGAGCAGTCATGAAAGTGTTAACAGTAAGTAACTCAAGTGTAAGTTTTCGTTCTTTCTTTTTTTTAAAGAATTATTTTATTTATCTTTATTTTAATTTGACCAGAGAGGGACAGAGTGAGAGAGAAAGCAAGAGTGAGAGCGAGAGAGAAAGTGAGAAAACAACCTGCCAGGTCCAGGACTTGAACCACAGTGGGCCATGTGGGAGTCCAGTGCCCTTAACCACCACGCCACCTGCCAGCCCCCCAAATGTAAGTTTTCTTATTCTAAGTTCAACATTCATAAGCACTAAATGTTTTTTTGTTTTTAAAATTTTCTATAGGGCAAGGGTCCCCAATCTCCGGGCCATGGTTTATTGTGGCACACAGCAGGGGCTGGGCTGTGGGTAGACAAGTGAGGCTTTGTCTGTTTGCAGCCACTCCCCATCGCTGGCATGCTGGCTGGGCTCTACCTCCTGTCAACAGAGCTATTGGTATTGGATTCTCGATGGGAGCTGAGCTTGAACCCTGTTATGTGATTCTTGCATAGAACACTGCAATGCTGTCGTGGTGGGAATGGGGTGCACAGTGGATGTAGTGCACTTGGATCATCCTGGCTGGCCTCAGTCCCCTCCTCTCCAGACTCATTTCAACCCTGGGCCCCCCTTCCACCTCTGGCAATGACTTGGCCAGCCAAGCCTGAATCCCTCTTGCTGCTGTTTTCTACCTTCTCTGGAACCTGAATCCTAATAAAGAATTAATAACCACCCTCTCCCCACACTACCTACCCCACTACCCCCCCCAAAAAAAAAACAAAAAAAACTGAACAAGCTAATCCACACCCTAATACTTAAATAGCCTTGGTCAGAGACGAGATCAGTAAGGGGAAGGAGGACACTTGATTAATGAGTTTCCTCAGTGATGGCACAATTCCTGCTACATCTGGAAGAACTGAACACAAATGACTATAAATGAGGAAAGAAGTCTATTTACATTCTCTGTCAAAGAGGGTATGAATTGTAAAGTGACTAGAGGCTGAGAGCCACTTCCTGACTTCATGTCTTATTCCAGGGACAGTGGTGATCTTGGGGAGGCCGATATGTGGACGTCTTTCCTGGCATCTAGGACATAGTAGGGGTTTTAGCAAATATATATGCTTGCTACAGAGATTTGACTCATGCCTTAACTTCTGGGACTCACAGCCTCTGTCAGATGAGCTGGGTGGCATGCTTTATCCTCTGTGGTGGCTTGTTTTTTTTCTCTCTCTCTCTCTTTCTGTGTGTCTCTCTTTGGTGAGCACATGTGCCCTATAGCAAATTTAAAAAATTAACATAATTAAATAAACAATTCTTTTTAAAAAAGCTAAAAAAAAAAAAAAGGCATCCTGTAAAGAAATACCTAAAAACATTCCACTAAAATAATAATTTTCTTGACATGGTCGCACCTTCAGTGGGAGTCTTAGAAATACACAAGTGGGCTAGTCAGCCGTGTGGTGGTTAAGGTGGCTGAATCCCACAAGGGCCAACTGTGTGCTTTGAGTCATGGACCCAGTGGGTTGGGCTGGGCATGTACACGTGCATGCCCAAAATCCTGAGAAGAGAATGGGGAAGGGATTGCAGCTTGGTCATCCTCCCTAGGGTGTGCTTTCTCACTTTTCTGCTTTGACTCCATCTCTCTACAGTGAGTGCTTGTGCCCTATAGTAAGTTTAAAAAAAAAAAGAAACACACAAGCTTGTTTATACCAGTCACTTCTCATCCTGAAATGCTGTTTTCTTTTTGTTTCCCTCCATTTATGATAGAGAACATGTGTGCACGAGAGAGAGACACTCCACAGGGTCTGGTCACATCATGACCTTCCTTCAGCCCCTCAGCCTGCTGGATCCTGAGCAATCGTGTGTGTGCCCAGCATACTTCAGGGTGACTAGGCTGGAGATTCGAACTGCAGTTGCCATGTGAGATCCCGCTCCTCTTAAGCAGCATGTCACTGTTGCACCATGGAGCTGGCCCTTGAAATGCGATAATGCTCTAGTGGGAGAGATATACAGATGAACCTCAAAAAAAAAAAAGTGGCTTATATATCTAGGGGTAAAGCACTTGTAGAAAAAAAGATCATGTACTTTTCAGGTATGCTTAGTGACTGGCAAGTTTAGAAATTCTATTTGTTACAAGATGTTAAATCAGAAGTTTCATTTTGACTGGATAATTCTTGTTTTGGGGGGTATCCTGTGCAATGTACAATGTTTGGCAGTATCCTTGTCCTCTACTCACTAGATACAATAGCACCTTTCCAGTTTGGGCAACTAAAAATATCTCTAGGCATTGCTTTAAAAATCATCTTGGTTAAGGACTACTTTTTTTTTTAATTGCCAGAAGATATGTACACTCTCCAGAGAGAGAGACAGAGAGATGGAGAGAAGAGAAAGAAAAAGCACCTCCCCACTCCCCATGGGGCATGGTCATGCCATAATCCCTTCTACTCAATTTCTCCGTCCTGTTAGGATTTGCGGTGTGCATGCACACGTGCCCAGTGTGTTTTTCAAGCCACTGGGACTAGGATTCAAACTGTGGTTGATCATGTGGGATCCGCCACCCTTAACCACTAGGCCAAGGGGCTAGAGTGAGAACTATTTTTTTTTTTAAAGATTTATTTCCATTTGCTATTATTATTTTAAAATTTTTGACCAGACAGAGAGAAAGGGAAAAGAAGAAACCAAGTCACCAGGTCTGGGACTCGAACTGCTCAACCATGTGGGAATCCAGCACCCTTAATTACCACACCAGTGAGAACTACTGTTTTAACAGAAGCATGAAGATATTACAAAATCACCAATAGCTGAGTGCAGTTGCATGAGCTACTTGGGAGGCCAAGCAGGAGGATCTTGAGTTTCAGGCCAGCCCGGGCAACAGAGCCAGATACTGTCTCTAAAACAAACAAAAAGCCCCAACAACCCTCTTCTGCCACAAGGAGAGAAAGTGAGAAAGTATATTCCAGGGGAGGTGGCCATGCAACAATTCCTTCTCCTTCATTACCTTCTTGGGATTTTGGACATGTGTGCCCAGTGTGTTTCTCAAACTGCTGGGTCTGACTCGAATTGTGCAGTTGGCCATGTAGAATACAGCTCCACCATGCCTCTGGCTGGCACCTCTCTACAAAATTGACAAAGAAAACAGAACATAGCAACTTAATGGATCTAAGAGGATAAAGAAGATTCAAAACGGAAGATTAAAAAGAAATAAAGGGGGGCCAGCAAATAGTGTAATGGTTATGTTGCTGGACTCCCACATAGTCGACTACAGTTCAAGTCCTGGACCTGGCGGCTTCAAACTCATGCCGGGTGTGGTGTATGCATGCCCAAAATCCCAAGAGGAGAATAAAGGAGAAGGGATTGTGGTGTGGTCATCCCCCTGGGGGACGATTTCTCACTTTCTGTCTCCCTGTGTCTCCGGTGAGCGCAAGTGCCCTATAGCAAAAATCTCTAAAAAAAAAAAAGAAAGAAAAAAGAAGAAAAAAAGGGGCACAATAACTTCCTGTGGTCCAGGTGTGGGGCCATACAGAGCTGCAACTAGCTTAACAGTACCATCGGAAAGAAACTCATTTTTCCAGACACTTCGTTTCTGTCTACTAGAAAATGGTCATGCTTGGGGCAAGCAGGTGGCATGGCAGTTAAGGTGCTGGACTCCCACACTGCTGACTATAGTTTGAATCCCTAATGCACCAGCCTGAAAATCATGCTGGGCATATATGCATGAATGCCCAAAATTCCAGGAGGAGAATGAAGAAGGTATTGTGGTGTGGCCATCCCCATAGGGGGCGATTTCTCAGTTTCTCTCTCCCTATCTCTCTCTGGCTAGTGCACCTACCCTATAACAAAAATGTAAAAAAAAAAAAAAAAAAAAAAAGAAAGAAAGAAAAAAAAATAGTCATGTTAATTTAATTGGACCAAAACACTTTACTGCCACCTGCTGGAAAACTGTCAGAATAATATACACATGCATAGCAAGGATCATGTGAATGGCACCTCTCAGGAATAGAGTGCATGACATTGTACAAAAAGGATGGCACCGTGGCCACTTGCTTATGGACCAGTGTGAGAGCTATCTTAGATTCTATCTGACAGGGCCCTACAAAGATGAACAGGTTCTAACTGACAAGTAGTTGAAGGCAGGACATCAGATTCCTAGAAACTGAAAGAGGAAGTAAAGAATTGGTAGAATAATGTGCATTTGCTCATAACTAGAGAATTACATGTGAGAAATCTCCAGAGAAAGTGGATGGTGATCTCTAAAAACAATAAAAGTATCCAGGAGAAAAAAAGAGTCAGCTTTGAATACCCATCAAGCTCAGAGGGTGTTAACCATTGCATAGGAGTAAAGGTTAACTTTCCTCCTCTCCTTTCCTTATCTCTCCCCCTTTACCTCTGGCTCTGGTCAGTAAGCTGGGAAAGAAGACGACTAGGAAGGGCTGGAGAGGGCTGTGCTCCCCTCTCTCAGGCAAGCAGTGAGCAAGCCATCTCTAGTCGGACAAAAGGGGAAAGTTTCGCTCTTGGTGACTCAATAATCACAGCACTGTCTGTTCCTAAGGGGGACCACAGAATGCATGGAGTTTCAGGTAGGTGCATAACAATCTACTCCGACTGCACAGGCTGGAAAAAATGGCAAAAGATGAAAGGAATTTTTGGTTCGTTTTATCAAATTATTTTTGCCATAGGACAGGTGAGTTTGCAGGAGAGAGACAGAGAGAGAGAGAGAGAGAGGAAAAGTGAGACACCCTCCTTCCTCTCCCTCTCTGCCCTCCCAGTGGAGATGGCCATTCTCCACTCAGGATTTTGGGCACGCAAGCACACACACCTAGTGTGTTTTTCAAGCCATGGGTCTGGGACTCAAATCATAGTTGGCCATGTAAGATCCAGTGCCTTAACCTCCACACTACCTGCTAGTTCCATTCATTTATTATAATTTTTTTTTATATCTCATAAACTCTGTATGTTGAATACACTGGTTCTATATTATCAAGTAGGATTTGGAATATGTACCTTCTAAGGACACAGAGACATGTTCTTGAGATTTTTTGTTTTTGTTTTTAGAGAGAATTTTTACTATAGGGTATGTGTGCTTGCTGGAGAGACAGAGAAAGAGAAAGAGAGACAGAAAGTGAGAAATCACCCCCCCAGGGGGCGTAGAGAGAATTTTTACTATAGGGTATGTGTGCTTGCTGGAGAGACAGAGAAAGAGAAAGAGAGACAGAAACTGAGCAATCACCCCCCCAGGGGGCGATGTAATCCCTTCTCCATTATCTTCTTGGGATTATTTTTGGCACGTATACATCTGATGTGAGTTTTAAGCCTCTGGGTCTGGGATGTGAACCATGGCCCATTATATGGGAGTCCAGCAATGTAACCATTATGCCATCTGCTGGTCCCCATGTTCTTGAGTTTTACAGGAAGAAAATTACCACTGAATCTATTCACTTGTTTTTTGAGACCCCACACTTCAGGAGTAGGACACATAAATGCAAGGCGTCACTGCTCTCCGGGAGCTTACATCCTGGGTTTTGTACTCAGAGCAAAGTACCTATTACAGTCAGTTATGTCAACAAGACCCTGTGTTGCATAGGTAGGGCAGGTTCAGGAGGGTTTTTACTCTCAGGATTTACTCTCAGGATTTTTACTCATAATTAAGCTATGGAAGAAATCATATTGTCCCTGTTCTCCAAACATGGAATCACAGGTAAAGCTTCTATTTAGATGTTTAAAGACAGAAGCAAGGCTAAATTCACAGGTTGCATTTTGATTGGGCTGCTATGAAGCCAGGCTCTGTTTGGTTCCTCAGTTTGGCAGATTCAGGAACTTCTATTTTGGTTCACTAAAGTGAAATCAGGCTCTAAGAAATTAATTTGAATAGGGACCAGCAGTTAGCATAATGGCTATGTTGCTGAACTCCCATGTAGCTGACTGGGGTTCGAGTCCTGGACCCAGTGGCTTAAACTCACGCCGGGCGCGTGTGCGTGCGGGCCCAAGATCCGGAGAGGGGAACGGAGGAGAAGGGATTGCAGCATGGCCATCCCTGCCCCGGGGGGGGGTGATTTCTTGCTTTCTGTCTCTCTGTTTCTCTCTGTCTTTCCTGTGAGTGCACGCACCCTGTAGCAAAAACCTCTCCCCCCCAAAAAAATAGTAATAATTAATTTGAATAAAACAACTTCATAATTCAACCCAACAAACAGATGTGGAATTATTAACCATGATTAGAATTTATTCACTGAGAGACTGTATAGTTAGTATACCTAGTCTCAGTTAGGTGCCTTGGACAATTGCTTCTCACTGTGTTTACTCTAGAGAACTCTGAATAATAGAAAGCTTATGCCATCAAACTCATTAAGAATCAGACCATGGGCCTTTGTACATTCCGTTGTTGTTTTTAAGTTGCTAGAGGGCATGTGTACTACCTAGAGACAGAGGGATGAGGAGAAAGCAACCACTATGGGGTATGGCCACAGTGCACTCTCCTCTCCTCCATTTCTCCATCCTGTCAGGATGTTGGGCAGGCATGTGTTTTTATGCTGCCTGGGCCAGGAGTTGAACTGTGGTCAGCCATGTGGCACCTGGCTCCCTTAAACACGAGGCTACAGGGCCAGCCCCTATACATATATTCTTAAAGGATATTCAGAACTCAAGTTTGCTAGGATATAAACTCCATGAAGGTAGAGATCTTATTGCTGATGTATCCTATGAGACTAGAACACAGTAAGTAGTAGGTCTCTGTTGAATGAGTGTCTGAATCTGAATTAAGCTTTTCTTTCATGATAGAGAGCATGTACACATACATGTAAGAGAAACATATGTACATATATGAACATACATGGAGAGTGAGAGAGACTAAGATAAGCACCTCTCACAGGGTGGCATGCTGTGACCCTCTACCTTAGCTCTTTAGCTCTTCAGGACCCCCGGCACACACACCCAGCATGTCTTTAGGTTGACCCAGGGATCCAAACCTGCAATTGGCCACATGGCTTTGAGTCCTGCAGGGCTTTACATGACTATGAAGCCACAAAAACTAGCCTGAATTAAGATGATTTTTTTTTTTGAGAGGTTTTTGCTATAGGGCGCATGCGCTCGCCAGAAAGACAGAGAGAGATAGAGAGACAGAAAGTGAGAAATCACCCCCCAGGAGGAATGGCCACGCCATAATTCCTTCTCTTCCATTCTCCTCTAGAGATCTTAGGTATACACACACACACACACACACACACACACACACACACACACATACGCCTGGTGAGATTAAGCCACCAGGTCCAGGACTTGAACCATGGTCAACTACATGGGAGTTCAGTGACATAGCCATTACGCTAACTGCTGGTCCCTTAAAATTATTTTTAAAAATAATTATTTTAACTTTTTCTTTCTTTCTTTTAATTTGGTCAGAGAGGGACCGAGTAAGAGCAAGATGGAGAGAGAAAGAGAAGAAAAATGAGAAAGTAAGCCGCCAGGACCGAGACTTGAACCGCAGTCAGTCATGTGGGAGTCCAGCATCTTTAAACACCACATCACCTGCAGGTCCCTTGAATTAAGATTTTTAAATTGCCTTGATCATGGATATTGGTCCTTGTTACTAGAATCAGTCACCTATCTCCTCCCACATACATTGTTTTTAAAATTGTTTTTAGTGAGCACATTTTTAAAAAAGACTTACTTAATTTTATTTATTTATTATTATTATTTTAATTTGACCAGAGAGAGAGAGAGAGAGAGAGAAAGTAAAAAAGCAAGCTACCTGGTCAGGGACTTGAATCACAGTAAGTTGGCCATGTGGGAATCCAGCACCTTAACTGCCATGCCACCTGCTGTCTCCTGCACACTCCTTTTATTCATGATCGAGAGCAGTGCATGGATGCACAAGAGAGAGAGTGAGAGACAGAGATAGAAAAACACCCTCAACAGGGTCATTTCACATCCTGATCCCCTTTCCCCAGCCCTCCAGTTTCTCAGGATCTTGGGCACCTACACACCAGCAGGGTGTGTTTTTAGGCTGACCTGGGGACCTGAACCTGTGGTCAACCAAGTGACTTTAGTTTGCAACAGACCGTACTACCAGGCTGGGCCCCTACAACATAGCCTTTTTTTTTTTTTTTTTTCAAATTTATTTATTTACATTTTTTATTATTATTTTGTAGTTTGACCAGAGAGAAACAGAGAGAGAGGGGAAGGGAGAAAGCAAGCTGCCAGGTTCTGGACCTGAACCACGGTCAGCCATGTGGGAATCCAGCGCCTTCAACCACCATGCCACTTGCAGGCCCCACAACATAGCCTTATTCAGTTTCTGCTGGTGCCCGACTGTTGGTGGACCCCACCCTTCAGTTATGACAACATCAACTAGGCATGTGACATTTAGGTTACAAATGATTTATTTTAGTCTCTCTGATGAAATTGGGAGCCACCTTGGTCTCTGTAGCACATGTACATATCATCTCACAGGATGACTTTTTATTTTTTAAGAATTTTGTCTGAAATTTTAATAGAGTTTTTGTCTTGTATTTTCCTGGTTTCTGACTTCCAGCTCAGGCAGGTGGAGGACAACTGAACTGTGGTGGTCCTTATTTACAGACACCCAGAGTTCTTTGTTCATGTGGGAATTTACAGGAGGTCAGGGAGTCCAAAGACAGAAAAGAACGCTGTGTTTACTCGGTGAAGGATCTCAAAGCCCTTGACTAAAGCAGAGACTGGCTGCCTATTCACACCTTTTTGAGCGCAGGGGGCGCTGCAAGGGTTGGTTTAGCAGCTGGGCAAGTAGAGACTTCCAAGTAGACAGAGCTCCTTACTCTTTGTGAGTCCTTTCAGCTCTGCCTCGGAAGCTCAGTTGAGTGCCTGGAGCTCCTTGTGGGCATGTGAGCCTATCGACGTCCACATTCTCAGACCCTTTCGGTGCCAGAGCATCTATGTTCTCAGGAATCTATTATAGATCAGGGCCTTGGGTTAAGGGAGAGCGAGGGCCAAGCAAGGCACAGGTGCAGCCCTGCCATCCTCGAGCTAACCCACATCCCTGGGAATGGGAACCTGAGTCACCGCTTGGATCTACTCCCGCAGGTTTTATTCATCGTTGTTCTCCTCACCTGGATAAATGCACCCTGGGTTTTCTTGCCTTCTGTAGGGGGTTATGGTCTGGTCCGCAGAGACCAGAAGTGACTAGTCTTCCGTATTTCCCCTTCATCCCTCCTACGTCCCCTTCCCAGTTTCCTCTTTCTTCTTCCTAACCTCCCAAACCAAAGGTCCCCCGACACTCCCTCTCTTTCGCCCTCGCCTCGTTTCCTGAATCTTAACCAAGGAGCCCAAACTAGGGGTGGGAAAAGCACTGCGGTCGCAAAGCGACCCCAGGGCTGCGGCCAGGGGGTGTGGCCCCCGCCCGCCCGTCCGCGCGCTCGCCCCGCCTCCGCTCGTCCCGCCCCCGCAC
>NW_006207460.1:156312-166455 GCF_000334495.1 Tupaia belangeri chinensis | reverse complement strand
GCGCCTGCGGCTAGGGAGCGGGGCTTCGCGGTTCCAACGGTAGGTAAACGGGCGGGTACCCGGGTCTGCGCATGCGCGGGCTGCCCGGCCCCGCGGCCCGGCCTCTGCTGCTTCCCCCATCGCCGTGTCCCACCCGCGCCCGCCTCAGGGCGCCGCGTTTCAGGATGCCGCGGCCCTGGGCAGCGCCCTGCAGGTTGGCAGTCCATAGAGAGGGCCTCCTTTCCGTTGGAGAAAGAGGAAGATGTGTCTCTGGCTGCCGGGGGGTGTGGCAGTCTTCGATTTTCAGCTGCTGCAGTGCGCGTGAGCGGGTGTGCCTCACCTCCCAGCTCCCCGAGAGTGCAAGGCACAACCCCTCCCGTTTGTTTGCTAGTCTCCCTGACCACCCGTCCTGCGCCACCTCCTCGCCTGCTCTTCATTCTGGGCAGTGAAGTAAAAACGAGTGTGGTTTATTTCGGGCTCGGCTGCGCCCTTTCTTAAGGTCACGTGAGATGAGTGGTTGCTGACTTCCTTAAATCGCTCAGAGGATATAGCCAAAATTGGGCTGTTGGTGCTCTGGGAATGCACTCTAGAATGCACTTGCACTTTGTATAGGCCAGGCCAGAAGAGGGACGCTTTGTTTAGCGTTAACTTTCAGATGGGGCGCCTGGTTTCCTTAGATAAGGTTAAAGGGGATTGAATCGGTTGGCACACTCACCCAGTAGGAAATTGGTACTCTTCGTAATTATGAAAACCAAACTGACTTAGTAAGTTCGCTCGGTTCCCGATTCCACCGTCTAAGCGATAGAAAAAAAGTTGGATGTTTAACCTTACTTTCAAGGAATCATCATCTAAAAATGGCAGCAGGAACCACAGTAATGCAGATTGTTAACATTAAGTCATTGGGGTGCATTTGATAGGGGCAGCCATGAAAGTCTTGTTTTGAATTACCTGACTTTCTGCTTCGGCTTTAATGTGAGGTTGTTTCCAACTCTCCTTTTGTAACCTTGAAATACTTCTGGACTGGCTTTCTCACTAAGTACTTGTTGAATGGAATTGAATGAACTTGTCGTTTGTATATTAAACAGGAGCCCCTTCTTACTTTATTAATCTACTTTTGAAATTGGGATAATTTCTCCAATTAATTGTTACCAATTAGGTATCTGTATGAGAGCATAAGTCCTTGGAAGATGCATAAGGGCATATCACAGTGGCCTAAAATTCTCCATTGAGTGAAGTAAATCTTACTGTATGTGTGTGTGTGCATGTGTTTTGTTATTAGAATCTCGTTATTTTATAAAAGAAAATGCCTGAAATGCATATGGTTACTCTTCAGTGTTTACCCATCAATAAAATGACAACTTGTTTCCTTATCATTTTATAAATAACCTTGTCCATGCCATTCCCCATCATGGTATACTAATTTTTATTTATTTGTTTGTTTAGTTATTTATTCTAGATTTTTGACATAGGGCACATATTCTTGCTGGAGCGAGACAGAGACAGAAAGAAGGATGTCAGACGCCCCTTTCCTTAGTGTGGGGATGGCCACACTGCTGTTCTTCTCCTCGGTATTTGGGCACGCACGTACATGTGCCCGATGTATTTTTCAAGTCACCAAGTGTGGATCTTGAACTTCAGAGTTGGCCATGTGGGATCCAGTGCCTTCGCCACCACATCACCTGCTGGCCAGATATACTAATTTTTAAATTGGGAACTATAGTATTAAGTTACTGTAGCTATCCTTTTTTCTTTTTTTCTGTAGTGCATATGTGCTTGCCTGAGACAGAGACAGAAAGAGTGAGAAATCAGCCCCAGGGAGTATGGCCATGCCGCAATCCCTTCTCCTATTCTCCTCTAGGATTTTGGGCATGCATGTACACGTGCCCAGTGTGTTTTTTAAGCTGCTGGTCCTTGGACTCAAACTGCACAATTGGCCTTGTGAAATCCAGCCACCTTGTCTCCACTCCATCTATTGGCCTGCTGTGTTTTTTTAAAAAATAACTGTTTAATTCCATTTATTATTTTAAATTTTCTTAAAGAATTATTTAATTTTATTCATTGTCATTATTTTATTTTTTTGAAGTTGACCACAGAAAGAGAGAGAGAAGGAAAGTGAGAAAGCAAGCTTCCAGGTCTGGGACTCAAACTGCAGTCAGCCATGTGAAAGTCCAGCCGCCTTAACCACAACGCCACCTGCTGGCTCCTATTATTATTATTTTTTAATTTGAAAGAGAGAGAGAGAGAGAGAGAGAGAGACAGACAGACAGACAGACAGACAGAGACAGACAGACAGACAGACAGAGACAGGGAGAAAGCAAGGCGCCAGTTTCAAGACTTGAACTGCAGTCAACCTTGTGGCCCAAACACTATATTACCTATTGTCCCCAATGGCTATAGGTGTTTGTTGTTTGTGTTTTTAGAGATTTTTGCTATAAGGTGTGTGCGCTTGCCAGAGAGACAGACAGAAGGAAGAAGAAATCACCCACCAGGCGGGATGGCCATGCCATGCAGTCTCTTCTCCATTTTCCTCTTGGGTTTTGGACACACATGCACACACACACACACATATGCTTGGCGTGAGTTTTAAACTACCAAGTCTGGAGCCTAGCAACATAACCATTACATCATCTGCTGGTCCTCCTGCTATGGTTTTTTAAAAAGAATTGTAGCAAAGTAAACATAATATAGAATTTACCATTTTAAAGTGTATAGTTTAGTGGCATTCAGTGTTGTACAACCATCACCACTCTGTGTTTCCAGAACTTTTTGGTTATTCCAGACAGAAACTCTATACTCTTTAGACAGTAACTGTCCCCACTCTGTCTCTCCCAGCTCCTGGTAACTGCTATTGTACTTTTTTGTCTGTGAATTTACCCAGTCTGGGTAGACGTATGGCGTTTTTTCTTTTCTCTAGCTTATTTAGTATAATGTTTTCAAGGTTCATCCTTGTTTAGCATGTGTCAGAGTTGTCTTCTTAAGGCTGAATAATATTCTATTGCACATTTATTCCATGTTTTGTTTATCTGTTGCAAGATATTTTGGTTGTTTTTAACTTTCGTTTATTGTGAATAATGGTGAGCATGGATGTGCAAATATTTTTCGAGTCTCTGTTTTAAGTTCTTTTGTGTATGTACCCAGAAGTGTAATAGTTGGATCATGTGGTACTTTCATGTTAATTAAAAAAGTGTGCTACTAGCTATCACATGTACTTGTAGAGAGAAACAGAGAAAGAGAGTGAAAGAAAGTGAGAAAGCAACCCCCCCCCCATGGTGGGGGATGATCAATCACAATCCATTCTCTTCTATTTCTTCTTTTGGGATTTTGAGCACTTTTGTGGTTGCCCGGAGTGTTCCTCCAGCCACTGGGTCCGGTACTCAAACCAAGCAGTTGGTCAGGTGAGATCCAGCTGCGTTAACCACCATGCGGCTGGCTGGCCTTTATGTTTAATTTTTTAAGGAACTGTGCTGTAGTTTGACTGTGTCCCCCCAGAATTTATGTGTTCAGATTTGCTTTTAACTGGATCAAAGGGTGAACACTTACTTAATGGCGTTGGGGAGATTTAGGATTAGGGGCATCAGGATAGGGTCCTAACGATTGACTTCTGATGGGTTTACAGAGGCAGGGAATGGGATCGTAATAGGGACATGGAGCTAGACAGATCAGCTCTTGTTCCACCATGTCATAATACAGCTAGAAAATTCTCAGCAGATGTGGCCCCTGGACCTCGGCCCTCAGACCTCCAAACCACAAACTAATAAACCTTTGTTACTTTAAGTTACCCAGAACCAGGTATTTTCTGTTACTAGCAACTGGAAGGACTAGAAGAAATCACACTTCCATTTTCCACAGTGACTATACCATTATCAATTCCCACCAGCAGTACACTAGCGTTCCAGTTTTTCCACATCCTTCCCAACAGTTGTTACTTGGTTGGTTGGATAATGGCCATCCTAATGTGAATGGTATCTGATTGCATTTTGATTTGTATTTCTCTAAAGGCTAGTTTAGTTGATGGACATCTTTTCATGTACTTATTGACCATTCATACCTTTTTTTGGAGAAAAACCTTTTCTAGTCCTTTGCTCATTATTGAATCGGGTTGTTTCATTGTTGAGTTGTAGAGGTAGCTGTTCTTTAAAGTTATTTTCTACAAGAGTTAAATTTTTTTATCTGAAAACCTAATGTTTCTGAAAATGAATGAAATAATAAAAATATTTTTATAGAAGTAGAAAATTTCTGTTTTATAAATGGGTAAACAGTGATCAGCTGGCTTACATCTGAAAAAGCTTTTCTGTTATTTAGTAGGTCTGAATTTAGGTTTCAATTAGATGTATAACATTATCATGAACTTACTAATATCACATCAGTATCATAAAGGTACACCTATTAAATGAAGTCTCTCCTCTCTCTCTTTTTTTTTTTTTTTTTTTTAAGAGAGGTTTTTGCTATACGTCATGTGCATTCACACAGAGAGACAGATGGAAAGCAAGAAGTCACCCTGGGGCCGGTGGGGAATGGCCACGCCGCAGTCCTTCCTCCTCCATTCTCTTCTCGGGATTTTGGGTACACACACACATGTGCCTGGTGTGAGTTTTAAGCCGCTAGGTCCAGACTCAGACCACTGTCAACTATGTGAGAGTCCAGCTACGTAACCATTACGGCATCTGCTGGTCCTGAAGTTTCTATTTTATCAATGAATACATTCTACTGAAATAACTTTTTGTTGTTGGTAAAGTATTTTGTACCATGGCTAGGGGCAAAGGAGGGGATTACTTGATGAAGAAAGGAAGTACGGTTTGTACATATAAATAAAGGAGAAGGAATGAGAGCTTCCTCAAGAGAGGAGGTAGGTTAATGTGAGTGGCTGACTGATTAGAAATGGAAATACAGATACTCCTTACTTAATGACCCAATTATAATCTTGCAGATTGGTCGCTAAGTGAGGAGCCGAAAGGCAGATGTCTTGTGTGTTCTGGTGCCATAGAGTATGAATTTTTTGATAGATACCACGCTAGAATAATTTAATTCTAACCATACAAAAAACATACACTAGATAAGTGTCAGAGAGCGACAGTACACCACAACACAGTACTATAAATCCAGTGTAATTTTTTTTAAGATAGTGTTTTTTTTTTTTTTTTTTTTTTGGCTGTGGGGCACATGTGCTTGCCAGAGAGACAAAGAGAGTGACACGGAAGACAAGAAGAGTGACACGGAGAGAAAAAGTGAGAAATCACCCCTCAGGGGGATGGCCACCCCATGGTACCTTCTCCTCCATTCTCCTCTTGGGATTTTGGCATGTATGCACACATGCCTGGTGTGAGTTTTAAGCCCCCGGATCTGAGACTTAAACTGTGGTGGACTACTTGGGAGTCCAACGACGAAACTATTATGACATCTGCTGGTCCCCAGTGTAATCATTTTTACTTATTCTGAATACTGTTAGGTCATGGGGGAAAGTCATGATGTATTTCTCTCTCTCTCTGCCTCTCTCTCTTTTTTGTGTGTGTCCCATAAATGTCTTGCCTCTTTTATTTTTCTCCTTAATTTTCTCTTTTGGTAAGAGTTATTTAACTATTTATTTATTTATTTATTTATTTAATTTGACCAGAGAGGGACAGAGTGAGAGAGAGAAGGAAAGCGAGAAAGCAAGCCGCTAGGTCCAGGACTTGAACCTCAGTCGGCCATGTGGGAGTCCAGCGCCCTTCACCACACCACCTAGTGGCCCCTCTCCTTAGTTTCTTCCCTCTATCCTCTCTCTTTTCCTTCTTCCCACACTGTCTCCAGTATGCATAACCATTTTCCATGCTTCTATAATCCTCTAATCTTTTTGTTTCCACCATAGAGTGCAGACAGATGGTATGTGTTAAGTGGAGACACAACGTGTCTCTCCTTCATAGCCTGGCTTGCTTCACTCAGCAGTAAATCTTCCATATTTGTCCACTTTATAGCAAATGCCAGGATGATGTATTTTTCTATGTAAAAATACGTCATGATTTTCTTGATGACCCAATTTGCACAATAAAGTACAAACTTATAAATGAAATGTGTAGTCTTGGATAATTGAGAATGCTTATGTAGTGAATACTAGCAGATTGTGGGAACAAGAGAAAGAATGAGAAAGGGAGTTCTAGGGACCAGCAGGTGGCATGGTAGTTAAGGCGCTGGACTCCCATGTGGCTGACCATGGTTTAAGTCTTATAACTGGCAGCTTGCTTCCTCTTGATTTCATGAGCACACGTGCCCTATAGCAAATTAAAAAAAAAGATAAATAGATAATTTTAAAAAAGGGGGAGGTTTATATTCCTGATGCTCTCACATACTGAGAAAGGGGATTTCTCATGCTGGAGAACTGGTCATAAGTCCCCTATAAAGGTAGATCCCTAAAT
The DNA here is from genome assembly GCF_000334495.1 of Tupaia belangeri chinensis. Classification (NCBI taxonomy): domain Eukaryota; kingdom Metazoa; phylum Chordata; class Mammalia; order Scandentia; family Tupaiidae; genus Tupaia; species Tupaia belangeri. The sequence continues at coordinate 160,087 of NW_006207460.1, read as the reverse complement.
GAGGAATGGCTATAATGAAGGATTTTTTTGTTTGTTTGTGTTATTGAGAGATTTTTGCTATAGGGCCTATGTGCTTGCCAGAGAGACAGAGAAAAAGAAATCATCACCACAGGGTGTTGGCCACGCCCCAGTCCCTTCTTCTTCATTCTACTCTCAGAATTTTGGGCATGCACGCAACACACTCCTGGTGTTAGTTACAAGCCACCAGATCCAGGACTGGAATTGCTGTCAACCATGTGGGAGTCCAGTGCCTGTGCTACCTGCTGGCCCAGGGGAAGATACTAGAATTTAATGTAATAAAGTTTGTTCTAATGTACCAACTCGTGTCACTATGTAGTGGTACACTAAATAGATTTTTTAGTGGGATTATAAGAGTAACTTAGTATCAATTTGATTTATTCATTTATGAGGTGCTTACTTGGCTCCTAAGTGCCAGAGATAAGTTGAGGAGCAAAATCAGAACTCTAGCTATCACGGGATGATTGTCGCATAACTGTAAATTTAGTAGAAATCATTGTATACTTGAAACTAGTGAATTTTACACTTGATACTAGCAAATTTTATGGTAGATAAATCATACCTTCCTGAAGTAGTTGGTTTAAAGAAAATAACCCACCAGTGAACAAACTTTAGGAAGCTAATATGCTGTTGGCAGAAACAGATATTAAATAGTCACATAAATGAATATGTGATAAAACTTGTGATGAATGTTTTAGAGACAAAAATGATATATCCTGGGGAGAAATTAATAGGAACCTTTAGACTGAGAGGGGTAGAGAAAGCCCCTCCCAAGGATGAGAACTAATCACGGGAAGGGGAAGAAGGAAGCACAGGGGAGAGTGTTTCAGAGATGAACCAGCATATATATATATAAAAGCTTTATTTTAGGTTAAGGAAAATGTAATTGACAAGATAATTTAATGACATTTACTGAATTTCTGCTGGAAAAGGAAGTATCTCAAGTTTTTTAATGTCAGATTATACTAGCTTTTAGTATATATTTTGCTTGTATAAAGATTCTTTTACTTAGTTTCTAAACAATTTTCAGAGACTGTCAAATTTCTGTCATTGCCCTTTTCAGGAATAGAAGAATATTGAAAGCTCAGTTTACCTATTCTGAAAAATATTTCTCTACTTTCACTCTGTGTGTCAAGCTGCTATTCCATGTAATTGGAAAGGAAAAGTAAAAATAAAACTGAAAATTACTTGTTGGTCGAACAGTAGCGTAATATAGTAGTGGAATGGGGAGGAGAGGTAGAGGAGGTACTATTTTTTTTTTTTTTTTTTTTTTTTTGACTGTAGAACATGTATGCTTTCCAGATGGGGGGAGGGAGGGAGGAGAGTGAGAGAGAGAGAAATCACCCTCCAGAGAGGTTGACTGTGCCACAGTCCCTTCTCCCCATTCTGCTCTCAGGATTTTGGACACTCATGCACACGTGCCCAGCGTGCTCTTCTGGTCACTGGATTGGGACTGTAACCATGTAGTCATTTTCACTACTGAAATTGTAAACACAGTTTTCAGTGTGGGCCTTAGTTGTGATTTTCAGTCTGCTGGGTCCAGGGCTTGAACTGAACAGTTGGCCATGCGGGATCCAGTGCCTTAACTTCCACGCCAGCTGCTGACCCACTTGCCCTCTTCTAAGTAGTACCTGATACCAAACTAGGAACAAGTGACCTCCCAATATATAAATGTAAAACTGTGGCCAGTTTGAATGATAGAATGTGAGATATTCTGTGGTACTATACATTGTGAGAATTTACGTGCAGAGAGATAGTATAATGATTTAAGAGTAAGGACTTTGTGAGTCAATAGTCTCTGGGTTCAGATTCTACCTCTGACCCTTACTAGCTGGGTGGACTGTGGGTAAATTGGTAAACTCCATGTGAAGTCTAATTAAATAAGAGGAACAATAAAAATACTTTCTTAATACATGTAAAGTACATAGAAGTGCTTGTCACATAGTAACTGCTCACTTAATGTGAGCTACCATTTTTTTCATCATTGATGTTCTTCAGGAGAGAGAAGCTTATCATCTGAAACATTTATGCCTTTGTTTTTTTAGAAGTGAGAATGAATTTTAGTGATGAATTTGTAGATTCCCACCTATTTTTGTTTTAGGTAAAGATAGCTTTTCGGGTTGTCTAGTTAGAGATTGTAGGCAGTAGAGAATATGAAGTAACAGGTTCTTGGATTCATTGACAAGGCACCTTAAACATGATGTAGCCATTTTAGTAATATATAGAATTTGCCTCTTTTGCCTCTGACAGATTTTTATAATGAGTCTTAATTAATTGTATATCAAGCAAATCCTTTCCTTTAAGCCATGAGAATGTCAGCCTGACATTTAAAAAAGTTTATTGTTTTTCTATTTATTTGTTGTAAGATACACAAACAGACACAGGGAAACCCAACAGGGTCTTATGCTGTGATCTCCCCACTCCTTGTCTTCTAGACAGTCGGGATCATGGGTGACCCTGCAAGTATGCCCAGTGTGTTCGGTCAACCCAGGAACACAACCTTGTCCTTAACCATGTGGCTCCAGTATTGTGCAGCTGTGCCCTGCTGTCTGTGCTACTGCACCTGGGCTGGTATCAACCTGATGACTTATGTAAGATTGTTAAATATCTTGTCCCTGAAATTAACTTCTCTAAAGGATCTTTAATATAACTTTGAAGTTGTTTTTCAGATGAATAGGTAGATGAGGTACATGTTTTAACAGGTATGTCAGGATGTTTTGGAAGTAATCATCTACCAAAAGGTTTGTTTCTTGAAACTTCGTTTCCTCTCCCCCCCCCCCCTTTTTTTTTTTTTAATTTCTAAAGGTCATGCGTGCTAGTCGGAGAGAGAGAGAAAGAGAGAGAGACAGAGGAAGAATGCACCCCCAATAGTGGGTTGTGGTTACACTATGATCTCTTTTCCTCTGTTGCTCCATCCCATCAGGATTTGGGGCATGCATGCACATATGCACAGCTTGTCTTTCAAGCCTCAGGGCCAGGATTCAAATCATGATTGGCCGTGGGGGAATCTGTTTTCCCTAACTTCTAGGCCACAGATTTGGGCTCCCTCTTAGTTTTTAATATTTCTCCTGGAGGTGTATGTTAGTGAGACATTGAAAATCCTTCTGAATGATACCACTCTTGTTTAACCTGAAGCTTCGTGGGCAGTGTAGATAACTGTGTTTATAACTGCGTTTATCAAAAGATTTGTTACTAGATTATAGGAATTCACAAAGTATGTTGAGACCATTAGAATTCACAGAGGATTATGGGACCAAATAATAAACAGATTGTCAAATAAGTTTTTCCTTCTCTTCCCAGCCTGTTTGCTGGTCTTTAAGTATTGTGCAAAGAATAATACAGGAAAGTAGAGTACTGTCTACTACATATATAATTTCAGTTAAACTTAAGAGCTGTCTAGGAATTATTTTTATTTTGTATAAGGACGCTGAGACGTGGAAGTTGTTTGGGGACACTATCTACTGAATGGTGCAGTTGGTATTTGAATCTAAGTCTTTCTGGTTCTGCTCTTTCTTTCTGCTCTTTTCCAACATGTGTTATTGCCTCTCCAAATCAGAAAGTTCAGACAACCACTGTGTTGTAGACAAAGAAAAGAAGAAAATACGTAAGTCTGTTTCCAAGTTTAAGTTTTCTGTTCTTTGATCATGAAGTGCTTCCATGTTTACTTCTGAGTATATGAAAAAGTGAAGAAGGAATGGGGTGGTGGGGTGCAGATGAAGGGTCCATGGGGTAAAATGACACCATTTGGATGGTGTAA
>NW_006207460.1:119454-156290 GCF_000334495.1 Tupaia belangeri chinensis | reverse complement strand
TCCCCCCCCCCCCCCCCCCCTTTTTTTTTTTAATTTCTAAAGGTCATGCGTGCTAGTCGGAGAGAGAGAGAAAGAGAGAGAGACAGAGGAAGAATGCACCCCCAATAGTGGGTTGTGGTTACACTATGATCTCTTTTCCTCTGTTGCTCCATCCCATCAGGATTTGGGGCATGCATGCACATATGCACAGCTTGTCTTTCAAGCCTCAGGGCCAGGATTCAAATCATGATTGGCCGTGGGGGAATCTGTTTTCCCTAACTTCTAGGCCACAGATTTGGGCTCCCTCTTAGTTTTTAATATTTCTCCTGGAGGTGTATGTTAGTGAGACATTGAAAATCCTTCTGAATGATACCACTCTTGTTTAACCTGAAGCTTCGTGGGCAGTGTAGATAACTGTGTTTATAACTGCGTTTATCAAAAGATTTGTTACTAGATTATAGGAATTCACAAAGTATGTTGAGACCATTAGAATTCACAGAGGATTATGGGACCAAATAATAAACAGATTGTCAAATAAGTTTTTCCTTCTCTTCCCAGCCTGTTTGCTGGTCTTTAAGTATTGTGCAAAGAATAATACAGGAAAGTAGAGTACTGTCTACTACATATATAATTTCAGTTAAACTTAAGAGCTGTCTAGGAATTATTTTTATTTTGTATAAGGACGCTGAGACGTGGAAGTTGTTTGGGGACACTATCTACTGAATGGTGCAGTTGGTATTTGAATCTAAGTCTTTCTGGTTCTGCTCTTTCTTTCTGCTCTTTTCCAACATGTGTTATTGCCTCTCCAAATCAGAAAGTTCAGACAACCACTGTGTTGTAGACAAAGAAAAGAAGAAAATACGTAAGTCTGTTTCCAAGTTTAAGTTTTCTGTTCTTTGATCATGAAGTGCTTCCATGTTTACTTCTGAGTATATGAAAAAGTGAAGAAGGAATGGGGTGGTGGGGTGCAGATGAAGGGTCCATGGGGTAAAATGACACCATTTGGATGGTGTAATTCTTGAGGATGTGTGCTGTCAAAGGTTTGTCTAGTTTCCTTATTTACTTATATCTTCCTCAGAAAAAAGATTCTTACCCAATTTAGCTATCATAATTCGACACCTCTGCAAGACTGTGTCTTTAAACTAGGTTACAGATTTTTCAGGGAGAAGAATGCCTTTCGGTATAGGTAATCTCTTTACTGCTTATTTTAGTCTCTTGCAGTTAATAGATATTGTGGGAAATTGAAATAATTGTTTTTTCTTTTAGATTAACTGCTGAAGTACTGATCAAGTTCTGCGTTTCTTCAATGAGGAACTATAGGCTGATCTTCTGCCATAATCTTAAACAGCCATAAATGACAAAAGAATGCTTGCTCAGTGAGGGTAGCTGGTGCAGAAGCCATTTTTTAAACGTAGGTGTTTAAGTACTCAAAGGTAAGTTTTCAAAATGGTAACTATCTCATGCTGTGTAAAATCCACAAAGGTTTTAGATTTTCCTCAGTGTACCTGCTATTTGATTATTAACTTTAGGCTTTGTAGTTACTGGCTGATATGAGATGTGTTGAAGAAGCGATGTTACTTGTCTAAGTCTCTAAATATGTGGCATTTTGCTATCCCTAAGTGAATTTCTAGTCTTTATAAATTGGCTGGATTGTTTCCTACTTCTCTGATACTCTCCTGTTCCAGTGGGTGTATACCAGATTCAGTGGACCTTACTTTTGTAAACTTTAGAATCTTGAGTAAATTTATCTTTGTGATCTTTTATCTTTTTTCTTGCAGTGAGAAAGGAATTGTTTCTCTCGGGACATTGGTAGCATTTTGTTCATTATCAACTTTTGAAAAAAAGTTTTTCTTTTTTAAAAAAATAATTCTTTACCATATAAAGTGATAATCCTTTATTTTAGAAAGTGAATTTTTCTTGGGATCACTTGTTCTCTTGGATATTGGAAGTGATCATCTGAGACACCTCCCACTACTTCTTACTACCATTTTACAAAGTTAAAAGAAATAACCTTCAGAAGAGAACTTTTTTGAATAATTATGAATCAACTGTGTTGATAAAAGGACTTTTCTCATCAAAGTTTGATGTCCAAAACTGAACATTTTCCTTTGTTTAAACAAAAATAGTATTATGGTTGCTTTGTTGTATAGAAATCAGAACTGGTTAATTTTGTTCTTATTAGCTCATCGCTTATAAAAAGTGATTATTAGCCTCTCACTTTATGAAAAGTGATTCTTTTCTATTTGGTGCACATGAATTGAGAGGTTAGATGAGCTTTATTAAGCAGAGTCCAGGGGTAGACCGGCTTTGGCTTTTTACTTGTACCATTAGTAAACCTTGTCATTAATGGTCTTCTTGGAGGATTTGCCCCTTAATTTGTCTTTGATACATTAATGTCCAAAATTTAATTGCTAAATTTTGGATGATCAATTTTGCCATTGTTTGATAAATGTTTAAACACTAAAGGGAGCATTCAGAACTAACTTTCTAGTACAGAAATTGCTTAGAAAATTGTATTGAGCTTTATTTGTAGAACACACTGCGGGCCTGATAACTGGAACATATTTAAATACATAACAACACATTCAGATGTAAAGCATTTTTCTTTAATGTATTTAGTCATATTGCCACCTCTTAATCATTATAGTCTTTTTTTTTTTTTTTGTCTTTCATTTGGCAGAAAAGACAGCTTGATTTCTGGCTGCAAAAAAGATATGAGGAAGAGCTCCTCCCCTTCCTTGAGTAACTGCAACTCCGTTCTTGCTAACAAAATATTTGGAATTCCACTTGATGAGCTGCAGCAGGGAGGACATCCAGACAATGAGGTTCCATTCATAGTCCGCCACGTTGTGGACTATATTGAGGAACATGGTATACATTTCCTTACTTCGAGGGCTAGCTTTTGTTTTAATGAACACACTTTATCCCTTTTTGACCTTGGATTTTTAAAAATTTTTTTTAAAGTATGGAAAGTCCAAAACAGAGGAAAAACAATAGAAGTTCTTTTAAACGTTTTAATATGCTTTTTACTTATATTCATATACTTAGAAATGAGAGTTGCCCAGCCTAGAACATTTTTAGTGGGGGTGATAGGAATATTTTTAATGGATAAAAGGGGTGGGATAAAGTAGAATAGACTGCAGTACAGAGATAGTTTGTTTCTAAATGTATAATTTGAAGGTTCTTTTTTTAGCCAAATCAGGGAAGCCAAGGAAGGCTTTCCAGAACTATGTGCATTTTAAGTTGATTGGAGAATGAATATGTAGGGTCATGTAGTGAAGTCGTAGCTCATTTAATTTTTGCGTTGAAATAATGTAGGAGGTCTGGAGCAACAAGGACTTTTTCAAGTCAATGGAAATGCTGAGACAGTGGAGTGGCTTCGGCAGAGATACGACAGTGGAGAAGAAGTGGATTTGGTCAAGGAAGCAGATGTTCCCTCAGCTATTAGTCTTCTTAGGTTTTTTCTTCAAGAACTTCCTGAACCTGTTATCCCTGGCAGTTTGCATATTCACTTGATGCAGCTTTCTCAAGGTAATGTATTTGATTTTTAACAGTCCTTTATATTTTAAGAGTCTTTGCCTTTTAGAAATGTTGACATTTAAACAGTAAATATAGTATTTCATAGATCATTTTGTTTCCTCCTTTACTCTTTGAGGCTTTTAAGGTCTTTTCAAGGAAATGGCAACTTCTTGATCACTTTAGCACTATTTATTTTTTATTTTATTTTTACAATTTTTGTTAGGTTTTTGCCATAGGGCATGTATATATGCTGGAGACAGAGATAGAGAGAGGGCAAGTGAGAAACCATCTCCCATGGGGGATGGGTACACTGCTGTCCCTTCTCTTCCATTTTCTTTCTGGGATTTTGGGCACTCATCATGCTCATGTGCCTAGCATGACTAGCAAGCTGCCAGGTCTGGAACTTGAACTGGAGTAGGTCATATGGGAATCCAGCACCTTACCACCACACACCTCCTGGCTCCAGTACTATTTAATTTTTATAGTTTTTTTTTTTAATATTTATTTAATTCCATTTGTTATTGTTATTATTACTATTATTATTATTAATTTGACCAGAGAGAAACAGAGAGAGAAAGGGAAAGTGAGAAAGCAAGCTGCAAGGTCTGGGACTTAAATTGCAGTCGGCCATGTGGGAATACAGCGCTCTTAACCTCTATGCCACCTGCTGGCCCATGATTGGTCTTTTTAAAACTAAGTTACAGGGTTGGGGGACCAGCAGGTGGCGTGGTGGTTAAGGTGCTGGACATTCCCACATGGTCAGCCGTGGGCCAAGTCCTGGACCTGGTGGCTTGCTTTCTGACTTTCTCTGGACAAATTAAAATAAATAAATGAATAAATAAAATAAAAAAGAAACAATTCTTTAAAAAAACAAAACAAAACTAAGTTACAGAGTGAGAAGGAGGAACTGCATGAGTCAAGAACAGGGTATAGGAGGAGGGTAGTGAAAAAGAAGAAAACAATATATAAGGTAATATCTGTGGTAGAATGACCAGTAATAGCTCAAGGTATTACTTGGTGATAATTATTAGTATGATAGGGTGCTTATCCCTGGTTTAATAGAATTTTTTTCTCAAAAACCAGACAACTCTGATTGCAGGATTAGAATATGCCCTAAAACTTGTTCTTGGTAAAGGAAATAAAATATCAAATTGGACATCAGACTCCAGACCAAAGAAAAATATAAATTTGTCCTTGTTAGTTTTATTTATTTTTTTTAGAGATTTTTGCTATAGAGCACATGTGCTTACTGGAGAGACACAGATAGATAACGAGAAATCACCCCCTGTGGGGATGGCCACACCGAATCCCTTCTCTTCCATTCTCCTCTTGTGATTTTGGGTACTCACGCACAGATGCCTGGTGTGAGTTTTAAGCTATTGAGTCCGGGATTTGAACCACGGTAGATTACGTGGGAGTCTAGTACCTTAACCAGTACACCACCTGCTGGCCCCGTCCTTGTTAGTTTTTTGGTGGTAACTAAAAGTAAGACTTAGTTGGAATAGAATACGAATAGGAAAATTAATGATAGAGACAGACAGGTAAAAGAACCATGAAGTGGGGCCGGCATGTGGCATGGTGGTTAAGGTGCTGGATTCCCACATGACCAGCTACGGTTCCAGTCCAAGGCTTGGTGTCTTGCTCCTCCCCCCAACCCCCCCACGTCACCCTGGTCAAATAAACAAACAAACAATTAAATAAAAATAATTCTGAACCAAGAAGTAAGGAAATGTTGTTGTTCCTAGAGCCAATTGATATTCATGTGTATGTAATGAAGAGACATGTTTTATTATATAGGAAAATTTATGAAATTGGCATATAATATACATTCCTTCGATTTTAAAATTATTTTTCAGGCTTTATTTTTTTTTTAAATTTCTGGAGTTCTTTTTTTTTTTGGAGAAGTTTTTGATATAGGGCGCATGCGCTCGCCAGACAGACAGAGAGAGACAGAGAAACAGAAAGTGAGAAATCCCCCCCCCCCCCCAGGGGGGATGGTCACGCCGCAATCCCTTCTCCTCCATTCTTTTCTCGGGATCCTGGGCACGCACGCACATGCGCCTGGCGTGAGTTTTAAGCCACCGGGTCCAGGACGCGAACCGCGGTTGACTACGTGGGAGTCCAGCGACATAGCCATTACGCTAACTGCTGGTCCCAAATTTCTGGAGTCCTTATGCACTTGCCTGAGAAAGATAGAAAGAGAGGGAAAGTATAAAAGCACTCCATAAGGGGGACTAGCCATGCTGCAGTCCTTCCACTTCTTATTTTGGGATTTGGAGCATGTATGCACACATGCTTGGCTTGCTTTTCAGGTCACCAGGTTTGGAACTTGAACCATGCTGTTGACCATGTGACTGGCCACCTTAACCACCATGCCACTGGCTGGCCCCATTTCTTCTTCTTCCTTCTTTCTTCTTTCTTCTTCCTTTCTACTTTCTTCCTTCTTCTTCTTTCTTCTTCCTTCTTCTTCCTTCTTCTTTCTTCTTTTCTTCTTCCTTCTTCTTTCTTCTTCCTTCTTCTTTTTTCTTCCTTCTTTCTTCTTCCTTCTTCCTCCTTTTTTCTTCCTTCTTTTTTCTACTTCTTTATTCTTTCTTCTTTCCTTCTTCTTCCTTCCTTCTTCTTTCTTCCTTCTTCTTTCTTTTTCTTCTTGCCAAACAGATCCAGGATTTGAACTGCAGTCAGCCTTGTGGGAGTCCAGCATCCTAACCCTATGTCATCTGTTGGGCCCCTGTTTCTTCCTTTTCTATAGGTTTTTTTTTTTTTAAAGAATTATTTGGTTATTATTGTTATTATAACTTTTCAAATGTGTTTTCCCAGAGAAAGACAGAGAGAGGGGGAGAGAGAGGCAGAGAGAATGAGACAGCAAGCCGCCAGGTCCAGGACTTGAACCATGGTTGACTGTGTGGGCATTCTAGCACCTTAACCACCATGCCACCTGCTGGCCCTTTTATAGGATTTTTTGTTTTATTTTGAGAGAAAGATTTTTGCTGTAGGGTGCTTGCAATTGCCAGACAAAGGCAGAGAGCCAGAAAGTGAGAAGTCACCCTCCAGAGGGGATGGCCATGCTGTAATTGTAATCCCTTCTCCTCTATTTTCCTCTTGGTATCTTGGGCATGCTCGTACATTCGTCTGGCATGAATTTTAAGCTGCTGAGTCTGGGACTGGAACGCTGGTTGGCCACATGAGAGTCCAGCAACGTTAATCATTACACCATCTGCTGGTCCCATTATAGGAATTAAAAAAAATTTTTTTTTAAGTTTTATTTATTTCTTCATGAGCAAGACCAATAGACAGTACCTGTAACAGGGTCTTGACACTGCAGTCCACATACAGCTTCAGCCAGCTCTAGATCGTGGACTCTTGTGTGCCTAGTCTGAGAGGTCTTTAGACATGAACCTGGAATGTTCCCAAGTGGATTGATCTTGCAGAGTATTGCGTTTTATTGCTGCGATACTATTTGGTCCCTCAAATGTTTATATTGAGTCACCTAATACACATTTCACATCCTTTAAATATATGTTGAGAGGCTGGCAGAAAGCGTGGTGGCTAAGGGTGCTGGACTCCCATGTGGCCGACCATGTTTCGAGTCGCGGAACTGAAGGCCTATTTTCTCATTTTGTGAGTGTCTCTCTCTCGCTCTGTCTCTCTTGGTCAAATTTTAAAAATAAGTAAGTAAATATATAAAGTTAAATAGAATAATTCTTTATATAAAAAACTATGTGTTGACTCTGATGTGTTTAGTTATTAATTATTTTTTTGGAGAGGTTTTTGCTAAAGTGTGCATACACTTGCCAGAAAGAGAGACAGGAAGCAAGAAATCACCCCCGGGGAATGGCCACACCGCAGTCCCTTCTCTTCCATTCTCCTTTCGGGATCTTGGGCACGCATGCACATGCACCTGGTGTGAATTTAAGCCACTGGGTCCGGGACTCAAACCGTGGTCGATGATATGGGAGTCCAGCAACATAGCCATTATGCCAACTGCTGGTTTCTAATTAGTTTTTTTTATTTTTGTTCTTGAGAGGTTTTTGCTACAGGGCACGTGCGCTCGCTAGAAAGACAGAGACAGACAGAAAGCGAGAAATCACCCCCCGAGGGGATGGCCACGCCGCAATCCCTTCTCCATTCTCTTCTCAGGATCTTAGGCACGCACGCACATGCACCCAGCGTGAGTTTAAGCCACCGGGTCTGGGACTCGAACCGCGGTTAACTACATGGAAGTCCAGCAACATAGCCATTATGCTAACTGCTGGTCCCTAAATAGTTTTTTTTTTTTTTTTAAGAGAGATTTTTGTTATAGGGTGCGTGTGCTCGCCAGAGAGATAGAAAGTGAGGAATCACCCGCTACAGTGAATGGCTACATCACAGTCCTTTCTCCACTCTCTTCTTTGGATTTTGGGCATGCATGCATGCATGCATACACATGCATTCTGCAAGTGTTTGAAGCCACCAGGTCTGGAACTTGAACTGCAGTTGACTTTGTGAGAGTCCAGTCATGTAACCCATTATCCTATCTGCTGGTCTCATGTTTAGTTTTTTTTTTTTTTTTTTTTTTAAGCTTTTTCTTGTGTCTCTCAAACCACTCTTTTTATTTTTATAAGGATGTTTTTGTGTTTCCTGTAGTAACTGAATTGCAAACAAGTATTTAAAGTTGTAGGAACCAGATAGTAATTCATTCTTCAAACAAAATTTGTAAGCTACTCTTTGGGATGAGATTTAATAGTAGTAAATCATTGATTCATTGATACTACCTATCAGAGACACTGTTCATGTTTTCACCAGGAATGTAATTTTGTTTGGTTTTCATTTAAGATAAGGACAGCATCCTGCACTATATTGACATTCATGGACTTACAATATGTGTCTTTCTAATTAATTGTTATTACGTTAATACTCATTGGTGAAGGAATTTAAGGGATGTAAAAATGCTTTTGACCCCTAAATTCTTCCATGTCTAATATGAGAAATATATTTTTCTCTTCCATTCCCCACATGTATTTATATGTATGTATATGTACACATACAATTAGCATATTTATACACATGTGCACACACACCCACATACATGCATTTCTTTATTTTTTTTGTTTTGTTTTGCTAATGGGCTTTTTTGCTCACTTGGACTAGAGGGAGGAGAAAGTGAGAAAACTACCCTCAGAGGGAATGATTGTATCACAATCCACAATCCCTTCTCCTTATTTTCCTCTTGGGATTTTGGACACATATGTACACATGCCTGGCATGTTTTTCCAGTGGTTTGGTCCAGGACTTGAATTTGCACAGTCAGCCATGTGGAATCCAGCTGCCTTAACCACCATGCCACCTGGCTGGCCCCATGTGGACCAACTGCAGATAGGTGTGGTACTTAAAGTGATATTTGCAGTTCTGTTGTGATATAATCTCTTTCATTGTCCATTCATCTTTTAGTCATTTTTTTGGGTAGGTGTTCTGTATCTCTGGACAAAGATTGTTCTACTTATAGATAAATGGCAGGGTTTTTTTGTTTTGTTTTGTTTATTTATTTATTTTACTATAGAGCATGTGCCCTCACTAGTTAGAGACAGAGAGAAGGGTAGAAGGGGTAAGAAGAAATCACCCTCTTGTGGGGATGGCCATGTTGCAATCCCTTCTCTGCATGATTTTCAAGCCACCAGGTCTCAAACTACTGGGTTCAGAACTTGAACTATTCTAGCCATGTGAGATTCAGGCACCTAAACCTTTACACCACCTGCTGGCCCCAAATGTCAGTATTTTAATTGGTAAGAAGTTTATAGCTTTCAGGTCTTAGAAGAAGCATTATTGCAACTGCTTTTGCACATCTTATTTTCAAAAAGTGGTTTCAGTCTTTTGTGGTAGCAGGATAATGCAAAGCATTCAGTGAGGTGGTTAAACCTTTTACTTAAAGCGGGATTTCACAACCTTAGCACTGTTGATATCTTGGGCTAGATGAGTCCTTGTTATGGCTGAATTGTAGGATGTTTAGCAGCATCCCCAGCCTCTACCAAGTGGCATTCTCTTCCTCAGAGTCATGACAGCTTGATAATTATTCCATTCATTGTTGCATGGCAATGACTACTGGTTGAGACCATAGTAGTCCCACTACTCATTCATTATGTCTTGGTAGCAAACATAGTTCCCAGTTTCTTGTTATTTGTTACAAAATTTTCAAAAAATGTTACAGAGCTTGAAAAAATTGCTACTCAGGAGACTTCTTTGATATATAAATTATATTTTGGGGAGATTTTTGCTATAGGGCGCATGCATTTGCCAGAAAGAGAGAGAGACAGAAAGCAAGAAATCACCCAAGGGGGTGGCCACGCCATAATCCTTTCTTCTCCATTCTTCTTCCGGGATCTTGGGCATACATGCACATTTGCCTGGCATGAGTTTAAGCCACTGGATCCGGGACTTGAACCGTGGTTGACTACATGGGAGCCCAACGACATAACCATTATGCCAACTGCTGGTGCCTATAGGTTACATTTTGTAGATATGATTTTAACTAGGAATTAGAGTCAAAAGGAAAGAAATTTTAAGCAAGTGTGTATTATTATTTGAGAGGACTTCAGAAGGTACCTGGAAAATGGGATTAAAATATGAGTTGATTTTAGTGCAAAAATATTTCAACATCCATGCATAGTTTTTTTTATAACATACACTTCCATGAATTTTTCTTTTCTTTCTTTCTTTTCTTTTTTTAGAGGTTTTTGCCATAAGGTGCATGCACTTGCTCAGAAAAAGACAAAGAGACAGTGAGAGAGCTATGGGAACTCATTCCCACCCCCAGGGGCATGCTATGCTGTAGTCCCTTCTCCATTCTCCTCCTGGGATCTCAGGCATGCACACACGCATGCCCCACATGATTTTCAAGCCACCAGGTCTGGGACTCAAACCATAGTCAACCATGCGGGAGTCCAGCACCTTAACCACCATGCCATGCCACTTACTCGTTCCTTCATGAACTTATTGAAGACCTTTGTATGTTTTGAAATGCCTTTTTGCTTTTTTACCTTACATGAAGACTTCAGAAGCACCCTAGTAGTTATACATGTGTAGTAGAAATGTGCCCAAACAAAAGTAGAACAATGTAGATGTTTTTTTTTTTTCCCCTTCCCCACAGAGATTTTGCTATAGGTCACATGTGCTCACCAGAGAGACAGAAAACGAGAAATCACTCCCCAAAGATTGTGATAGCCACGTCACAATCCCCTTCCTTTATTCTCTTGGGATTTTGGGCATGCACATACATGTGTCTTGTGGGAGTCTCAAGCCACTGGTCCTGGGACTTGAATTGCAGTCTGCCGTTTGGGAGTCTAGTGCCTTAACTACTATACTACCTTGCTGGCCCCTGGATAGTGTTTCAAATAGAAATAGTATTGCTCACAAGCTTACCATCCCATCAAGTCAAACAGTTTAGTAGTGTAGCATCTTTTTTCAATTACTGTGTTTTCATTCAGCTAATTTACCTAATATTTATTGAATACCTGCTGTATGCTAGGCATTGTCTAGATGCTAGGTATACAGCAATGAACAAAAGTTGATACAAATCTCTGCATTCATGGAGCTAAGATTCTAAAAAGCTAAGGAGAGAGAGAGAAGAGAGGTAGATGATAAAATAGATATGGATATGTGAGATTATGATAAGAGCTGAAGAGGATATTATGTAAAATTCGTCAGTGTTATAATTATCATAATGATCCTTTTTTTTTTTTTTTTTAGACAGAGAGATTTTTGCTGTAGGGTGTGTGTGCTTGCCAGAGAGACAGAGTGAGAATTCACCCCCTGGAGGGATGACCATACTGCAATCTCTTCTCCTCTGTTCCCCTCTTGGGATTTTGAGTATGCTCTCATATGTGCCCAGTGTGAATTTAAACCCCTGGGTCCGGGACTTGAACTGTGGTTGACTACGTGGTAGTTTAGCGACATAACCATTAAGCCATCTGCTGGTCCCCATAATGATAATTTTAATTGCTTGCATTTTTTTAGTGACACAAATTTTTTAAAGTCCTTTCTACTGAATGAGCTTGTTAAAATTTTCTGCTAATTATAGTCATGGAAATTTAAAAAAACAATCAGGGTCTATTTCATCCAAATCTAAAATCAAAGTACTGGCACATTTGAATGGACAATAAGTAATATAAAGTATAGAAGAGTTATTGATTATATTTTTAAAATTTTAAGTAAAGCTCATGTGACTATAGCCTTTCCTGATAAACTTTTTAGACTTATGTTATTTTGTAGAAATAGCCAGTATTATAACCTTAACCCTTTACCAAGATTTTTTTAGTAAATCAAGAATCTCTAGAAACATACAAAATGAAGTATAAATGGGTTGATACTCACTACTACTGAGGCAACAAAGTATTTGAGAGCACTTCTAAGAATTTCCTCTCTTAAATGGGGCCCTCAGTCAGTGAGGTTAACATACGCCGACTTTCTGTTAACCAAAACTCATTGACACAATAGTTTTATCATAAAATTTACCTGAGAAACAGAAATTAACATCAATGTTAAGAGGAGAAAAGCAAATGTGAAATGGAAGACCTGTTGCCTTAGTTATACTGATGTGCCCAAGATAATTGTTCTTTTCAATATATCAGGGGAAGAAGAAAGTCACTCTTTCATTTTCTTTTCCCCATTCATTTAAGTGGAAAAGTATCAAGGATACTACTAGCCCCTCGAATTGTATTTCTCCTTTGTTCCTTAGTAGTTTATGTTGATTGGCATTGGCATTTTGACTTGTAGTTAACATTCATTTGGAAACACAGGTATAGTCATGTAAGAGACAGTTGATGAGGAAGAAAAAAAATACATAATTGAGGCCAATGAGTAATAGGAGAGGAAAACATCCTCTAGCAATTCGGTGGTTGACTTCCTTTTCTCCACCTCCCTCTCTCTAACTCTTCTATATTTAATAAGTGAAATGCAAAGCTCTAAGGCATTTGGCCTCTAGTAGAGGAAGTGAAGAGGTTTTGAATTGTTACAGTAAAAAGGTGATGTGGGTGGAATAATGTGAACCTGGCAAAGTATCTGAGCTTTGCTTTTTACTTCATTAAAAAAAAACCCTGTCATTATGTTTTATAGATTATAATAATGAAGATGAATTTGGAAGAAAGTTGAGGTTCCTCTTGCAACAGCTTCCACCTGTTAATTACAGTTTGTTAAAGTTTCTGTGTAGATTTTTAGCCAATGTGGCATCACATCATGAAGAAATTTGGTCGGCAAATTCTTTGGCTGCTGTCTTTGGTCCAGATGTCTTCCAGTAAGTTATTTTACAAATTTTGTATAATATTTTAAAAAATTGAATTTGTGAAATACAATCATATTGTCTTGTAAGGATCATAGATTGTTTGGTGAATCATTATTTTATTTTTTGGAGAGGTTTTTGCTGTAGGATGTGTGCGCTCGTCAGAAAGACAGAGACAGAGAGATAGAAAGTGAGAAATCACCCCCCAGGGGGGATGGCCATGCCACAACCCCTTCTCCTCCATTCTCCTCTCGGGATCTTGGGCACGCACGCACATGCACCCTGTGTGACTTTAAGCCACCGGGTCGGGAACGCGAATTGCGGTCGACTACATGGGAGTTCAGCGACATAGCCGTTACGCCAACTGCTGGTCCCTAGGTAGACTTTTTTTTTTTTACAGATACGAAAACTGAGAGACAAAATGATGACATAAATTGCTTAGGTTTATACTGACTCATTTGTTGTCTTCTGACTTTATCTGTAATTGATTTAGGAACTCTCAATTCAATTTCAACTTGTATTCTTAGCATTTACACAGATGTGGAAGATATGAAAGAACAGGAAATAGTGAGCAGGATAATGGCTGGACTTCTGGAAAATTACTATGAGTTTTTTGAGAATGAAGAGGAAGATTTTTCATCTAATGATTTGAGTTCAATTACTGAACAGGTGAGACTATTTTAAATATTCTATATGGAGAGAATTTTTAAAGAATTGCTGTCAAGGGCTTTTTAACAACTTATGTGGAATTGTATACTGTACTGGAAGTTATTCTCTTGGTTATTATGATAATCAGGTGACACGTCCATGTTACATATGGGTGTGGTTTTTTTTTCTCCTTAAGAATTACTTAGGGGTCCAGCAGGTAGTGTGGTGGTTAAGGTTCTGGACACTCCCACATGGCTTACCTCAGTTCAAGTCCCAGACCTGGTGACTTGCTTTCTCACTTTCCCTTTCTCTTTTTCTGTGTTTCTTTCTGGTCAAAATGAATGAATCAATAAAATTAAATAAATAATTCCTTGAAAAAAGAAAATTATTTAATTCTACTTGTTGTTGTTATTATTTTTAATTTGACCAGAGAGAGAGAGAGGGAAAGGGAAAATGAGAAAGCAAGCCGCCGGGTCTGGGACTCAAACCACTGTCAGCCACATGGGAATGCAATGCCTTTAGCCATCACACCACCTGCTGGCCCCGTGTGCTTTTCTTTTTATGCGTATTTTTTTTTTTTTTTAAATAAAAAAGATTTTTACTGTAGGGTGTGTGTCTGGAGAGGTAGTGAGAGGGAAAGTGTGAATCATCCCCTGGGGGGATGGTCACGCCACAATTCCAAGTGTATTTATTTCTTCCATGAGTAAGAGAGAGGGAGCAGAAGAGAGAGCACTCCCAATAGGGTCCTGATACCATGATCTAACCGCATAGTCTGTCCTGGATCACAGGCATATATGTGCCTGGTGTACTCAGGGAGGTCTCTGGGTATGAATGTGGAAGTTTTCCATTTGGTCAGCCTGGAGTAATGACACATTTTACCTCTGTGCCACTCTACTTTTTTTATGAGAAAGGAAAAAGGTGTTTTCAGCAGGGTCTTGTCATTCCGTGATCCTCCTGCCTGTTCTAGCCTCTCAGTTAGGATTACAGACATACACTGCCTTGCCTGGGATATTGTAGGTTGGTCTGTGATCCAAACCTGGGCATTCAGTGTGGCCCTAGCATCACACAGCAGCACCCTGAGTCTGCCTCACTACAGCTGGGCTGGGATGTTTTTTTCTTTTTCTTTCTGAACTACTTCCTGTCCTTTGTCTTGGTAATAAAAGAAAAGGTAATGAAATCAGGGTACGTGATAGTTTTTTGGTTTTGTGTAGTTTTTTTTCTTTCAACTTAGACATTTTTTATTTTGTGAGAATAGTATTTTTGTTGTTTTGCAAAGAAACTAGCATAAAGGAATGTAGGCAAAGGATGAGAAATTTAAAGTAGAGGAAAAGATTGAGTATAAACTTTTGTTTTTTGGAGAGGTTTTTGCTATAGGGCATGTGTGCTCGCCAGAGAGAGAGACAGAGAGACAGAAAGCAGGAAATAACCCCCCCCCGGGGGGGGGGAGGGCGTGGCCATGCTGCAATCCCTTTTCCTCCATTCTCCTCTCGGCATCTTGGGCATGCATACACACGTGCGCAGCGTGAGTTTAAGCCACCGAGAGTCCAGGACTTGAACGTGGTCAACTACATGGGAGTCCAGCAACGTAGCCATTACACCAACTGCTGATCCTGAGTATAAACTTTTAAAAGTAAGTTTTTCTTTGGATCAGCAGTTGGTAGTTAAGGCACTGGACTCCCAAATGACCAACCGTGGTTTAAATTTCTTGGCAGTTTGAAAATCACATCAGATATATGTGCATGTATGCCCAAAATTCTAGGAGAAGAATGGAGGAGAGGGGATTGCAAAGTGGCCATTCCCCCATGGGGGTGATTCTTACTTTCTCATGTGCAAGCACATGTTCCCTTATGGCAAAAACCTAAAATAAATAAATAAATAAATAAATAAATAGATTTTTCTTGACTAAGATAGCAACTCAATATAGTAGTTAGTGCATTCATTATCATGAGTGGGAGGCATCTTCCACATGTTTTAAATTGCAGGTAGTTTTTTAGTTCTGGTGACTAGAATATTTTTGAGACTAAATTTTGACCATTTGTTGTTATACATTGGTGATTGAGACTTTACAAGGGAACTGGTTACTTTCCCTTTTAACAAATGGAATATTGATGTTGAATAATTATAATTTATTGTAGAGCCTTGGTAGTTTAAACTCTTCAGGTTTAAGATTCATGATTTAGGTCTGTGTGAAGATTTTTTTCCTGCACTTACATGGTTTGCCACCAAACTTTTTTAGGTTAAAACCAAGATCACAGTTGTACCCGTGGGAGTGGCTGGAGTGTTCAGGTCAATCCAGGATCTGAACCCCATGCCTGTCCATATGACTCCTGTATCATAGAGTAGTCCCTTACTACCTGCGCCACTGCAGCTGGGCTGGGCTTTTAAATTTTATTATCATTTTACATTTTGCTATAGGGCATTTGCCCTCATTACAAAGAGAGAGAGAGAAAGTGAGAAAGGAAGCCACCACATTCAGGACTTGAACTGTTTTTAGCCATGGGAGAGTCCTGCACCTTAACCACCATGCCACCTACTGGCCCCTGTGCCAGTTTTTAATGCATAGGTAAGTAAATAGTCTCTCATTTCTTAAAAAAGGAAAGTAGCAACTCATACATAAACAGGGTTTTTAGAAAGTTCATGGAGAATGCATATTATGAAAAGAACTATGCATGGATTTCTACATTTTTTTGCACCAAAATTCATATTTCTCTTTTCCATGAGCTTCTTAAAGTCTTCTCATAATGTTTGGCATTTTGTTTTGTATCAGATAACATGGTGTATTGGAGAGCTTTTTTATTTTGGAGAGATTTTTGCTATAGGGTGCATGCGCTCACCAGAGAGAGACAGAAAGCGAGAAATCACCCCCCAGGGGGGATGGTCACGCCGCAATCCCTTCTCCTCCATTCTCCTCTTGGGATCTTGGGCACACGCACACAAGCACCTGGAGTGAGTTTTAAGCCACTGGGTCCGGGACGCGAACTGTGGTCGACTACGTAGGAGTCCAGCGACATAGCCATTACGCTAACTGCTGGTCCCCTGAGCTTTTCTTATTAGAATGTAGGTAGCATGGGGCTGGCATGGCATGGTGGTTAAGGTGCTCAACTCCCACATAGCTGACTGGTTCGAGTCCTGGACCGGGCATCTTGCTCTCTCACTGTCTCGTCTCATCTCTCTCTCTCTGCCTCTCTCTCTATCTCTCTCTCTCTCTGGTCATATTGAAGAAGAAGAAATAAAAACAAATAATTCTTTAAAAATAAAAGAATATAGATAGCATTTTCTTTTTACAGCTACATAGTTCCTTATTGTATGTATAGACCTGGTGGCTTGCTTTCTTGCTTTCCCTCTCTCTCTCTCTGGTCATATTGAAGAAGAAGAAATAAAAACTAATTCTTTAAAAATAAAAGAATATAGGTAGCATGTTCTTTTTACAGCTACATAGTTCCTTATTGTATGTATAGAACAGTATAATTTATTTGATTTACAGTACCAGCTTCCACTTAAAAAGGTACATTCTGGTTTTCTCAGAGCAGTCTTAGTTTATGTCTGCTTCTTGAATTATATTTAGTAGCTTCTCTTATCACTATCAGATGTATTCAGGTTTGGATGATAATTTATATGGTTACAATATTTTTTAACTTTTTCTCCCCAAAGACTTATTTATTTAATTTTATTTATTATTATTATTTTAATTTGACAAGAGAGAGAAAAAGAGAAAGCTGCCAAATCTTGGACTTGAATTGTGATCAGCCATGTGCGAGTCCAGTGCCTTAACCTCTATGCCACCTGCCAGCCCTGGTCGCAGTATTTTTTATTTTTTAAGAGAGATTTTTGCTATAGGGCGTGTGTGCTTGCTGGAGAGACCGACAGAAAGTGAGAAATCACCTCCCCTCACGTCCCTCCCCCTGCAGCGGGGATGGCCATGCCACAATCCCTTCTCCTCCATTCATCTCTCAGAAGTTCCAGCATGCACGCGTGGCCCTGCTTGTCTTAAGCAGTTGGGTCCGGGACTTGAACCATGGTCGACTGCATGGGAGTCCAGTGATATAACCATTATGCCACCTGTTGGTCTGTCACAGTATTTTTCGATGGGTGTTTGGGTTGCTTCCATTTATTTGCTGTGAGGTTATAATAAAGCAACATCTCTCTCTTTCTTTTCTTTTTTTTTTTTTTTTTTAAGAGATTTTTGCTATAAGGTGTGTGTTCTCACCAGAGACCGAGAGAGACAGTGAGAAATCACCCTTCAGGGCGGATGGCCATGCTGTAATCCCTTCTCTTTCGTTCTTATCCTGGGATTTTGGGCATGCTTGCACACACATCCAGCAAGAGTTTCTAGCCACTGGGTCCAGGACTTGAACTGTAGTCAGCCACATATGCGAGCCAGTGATGTCACTGCTGTGCCATCTGCTGGTCCTGCCCTACTTTTATGTAAAATAATTTTTATACTTTTGAAAACTTTGATAGGTAATACTTTTTGAAATTGAGGTTTGGACCTCCTTCAGTTTTTTGTGTTTTCTCATGTAAGCTTTTTTTTTTTTTTTTGAGAGATTTTTGGTATAGTGCATGTGCACTCGCTGAAGAGGAGAGACAGAAAGCAAGAAATCACCCCTCAGGGGATATGGCCACACCGCATTCCTTTCTCTTTCATTCTCCTCTAGGGATTTTGGGCGTGCACACACACGTGCTTGGTGTGAGTTTGAAGCCACGGGGCTCAACTCGAGACTTGAACCGCAATCTACTACATAGGAGTCCATTGACATAAGCATTATGAGATCTGCTGGTCCTCATGTAGACATTTTTATTTTTCATCTTTTCTCTGTCCTTCTTTCTCTTCCTTCTTCCCTCCTTTCCTCTTTGTTTCCCTCTTCATTTTCAAGTATCGAGAACTTCAAAGAAGCAGTGGTATATATTACCACATTATAGCTTGTAATGTGTAAACCAAGAATAAAATCAGTGTGTGTTTGTATGTATATACACAAATATATATGAAATCAAGTGGGTGGAATTTACAGCCTGAATTAGTGATACATGGAACTTTGGGCACATTTTTCAAAGTATTTATCATATACAGTACCATACTTGAAAACTTGGTAAAATAAAGAACCAATTCATCTCTTCATAATCATTCTTGCTTGAAAGAAAAATGGCAAGAAGAGGTCAAGTAGATATACTTAAACTCTTAATATCGTTTAATCTCGATCAGAAATCTTCCCTGTTGGGGAATTCTACACACCATCTTTCCTTTCTTTATGTTTTAGTTTAGTAATTTATTATTTTTTTTAAAAAAACTAATGGCTGCTCAAAATGAAATAGTACATGTATGTTGTTACTTTTTTATATTTCTTTCTGAAATTTTTATTTATTGTCATTATTTTTTTGAAGTTGACCAGAGAGAGAGAAGTAAAGTGAGAAAGCAAGCCACCAGGTCCAAGACTTGAACTGTGGTCAACCACATGGGATTCTAGCTGCCTTAATCACCACACCACTCACTGGCCCCAATTTTTTATATTTCTTTTTTTTTAATTAAAAAAAATTTTTTTTGAGAGGTTTTTGCTATAGGGTGCATGCGCTCGCCAGACAGACAGAGACAGAGAGATAGAAAGCGAGAAATCATCCCCCAGGGGGGATGGCCACGTTGTAATCCCTTCTCCTCCATTCTCTTCTCAGGATCTTGGGCACGCACGCACACGCGCCCAACGTGAGTTTTAAACTACTGAGTCTAGGACGTGAACCACGGTCGACTACATGGGAGTCCAGCGACATAGCCATTACGCTAACTGCTGGTCCCCCCAATTTTTTATATTTCTAAGATGATTTAACTTGTATGAAACTGATGTTGCCAGTTTAACCTACTGTTTATATCTGGACTCCTCCAAAGTCTGCAGACTGTGCTTTGATTATGCTATATCTTGTGCTATAATTCTCTAGTATTTCTGTTACTCTATGGTTTCTTTATGCTTGCTGAAATTTATCTATATTTCATATATATTACGTGAGTATTTTCGTATTTTTGTTTGATTTGATCGCAGGTACATGTGTTTGCCAGAGACTCAGAGAGAGAAAGTGAGAAAACATCCTCCAGGAGGGATGGCCATATTATAATCCCTTCTCTTCCGTTCTCCTCTAGGGATTTTTGGGCACACACATATGCACCTGGCATGATTTTCAAGCTGCCCGGTCTGGGACTTGAACCGTGGTTGACCATGTGTGAGTCCAGCACCTTAACTGCCATGTCACTTGCTAGTCATTTTTGTTGTTGATTTTTTGTTTAAGAGTGATTTTTGCTATAGGGCGTGTGCACTCACCAGAAAGACAGAGGGAAATAGAAAGTGAGAAATCATCCCCCTTAGGGAGATGGCCATGCTGCAGTCCTTTCTCCTCCATTCTTCTCCAGGTATTATGGGCATGTATGCACACACACCTGGTATGAGTGTTTAGCTGCTGGGTCTGGGACTCAAACCACTGTTGACTGTGAGATTCCAGTGATGTAACCATTATGCCATCTGCTCGTTCCCCTTTTTGTATTTTTTTAAGCACTAGAAAAACTCATTCAAGATATGTTGTGCTTTATAGTAAACAGGTAGTTAAGCAATACTGTCAGGTCATGTTGAGCTGTTCAGTTTTGCTTGTGGATAGAGAAGAGGATACTAACATATTGAACAGAACATGCTCAGTAAATGGGGTCTTGAGAGACAGTGACATATTTAATTATCCAGACCCAGGTTGCTAATTACCAGACTTTATCTATTTTTGTTATATTTCTGAATTATAATTAAGCTACAAGTAATAAAAATATGGATTTATGAAGTTTGTTTTTTTCCAAAGCAGATTTGATAACTTCAGCTTGATTTGTGAGGCAGAGTGGATAAGGTATTTGAAAGTAAAATATTCTCAAACTCTGCACGGTTTACTCGTATTTTTAAGTTGGCCAAATTTAAATGCTGGTAATTTCTTATCCATATTCTTAAAGAGGTGGGCCAAGATTTATCTTGGCAATGATTGATTTTTTTTTCATTATTTTAATACTTGAAGGAAATAAAAGTTTATTCAGCACTTTATTGTTTTGGATTCATCCCATTAAATGCATGTATGTGGCTATTAGAATCTTCTCAAGATAGTAGCTATTTTATTAGTAGTATGAGAGAGATGGCTGGAGATGATAAATAAGGGAGTATTTGAGAAGTGACCCAGAGTCACATGGGCTTTCTATGGAATCCTTAAATGAATGAGAATCCAGTGGAGTGGTTTGAAGATAGAAGTGGTAATTATGTTTCTTTATACGTTTGAGAAGGCAGGTAGCAGCGTTCTCCACAAGCTGGAGTCTGGAGAGCAGGCATTTCACGAGGCCCTAGAGAAGGGAATTACAGCTGTCAAAGGAGGAAGAGATGTAAGTATGGATGAGAGTTTTCAGTAGAGTTCAGGCAGCTGCACACAGGGCAAGTTCAGAAGAACTTATGGAAAGATTGGAATATTGATAAGCAGATGGGCAAATTGACAAGACAAGCATCAAGAAGAACTTTAATGTATGATTAGTATGGGGTCAGAGAACTTTTTTATTTTTTAATTTGCCAGAGGGCGCATGTGTTTACTAGAGTGAGTAAGAAGGAAGAAGACCCTCCCAGTGGAGTATAGTCACACTGCAGTTCCTACTCCTCTCTCTCTCCATCTTGCCTGGATTTTGGGCACTCATGCACATGTGCATGGTGTGTGTTTCAAGCCAGTGGGGCTGGGATTTGAACTGTGGGATCTGGCTCTTAACCAGCCATGGAGCCAGACCAGAGAGCATTGTAATATGTCTATAATGCTTACCTTTGTTCAAAATAATCCAGTCCTTTCTTACTGTTAATATAAGAAGTCGCATTGGAAGGCCTGTGGGGAGAGGTGTGATGGTGGTGAGAAAGAAAACCCATGGGCTATTGTTCATGCCATATTATAGTTCTTGGTTATTGGTGAAAATATTAGCTAATATTAGTTACCTTACATAAAGCTTATTGAATTAAAAAATAAATATTTATTTAATTTTATTTATTCATTCATTTATTTTAATTTGACCAGAGAGAATGAGGAAGAGAAAGTGAAAAAGCAAGCTGCCAGATCCAGGACTCGAACCATGGTCGGCCATGCGGGAGTCCAGCGCCTCAACCACCATGCCACCTGTCAGCCTCAAAGCTTATTGAATTTAACATAATATATTCAGTATAATTGAGTATAATATAGTTTCATAGTTTCTAAGATTTATTGACTGTAAACACAAAATGATTTTTTTTTTTCCCTAAAGAGAGATTTCTGCTAGAGAGCCTGTGTGCTTGCTGGGGAGACAGAGACAAATATATAAAGTAAGAAATCTCCCTCCAGGGGGCTGGCCATGCCATAATTCCTCCTCTTCCACTCTTATCTCATTTTCATGCACGCTCACAGGTTTGGTATGAGTTTGAAGCCACTGGGTCCAGAACTTGAACCATACTTGACCATGTGGGAGGCCAGTGATATAATTGCTGGTCTTGACACAAAATGATTTTAAAGAATGTGATATATATATGGGCCCAGCAGGTGGCGTGGTGGTTAAGGGCACTGGACTCTCACATGGCGGTTTAAGTCCTGGACCTAGCAGCTTGATTTCTCACTTTCTCTCTGTCTCTCATTCTGTCCCTCTCTGATCAAATTAGGATAAATAGATAGATAGATAAAGTTGAATAAAATCTATAAAAATAAAAAAATTATATATATTAAAATAGTGCTATATGCAAAATGTGCGGATTCAATAAGTATTCGTCTAGTCTCAGTTTAAAAAGCCATTTTTAAGGATGGGGGAAAAAAAGCAAAACTTACAGAAAACAAGAAATGGAAAATTATTTGCTGACAATAACATGTTTGTTGATGTGCTTGATTGAGACAATATACAGTGTACTCTGGATGGAAAATCTCATTTTGTATACTGTAATGATGTACAGTGAATGAATGCAAATAAATAAAATGAAATAAAAAAAAGAAAAACTATAATGCATTTTTGCATAGAAAAATATGTCATCGTTTTTCTGACAACCCCATAGAAATAAAATAGATTTTTATATGTTAAAAAAAGCCATTTTTAATATGTTTTTATATTCTGTTATAACCACAGTTGTATTAATCAGCCACAATAAATCCCATTTTATACTTCCGAAAACAGCTTTTTTTGGGGCCAATATTTTTCTTGCTTAGGTTACCAGGTAGACAATAAGTACGTTCTCTTGACTTTAACCAATTATTAAACATATAGATGGGAGAAGAGGATACTTTTCCTTTTATTCCACTTTATGTTTTTAAAAAATAATTATTAATTTAATTTAATTTATTTTTTATTTAACCAGGAAGAGACAGGAGAGAGAAAGAGAAAGTGAGAAAGTAAGCTGCCAGGTGTGGTACTTGAACTGCAGTTGGTCATGAGGAGGTCCAGTGCCTTAACCACCACGGCACCTGCTGGCCTTCCCATTTGCTTCACTTTAAAAACTGATCTATCATTTGAGGTTTCGTCTTTGTGTATAAATCTTACCTCTCAACAACCACTAACATCAATGATTTTTAGTCTTTTATCACCATTATACATCACGTAGGATACATGAAGGATGTGTTTTTGTGCATTTATAAGCACAAAAATTAATATGAATCTGTTACGTGTACATTATGTTTGAAGTAAAAGTTAACAAATTGAGGTCATTAACTATTGTTAATGCATTTTTAGTGACCCATCTGACTAGTGACTGTGTTGTGCAGTGGTTGATAGCTCCTGCTTTAGGTAGTTTGAATGATACTCTTTTGTTTATTACAAATAATGATGCTACATGTAAAAACTGGGATCTATGCTTTTTAGAAATTAAGGCAGCATTTCTAGTTATAATGATAGCTATTGTTGTTAGTTATATATAGACACATTTACATATATTTAATACTTTCAACTAGTTCTGTGAAGTAGATAGTACAGTATATTTTTATACATGAAGTTTGGAGAAGTTAAGTTAGTTAAGTAGGTTGCCAGAGATAGTTAGGGGCAAGATACTCAGAAATTTGTGAATATATATCTTTCTGCTTCTAAATCCTGGCCCGTATAAATTTAAAAATAGGCAATCCGTACTTATTTAGGAATGTGGTATAATATCATAGTATAATTACTTTTCTTTTGGTTGCAGTTTTACTTTATTCTTCTTTAAACTTTTAAAAATATTTTTGCCGTATGTGTGTGCACTCACCAGAGAGAGAGGGAGGGAAAGTGAGAAATCACCCTCTAGTGGGGATGGCCGAGTCACAGCCCCTTCTCTGCCTGGAATTTTGAGCACACATGCACACATGGCCAGCATAATTTTTAAGCTGCCAGGTCTGGGACTTGAATCCTGGTCAGCCACGTGGGAGGCTAGCACCTAAACCACTGTTCCACTTGCTGGCCCTGCAGTTTTATTCTCTGACAGTATTCTCACAATTATATTTGTGTCTGTCAGAAAAAATACAACTAGTAAACAAATCTGTTTTCCTTATAGCATTTGGCTAGTATGAATAAGAAGTCTACTTTTTTTTTTTTTTTTTTTTTTAGGTTTTTGCCATAGGGCACATACACTTGCCAAGGGGAGACAGAAAGAGAAAAAGTGAGAAATCACCCCCCAGGAGGGGCTGGCCATACCAAAATCCCTTTTTCATTCTCCTCTCCAGATTTTGGGCGTGCATATACATACCGTTGGTGTGATTTTTCAAACCTCCAGGTCCAGGACTTGAACCCACGGTTGGTCATATAGGAGTACAGTGCCCCACTCACCATGCCACCTCCTTGCCCCAAGAAGTATACTTTACTACTCAGTGTTTGATTTTAGATTTTTGCCATGTGGCGCATGTTAGAGAGAAACAGAGGAAGTGAGAAGTCACCTCTCTGTGGGAACAGCCACACCACAGTCCCTTCTCAAGTCTCTTCTTGGGATTTTGGGCATGCATGTACTTGTGCTTGTTGTATTTCAAGCTATTGGGTCTAAGACTCAAACGTGGAGTCAGCCATGTAGAATCCAGCACTTTAACCATCATGCCACCCGTTGGCCTACTGCTCATTGTTTTTAATGACTAATGTTAATTTATAAAATAAGACAATAGGTAATTTCTTTTTTTGAATAACCTCAAAGTATTTCTCATTTGAAATATTTAGTTGATTTTCCTTCTTTATTTCAGAGTCTTTATTAGAATAATTATTTATGTTGCCAATTTGATAGTGGATCAGAAAGATAATAATCTTGAGTTGGGGACCAGCAGTTGGTGTAATGGCTATGTCACTCTGGACTCCCATGTAGTCGACTGCGGTTCTAGTCCTGGACCCGGTGGCTTAAACTCAAGCCGGGTGTGTGTGCGCGTGTGTGCCCAAGATCCCAAGAGGAGAACGGAGGAGAAGGGATTGTGGCTCATACCCTGGAGGGGACGAGCGAGAGCTTTCTGTCTGTCTCTGTCTGGCAAGTGCATGCACCCTGTAGAAAAAACCTCTTCAAAAAAAAAATTATCTTGAGATCTTGAGTTGTGCTTACTGGTTAAGTCATGAGGGTGTCTTTTTTTTTTTTTTTTTTTTGGGAGAGATTTTCACTGTAGGGCGCGTGCGCTCGCCAGACAGACAGAGACAGACATAGAGACAGAAAGCAAGAAATCACCCCCCAAGGGGGATGGTCACGCCGCAATCTCTTCTCCTCCATTCTCCTCTTGGGATCTTGGGCACGCACGCACACGCGCCTGGCGTGAGTTTTAAGCCACCAGGTCCGGGACACGAACCGCGGTCGACTACATGGGAGTCCAGCGACATAGCCATTACGCTAACTGCTGGTTCCCGAGTTTGTTTATTTTTTTTGAGAGAGAGAGAAAGATGAGTACCTCCAACAAAGTTCTCATACCATGATCCACCTCTAGCCTCAGTCAGCCTAGATCATGGGCACATGCATACATATTTGTTATAAACAGTGAGGCTTCGGGACATAAACCCTCAACTTTAACATGTGGGCCAGTTATCACAGGGTTTTGTGTTACCACTGTGCCACCTGCTGGCCCAAAACTTTCCTCCCTTTTTAAAATTTTGTCTCTTAATGAAAAATTGAATCTGAATCACTTAGAAGTTAGCTGACATTTTCTAAAACGTTCACACCTTAAGGAAAAGTGTTTCATCCTATTTTCACACTCACTCACTATTAAAATTACTTGTTTAATGCAGCAGAAAATCAGAGAGATCAATTATAATTAAGTCTTTTATAATGATTAGGCTTACAAAACTGGTTAGAAAATGGTTCTTTTATTAACGTTAACTAGTATGCAGACTTTTTTGCAGTTCACAGTCTTAATTATATTCCTAGTGATTCCTAATGCATTCATTATATTACCTTCTGTTTCAAAATGTTGTTTGTCTGGTTTGCAATTTTATTTTGGTATTAAGAAGTTGGCAGTTACTTCATAAGAGACTTTGATTCTAGGAAATGAAATAAAAATAAATCGTGTTAAAAGTTTTTAGGATACTATGTCTTGGATATGTCAGTTAATAGTTTCATTAAATTTTAATTCTAAGATTCCTTTCATTTATATAGGTTAATGAACTTTCTGAAGAAGAGGAAGATGAAAAGCTGGAGCATATAGAAGAACTTCCAGAAGAAGGTGCAGAGAAATCAGATGACATGCCAGAGGTGGTACAATTAAGGATGACTGAGAACATCCTGGAATCAAATAGTGTTACAGCTTCAACGAGGTAATACTTGAGTTGGAAAAACTTTTGCTTTTGAGCATCTTGTTCTAGATGTGTACTCACTCAATTGTTAAACAATACATATTGTAAGTATATGTGAAAATTGATATTTTTGTGTGAAAAAGAGCAAGAAGGATTCTTTTTTGTTTTTGGGTCATAGGCATGTGTTCTTGGTGGATCCAGGACTTGAACTGTAGTTGGCCATGTAGGATTCTAGCGCCTTCACCACCACACCACCTGGTAGTCCCAAAACCACAGTTTTTTAAATATTAGTTTTGATATGGTTCTGGCATGACTTACCTGGAAGTCACATGCAGTTTTAGATTTAAAATATTAACCATTAATGGTTTTCTACAATTGGATAATACATCAGTAGTAGTCCTCTACCTTTTTTGCATCTATTTTAAGATTTTTATGTTTGTAATAATTTGTACCCCTAGGTATAGTAGTACGACTAATGAAAACAGATTAACTTCTCTGCTTATATTGAATTAGGCTTAAATATTTCTGGAGGAGTTCTAGACAGATGCAAGATTTTGTCCTCCTTTCCCCACCTTCTAAAAAGTAGCCAAATATTGAGGATGAAATCTGTGGACTGTTGATTGGTTACCTCTTTGTCAGTAGTGACCTCATGTTGCAGTCTGTTTCTGTTTAGACTGCAGAGTATAACACGGCTCCGTTTAGAAGGACTCAGCACTGCTAATTGCTCAGCAGTTTTTATAATTCCTTCATCTTTCAATATTTGAAGTGAAATTTCTTTACCTGGTGTTTTTGTTGGGAGATACCAGGGAATTCAGAATGGCTTGCGAGACACTGTGGTACAGGTAAAGTGATCCTTGTTAGAGTTAATTGAGGCTGAGCCACAGTGCTTTTATTGAAATGTTTGTAGCATTTGCAGTTGGGATATTAAAATAATAGTAGTTACCACTTATTATAGTATTTGAATTACAAAAACTAATCCAAATAATGGTTATAAGATTGATTTATGTTCTTAAGAAGATTATGTAATTGTAGGCCGATTTAAAAATAGAGTTAACAGCAGAAGGGAGAAAAGGTCAGGGAATGACTACAATCTTTAATTTTATATTTGACTGATGACTTAACATAATGGCAATCTCTTGAGATTTTATTGTCTTGATCTTTTTTGTCTGGGGGTTAGTGAACAAAATTAGCATTGTTAGGTAGTTCTGTGGTTTTGAGTGTCTCCTCTAAAATTAATGTATTGAGGTTTGGTTGTGATGGAAATAAGAGGGTAAAAATTTACTCAGACTGTGATGTTGAAAGGTGGGCCCTTGGAGAGTGATTAGGATTAAGAGCATTAGAGCAGGAGCTCTCCTGATAGAGTTGTGGTAAGGAGAAGGAACAAGACTAGAATAGAGAGACTGAAGGGACACAATTGCTTTGCTCTGCACTGGCTCTTCTCTTATTAAAGTAAAAACGTTTTTTAGATACCTGAACATGATATATATTGACCGAGTCTGTCTCTCCTTGTCCTCCTTAAAGACTTATTTTACACACACACAATTTTATATATATATGTGTGTGTGTGTATGTATACACATTATATACATATATACATATGTATATATATATATTTATCTTATTGGCTAACTTCATAATCACAAAAACTCTGTGTGTGTGTGCATGTCTGTACAGATACACACACATACATTTTGTGGCAGAGTGATTCAGGACTGAATGATCGCCACCAGCGGTAGCCTTTGGACATTAGACTTGAAACCATAAGCTTAGAATAATATGAAATATACCTCTTTTTTTTTTTTTTTTTTTAAATAAGTCACCCAGTTTCAGGTATTTTCTGTTCTTAGCAGCAAAATAGACTACAACTATGGTACTTACGGCATTTGCCTATAGTACCTAAGTAATTTGACATGAATTACTTTACTAGTATCTTTATTAATCAGAACTAATCGTTATGGTATCTGTGTTATTGAGCTGCAGGCACATAGCTATATAGGTAAATCTTTTTTAATAGGTGTATTAAGTCCTGGTTTATGCATGAGGGCTTTTTACCCTAGAATTTGGCTAAAACCTGAAGATACAGCACAATTAAATTCTGTCAAATCTGAAAACCAAAACTCAGTCCTTTCTCTACCAGAAATTCAGAGAATAAAATTGTACTTTAATTTTGTGTGTAGTTTTGTGGGTGACACTTTGCCTCTTAAAGTAAAATCTATCTGATTTGTTTACTGTGGTTTTGGGATATGTGTGTGTGTGTGGCTTTTTAAAAAAATTTTATTTATTTATTCATTTTTTAAAATATGACCAGAGAGAGACACATTGAAAGAGGGAGAGAGAAAGTGAGAAAGTAAGCCACCAGGCCCAGGACTCGAACCATGGTCGGCCATGTGGGAGTGTCCAGTGCCCTGTGTGTGGCTTTTATTTGATTGCCCTAGCATATTCTTCAGGGTTAAAGAATCTTTACTGTTGCACTAATTAATCTAGCTTGGCTGATTTATATATATTCATATTTTCCAATAGCAATTGAAAAGGGGTAGGAAGCTGCAAGATCAATTACCCTGCTTGCCTATCCAGCCAATTATAAGACCATCAGAATTTTTGTCTCATTTTGACTCCTTTGGATAACTGGAAATCTTAATAAACTTTAGTGTTTTTGGAGGCTAAAGATCTATGCCAGTATTTCTCAAATTTACTAGTAGGGATAAAAATTATCATTGGAGCTTGTTAAAAATGTAGATTTGGGGAACCAGCAGTTAGCGTAATGGCTATGTCGCTGGACTCCCACGTAGTCGACCGCGGTTCGCGTCTTGGACCCGGTGGCTTAAATCTCACGCTGGGCGCGTGTGCGTGCATGCCCAAGATCCCAAGAGGAGAATGGAGGAGAAGGGATTGCGGCGTGACCATCCCCCCTGGGGGGTGATTTCTCGCTTTCTGTCTCTATGTCTCTCTCTGTCTGTCTGGCGAGCGCATGTGCCCTATAGCGAAAACCTCTCCAAAAAAAAAAAAAAAAAGTCGATTCTTGGGCCCTATCTGAGAGATTTGGGATGGAACCTGAAATTGGCCTTTTGTGTTTTGTTTTTTTTTGTCAGAGGGTATGTATACTCACTAGATAGAGAAAGAAGAGAGAGGGAGAAAGCACTGCACAGTGGAGTAGGGTCACGTTGCAGTCCCTTCTCCATTTCTTCATCCTGTTGGAATTTTGGGCTCACATGTGCCCAGTGTGTTTTTTAAGCCACTGGGACTGGGACTTGAAAAGCATGGTAGGCTCTGTGGGTTCTGGCTTATTTTACTACTAGCACTTGGGGCTAGCCATTTTTTCTTTTCTTTTCTTTTCTTTTCATTTGGGAAATAAAACATATATACAGAAATGGGTGTAAAAGAAATGTTTAGCAAAATAAGTTAGTAAAAGGCAAATATCCTGGTAACCACCACTCACATCTAGAAATAAATACTTACAGCACCCTAGTAGCTACGAAAAATCCTGATATTTTCCTTCCCACTAAGGTGAACGCTATGCTGACTTTCTGACAATTACTTCTTTGTACTTTTGGGGAATTTGTGAAAATGAAATCAGTATTCTTTTTTTTATTATTATTCTTTAAATATTGTGAGGGACCAGCAGCCTCTCAATGTCTCTCCCTCTCTCTCTCTCTCTGCTGAATGCACATGTCCTATGGCAAAAACCTTACAAATGAAAAATCACGTATGTTTGTGAACAATTAACTGTGCGGTTCACTTGAATCCAATACAGCTCATTTTTCTTACAGTCTTGGAATAGGTTGTTATTTTTCTGAGTACCCGATGCAGTAGTTGTCCCTTCTCCCCCCAAAATAGTTAAGGGTCTTTTTGTGCAAAAAATAGTTTCTGTTTTTAAGAAAAATAGTTGATTTTCTTTTTGAAAATTAAAATCATACTCTGCTAGACAAGTGTGTATTTCTGTTGTTTTTAGTTACTTTTTTAGTTTTAGAAGGCAGTAGAGCATCTTTGTCAATGGGGGGGCTTTGGGAGTCCCAGTCTAGGGTTGTGTTTGCATTTGGGCAAGTTAATCAGCATCTGTGAGCTTCAGTTTTGTGGAAAAAAGTCAACATTATTCTAGGATATTGAGAGCTATTAAATGAGATACATGTATGTCAGCTTTCTAGTCCGTAATACGTATTGAATAAATACTTTTCAGATTTTGGTATTGTAATGATATACTATCTATAATTTATTTTCTTTGGTTAATACCTGAAACCTTTATATCAACCACATTCAGAAATTATTTCCTTGGAAAAAAAAAAAGGGAATCAGCAGTTAGCGTAATGGCTATGTCTCTGGATTCCCACATAGTCGACTGCGGTTCACGTCCGGACCCGGTGGCTTAGAACTCATGCTGGGCGCGTGTGCGTGCGTGCCCAAGATCCTAAGAGGAGAATGGAGGAGAAGGAATTGCGGCATGACCATCCCCCCTGGGGGGTGATTTCTCGCTTTCTGTCTCTATGTCTCTTTCTATCTGTTTGGCGAGCGCACGTACCCTATAGTGAAAACCTCTCAAAAAAAAAAAAAAAAAAGAAATTATTTCCTTGGGAATCAGCAGTTAGCGTAATGGCTATGTCGCTGGACTCCCACGTAGTTGACCGCAGTTCGCGTCCTGGACCTGGTGGCTTAAAACTCATGCCAGGTGCGTGTGCGTGCGTGCCCAAGATCCCAAGAGGAGAATGGAGGAGAAGGGATTGTGGCGTGACCATCCCCCCTGGGGGGTGATTTCTCGCTTTCTGTCTCTTTCTCTCTCTGTCTGTCTGGTGAGTACACGCGCCCTATAGCGAAAACCTCCAAAAAAAAAAAAAAAAGAAGAAATTATTTCCAATCTGATATGAAACTAAAAATAACCAGGGTCTTCAAAAAGTTTGTGGAAATGTATAATTAAAGTACAACTTTATTTTGATACAAGAAAATTAGTAATCTGGGCCAGCCTGTGGCTTAAGGCAGCTGGATCCTATGTGGCTATCTTTGCAATCTGAATTCTCAACCCAGTGGCTTAAGAAACATGCCCAGGACAGTGTGCATGTGTGCCAAAAATCTCAAAAGGAGGGAGAGTTGAAGAAGAGATTGCAGCGTGACCATTCCTGATGAGGCTACTTCTCCCCTTCTCTGTCTCTCTCTGGTGAGTGCATATGCCCTCTGGCAACTTAAAAAAATAAAATTATAGGGACCAGCATTTGGGATGGTAGTTAAGATGTTAGACTCCTCCTTACATGGCTGATCTGAGTTCAAGACCTGGATCCAGCAGTTTGAAACTCACACTGGGCATGTGTGTGTGCATGCCCCAAACCCCGAAAGGGCAGTAGAGGAGAAGGGATTGAGGAGTGGCTATTCCCCTGGTGGGTGATTTCTCACTTTCCCTCTCTTGTCTCTGGCGAACACACGCACCCTATAGCAAAAACTTAAAAAATCAATCTATCCATTCCTGCAGTTCTTTTTTTTTAATAATACAGATTTCCATAAACTTTTCAAAGAGCCCGTGAGTGAAAATTGATGACATTCTTCAGGTTATGTCAAAATAATGCAAATGTGACAGCGTTCAGAACATTTTGTAGTCATTTAATGTTGAACAATTTTATAGCTAATTTTTTTCTTTGATTACAGTGCTCATATATCTCCCATCAGCATTTTACCAGCCTCTGCAGAGTAAGTACTATACTTAAAGAAGGCATATTTTTAAGATTTAAAAAAATTGCTAAGCTATAGAAATGAAAATAATTTACTTTACTTACATTAGAGGAAAGATTGTAAATAGGCAGTGAACTAGTTAGCATTTTATGTACTGTACTATAAGTAAAGAAAGAAGAAACTAAAGGTCAACTTTCTTCAATAGCTTTGCTCCTTTGAAATACTTAAAAAATCTTGACAGAGCTTTTGTAAGTTGTTTTATTTAGCTAAGTAAATTATTTTGTTTTATAAACATCTTTGAAAAGCTTATCTATCTAAATGGTTTTCTGTACAGTAAGAAAGGAATTGCGTAGACAGTTTATCCTTCCCACCCAGTAATAACGGTGACATTATGGTTGGTTTGTATTAGAATCATCCAGGTAAATTACATTTTCAAATTTTAATCAGTATCATGAATTCCTTTTCTTTATTTCTCCTTATAACTTGATTTACCCAAGTAAATCTATAATAATTTGTTTTACTGGTCATAGGTTTTAATATCTATGTTTATGTGGCCAAATAATCCGGTTAGGTGACTGCCTCTCACTAAAATATATTATCTTTTTGTAGCATTTTAGAAAGAACAATTAGAGCAGCTGTGGAACAGCACCTTTTTGATCTGCAGAGCAGCATAGATCATGATTTTAAAAATTTACAACAACAGAGTCTGGTGTGCAGTAGTGAAGCAGGAAGTGTTAATTGTGATGAAGAAGGATCGAATAACCAGTAAGAAACATTTTACTGTTATTTATTTAGAATTATAAAATCATCTTATTTTAAAAGACTATTTTTACTTAGTAATGGGATTCTTATCTGACTTACGGATTTCTGAAGGTGAGTGTGAAAAGTGACTATATATTTGCGTAATATATTTAATTACATTGAAAATCTCATAAATCCTTACTAGATGAAGTGATGACCTTACCTTTAGGGGCTATCTTATATGAACAATAGCTTTAAATGCTTGATCTTAGGTCAGCCCATGGTTTGGTGTTGAAGGCAGCAGGATCCCACATAGCCAACAGTACAGCTCAAGTTCCAGACCATGCCGGGTATATACATGCCCAAAATGCCAAGAGGAGGCGAACCGGTTGTGGCATGGACATTCCCCATGAGAAGTGCTTTTTCACTTTCTTTCTCTTTCTCTGTTTCTCTCCAATAAGCACATATGGCTTTTGCAAAAATTTTTTTGTTTGTTTTTGGAGAGGTTTTTGCTATAGGGCGTGTGTGCTTGCCAGAAAGACAGAGACAGAGAGACAGAAAGTGAGAACCCCCCCACCCCCACCCCAGGGGCGATGGCCATGCTGCAATTCCTTCTCTTTCATTCTCCTCTTGGGATCTTGGGCACAGATGCACATGCACCTGGCCTGAGTTTAAGCCACCGGTCCGGGGCTTGAACCGTGGTAGACCTAATGGAAGTCCAGTGACGTTGCCATTATGCCAGCTGCTGGTCTCAGTCCTCTGCAAAATTAAAAAAATTGATTGCATAGGCTGTGTAAGAGATGGTCACACTGTGAGAGGCATGCAGTGATCTAGACAGATAGGTGCAGGGACAGCAGATTGACATCACTTACGTACATGAGGTCATTGAATGTAATGGTAGACAGATTCATCTTTTGCTATTTAATTGCTTTCCTTGCTATCACTAGCTTCTCCTATCTGCATTGTTTCCTGTGCTGTTACTCCACTGTTCACCTTTATGTGGAGGAAATCCGTAGCTCTGTTACCTCAGTCTTGTAATTTAGGATGTATATGTGCCTCCTTCAGAGACCACAGTGCAGTGATTTCATATATCAGTTTTTATTTCAGGGACAGATGAAAAATATTAGGTCGTCGGGAAAGTCTTGATGTGTTTTTCTCTATTTTTCTGTGCAAATATGACTCAATATATACCCAAATTTGTAGGCATCAGTGGAAGGTTAAAAAAATAAATGATTGAGGGGGCTGATTAGAAAAGTCAGTATTTAAAAGTTGGAAATGGAAATATTTCAGAGGATGTAACTCCTTGGAGTTTGTCCTCAACTTGGCTAGAAATCCTTGAAAACCTATGCCCATTGCTCAGACAGCATTCTTATTTTCAACACTGGGAAAATAATGTTGTATCAATAGTAGTGGTATTGGGGCCAGCAGGTGGTGTAGTGGTGAGGCACTGGACTCCCATATGGCCAACTACGGTTCGAGTCCTGGACCTAGCAGCCTGATTTTTACTTGCCTTCTCTCTCTCTCTGGTCATATTTAAAAAATAATGATGAATAAAATGAAATAAAATATTTCTAAAACGTTAAAAAAAAACTATAGTACTGGTATCATTGTAAACAAAAAATGCAATGTTTTGCATATTTTAAACAATGTAAGATAGAAAGGCTGTAGTAGGAAGTTACTCCTGTTGTACTTGATAAGGTATTGGACACTATGGTGGCTAGAACTATAGTTGTATTTAAAAGTGAGATAAAACTAATTTTAGCAGGGGTTGGCAAGTGGTGGGGTAGTTGAGGTGCTGTAGTCCCAAATGGTCAACCATGGTTTGAGTCCTGGATCTGGTATCTTGCTTTCTCACCTCCCCCCATTCTCTCTGTTCAGATTAAAAATAATGATGATAAGTAAAACTAATAAATAATTCTTTAAAAAATAACTTTAACAGATTTAGTAATCTAATTATTAAGACAAAAATAGTTATGGATTTTTAGGAAAAGGATACTTTTTTTTTTAATACTGTCAGAGGGCATGTGTACTTGCCAGAGAGAGACAGAGGCAAAGGGAGAAAGCC
Organism: Tupaia belangeri chinensis; assembly: GCF_000334495.1. Classification (NCBI taxonomy): domain Eukaryota; kingdom Metazoa; phylum Chordata; class Mammalia; order Scandentia; family Tupaiidae; genus Tupaia; species Tupaia belangeri. The sequence goes on along the minus strand of NW_006207460.1, from coordinate 121,739 downwards.
CCTCCTTATGGGGCATGAGCATAGCACAGTTCCCGTCTCCTCTCTTTCTCCATTCTGTTAGGGATTTTGTACATGCTAGTGTGTGTGCCTGGCATGTTTTTCAAGCTGCCAGGGCTGGGATTCAAACTGCTGTTGGCCCACTGGGTCTATCTCTTTTAACTAATAGGCCTTGGGACCAGCCCAGGACATAATTTTTTTTTTTTTTTGACAAGTAAAAGTTTCAGATGATTTTGGTGTTTATTTTAAAAGCTTTAGATAGTCATCGTTTATCCTGATCTTATTTTTTAATCTTCATTACTAGGGTTGATATTGCTGATAATATTAATGCCAGTGAAAGTAACAAAGAACCTGTGGCTAGTACTAATTTAGACAATGAAATTATGCAGCAAGATTTTGTATTTGGGGATGAAGAAAATAACCAGGTAAGAAATGTTAAAAATCTCAATGGTAGGTAAGTGTGATAGATATACATCTTTCATCGCTTTATGTATTCTTTTTTTTTAAAGAATTATTATTGAATTTTATTTGTTTATTCAGTTATTTATTTTAGTTTGACCAGAAAGAGATACAGAGAGAAGAAGGAGGGGGAGTGAGAAAGCAAACCACCAGATCCAGGACTTGAACCATGGTCGGTCATGTGGGAGTGTCCAGCACCTTAACTGCCACACCACCTGCTGGTCCCCAACTTTATGTATTCTTTTGATACTGGGAGTTTTAGTTAATTTTTGCCATCATACTTATTTGTCTCAATTATTAATTTCCTAGAACAACATACATTTTCTCAGTAGAGTCGAAACCATTATTGGGTAGGAATTATCATCATGTATAGGAATAGATATAAAATGCCTATTTTAAAATATTTTCTTGGAAAGAAGCAAATGATGACAATTATGTTAGCTGAGATGGTTAGGTGGTATTATGGTTGAATATGTTACTAATTTTTAGATTTTTGGTATAGGGTGCGTGTGCTTACTGGGGAGATGGAGAGAGAGAGAGTGAGAAATCACCCCCTGGGTGATTGCCACACTGCAATCCTTTTTTTTTCCATGTTCCTCTCAGGATTTTGGGCACATATACGCGCATGCCTGGCATGAGTTTCAAGTTTCAAGTCCGATACTCTGTGGTCGACCATGTGGGAGACCAGTGCTTTAACCAGTAGCCACCTTCTGGCCCTGAATTTGTTATTTTTAAAAGCTGTAATGGATTTTTTAGGATTTTCCCAAAGAACATGGTATAAGGGGAGAAAAATAACTCTGTACTCTTCATAACTCTTCCTTGGCATGGACCCCTCTAAAAATGACAGATTAACAAGAGAAAAATAATTTTAATAACATGTATACATAGAAGATACTTGGAAATCCAGTAAATCTCAAAGGAGTGATGTCTCACCATGCTCTGAAACAAAGAAAGATAGATGTGGGGGAGACCTAGTTATAATGAGACTACCAGGAAAAGCACCCTAATCAAGAATAAGGTTCATTATGTAGATTGACATGTTTCTAGTGATTTAATCTTCTCTTCCTAGTGTAGAGAGGAGTTAGTCCTTAGAAATGAAGATTTCCGGGCTGGCAGGTGGCATGGTGGTTAAGGGAACTGAATTCCCACAAGGCCAACTGTGGCTCCCGTCTTGGACCTGGTACTTGCTTTCTCACTTTCTCCCTCCTCCCTACATCTTTCCCTCTCCCCCACCCACTCTGGTCAAATTTAAATAAATAAGTTAAATAAATTCTTTTTTTTTTTTTAAATGGAGATTTCCAGGACCAGCAGTTGTAATGGCTATGTCGCTGGACTCCCATGTAGTTGACTGGGGTTCGAGTTCCGGACCCGGAAGAAAAAGAAAAAAAAAAATGTATTAAAAAATGGACCAGCAGTTGGCGTAATGGGTATGTCGCTGGACTCCCACGTAGTCGACCACGGTTCACGTCCCAGACCTGGTGGCTTAAAACTCACGCCGGGTGTGTGTGTGTACGTGCCCAAGATCCTGAGAGGAGAAGGGATTGCAGCATGACCATCCCCCCCTGGGGGGTGATTTCTTGCTTTCTGTCTCTCTGTCTGGCAAGCGCATGCGCCCTATAGTGAAAACCTCTCAAAAAAAAAAAAAAAAAAAAAAGAGTTCCGGACCCGGTGGCTTAAGCTCATTCCAGGCGCATGTGTGTGCATGCCCAAGATCCCAAGAGGAGAATGGAAGTGAAGGGATTGCTGCATGGCAATCACCCAGTGGGTATATGTGCCACGCTTTTTCAGTTCACACTAGAGACAAAGTGGAAAGAGGGTGGAAGGGGGAG